>NC_056748.1:269826934-270196357 GCF_019279795.1 Protopterus annectens | reverse complement strand
TTTTGGTTGGAACAAACCGAACTTACATACCCAGCCATATTTATACATACTACCCCACCCATGATTACACTCCATTCTTCTTTTTCTTCTTCTTTCGACTTTTCCCGGTTAGGGGTCGCCACAGCAGATCACCTGTCCACTCATGATTGGCACCCATTAATTTATTTAAAGTGATAGGACCAAATCCTAAATATTAACTTCATAAGCAGAATCCAAAAACATAAATACTTATTATAAAAAGGAATAAAAATGGACATTAAATACTGTAAATTTCAAACCACATATTAATATTATATTATGGATCTTACCCCATAATGTTTCTTATTTTTAAAACACTAGAAATGCTTACATTTTCATTAATTCCCGGATAATGTGTAGCATACAACTGCAACTGCCATCTTAACTCACATAAATCCAGGAAAATGTCAAGCATTTTTCCTTGTGCATCTTTGATTAATTGTTGTAAGACAAAAAAACTTAAATTTGTGACTAGGGAATTCCTTCTGTCTACTAAGTGCATTAGTCATTTTACATTTTTTCATGTCCATAAGATGCTCATACATCCTATCCCTTAAGCGTCTACTGGTTTTTCCTATATAAAATGTGTTACATCCCTGACACTTGACCATATACACCACATTGGTACTATTGCAATTATAGTGTCCCTTAATGTATATTCTTTTCTTATTTATAAAACGAAACACAACCCCTGTCTCCAGAATATAGGGACAGTATGGGCACATACCACATTTATAGTTACTTAACTTCCTATTTACATATCCACTGTCATGGGAGCTTTCCAATATATTTTTGAGAGATCTGTCCTTCCTGTACACTGCTATAGGTTCTTTACCAACTTTATGGCCTTCCAATTGGTCAAACTGTAAAATTCCCAGTTGTTTCTTACAATCTCAACCATGTGATTGGAATCCAAATTATAAGTTGTAATAAAACTTATTCCCTCTCTCCTCCTACCTTCTCTTTTCCACATTGCTATACATCCATTTTCTTTTCCCCCTAATAATGGGTTGATATACACCCTCCTGTTGCTTTTTCACAATCTCATCTCTAATACTGCTTAAAAGCATTTCTGGATACCCTCTCTTAGCGAACATTCCCATAATAAATTCTACCTCCTTCAAACAAAACTATCCCTAGTGACCATCCTGGCTGCCCGTACCATCTGTCCTTTAACAATGGACTTTTTCTGATGGTACGGCTGCCAACTTCAAAATTCTAAGTAGGAGTTTGAAAATGTTAGTTTCCTATAAATCATGGAAAACAAACTGGTTCCATCACTAATTCTCAGGTCCACATCCAAATACGATATACCGATTCTACCATAAATATGTGTGAACTTCAGGAAATCCCTTGTGAAATTTATATACTCTAGGAAACTTCTAAATTGAGCTTCTGTCCCTTTCCACAGTAAAAAGATGTCATCCAAAAACCTAGTGTAGTACTCTATATATTGCCAGTACTCATTTGCCATCACATATTCCTGCTCCCAAAATGACATGACATGACATAATTGGAAAAAATGGGGTCACATGTGGACTCCATTGCCACACTCGTGACCTGTCTGTAGTATTGGCCATCAAAGTACACAGTTATTTTTTAAAGCTACTTCCATTAGAATAATATATTTATTAATTTGTTCTTGATTGTAAATTCCAGTTTTAAATAATTGAGCCGCTAATCAGTTTAGACATTGCTCATGGGGTATCACAGAAAACAAATTACATACATCATTAGTGACTAATATCACTTCTTCCCCTATTTGAATTTTATTTAGGTTTTCTAAAAATTGCCACGAATCCTTACATATGTAAAAAAAATACTTTCAACCCTTTCTGCATCTTGACATACAAATACTTTCTAATAAATAAATACACAGCAATAGAGCAAAACAATGAAGGGGTCCAAAACGCTGATACAAAGTCCCATAAGCCAAATGTCTATAAATCCATAAGACACATAATCCAACACTGTTCAGTAATAAAACGAAAGTTTAATTGCAGCATAAAAAGGTAAGCGCTTTCGCTTAATAGCTTCTTCAGACCTTAATACAAATTAACCAGAAAACTACTGCTCTTAAATATACAAAAAGGCGCCAAACTGGCAGATCCTACTTAAAGCTATATACATTGTTAAAACACATACCAATGTTTCAAAGCTTACTTAATAAAACACATCATTGTAGAACAATCCATTAAAAGCATATAAAAAAAACACAGTTATTGATTCTGTATAAACATGCATCAAATATATAAAAAATGCATCAAATATATAAAAAACTCATAATGTCCAGTTCAAAGTAATGGACACAAATTCAAAATTCATTTGCCACATTTGATTCTCCTCAGTTTTAAAAGTGGACGTAAGGGGACTTTACCATTAAGTCCTGGTGGCATATCGGCTCTAAACCTAATGATCCAATGGGTCTCTCTAGCCTCCGTGTAATTCTCAATGTCTCCCCTTCTATGGCTCTTAAAAACTTGTTCCAGAATCCTAAACTTAAATTGGTGATCAATACCACTGTCATGTACATGTTTGGCAAGCGCATTGTGCAAATGACCCTTTCTGATGTAATAAACATGTTCACGAATCCTGTCTCTAAGGCAGCGATTCGTTTTGCCTATATAAAATGCCGGACAGGTTACACAGGATGCAATGTACACCACATTCCTAGACATGCAGTTGCCACGTGCACGTATGATATAATCACCTAGTCCTAGGGGATGTACAAAGACTGGGTTCGTAAGAATATAAGAACAAAAATTGCATCTATTGCATGGTACAGAAAAATGTTCATGAACACCCAAATCGCGATGTATAGTCTTTGGATAACATAACAGATTCTTAAGATTCTTCTTGTTCCGGTATACAAACCTAGGTCTATCCCCACTGATCTCTTTAATTTTAGGGTCTACTGATAGAACATGCCAATGTTTAATAAAGATGTCTTTAATAGGGCCTATATCTTTAGTGTAATACACAGGAAAAACTACCTGTTGATTCTGGCCTCGCCAACCTTTGGTTACACTATTGTCATCAATCCTGGTTGGATAATGTTCATCTGCCCCTTCCGAGAAATAGGGCTTAGCTCTAGTATCTCTAAGAACTAAAATATCATCCATCCCTGTTCTGAAATCCATCGTACTATAACTACGTTCTCTCAGCCTGTCTTCCAAATCCTGCAAATCTGTCCTGTATGCTAAATCGCCAGGTGTATATCTGGGCACACGCATGGCTTGTCCACGAACAATGTTCTTATAGACATAGCCAGGATGCATGCTGTGACGATGCAAAAGTGTGTTCTTGTGACAATGTTTGCGATACAGGCCTGTATTGATCATCCCACCTGCTAACTTCTCAACATATACATCCAAAAATGGAATATATCTGTCAGAACATTCCACTGTAAAATTTAAAAAATCTATTGCTGCATTAATCTCCCTAACGAAATGTTCTAGTTGTACAGTCGTACCCTTCCAAATAAGGAACAGGTCGTCTACAAAACGCCTGTAAAACGGAACAAAATCCTTATAATACTCATTCTGATAAAGATGCCTATGTTCCCATTCAGCCATAACGAGATTGGCGTAGCTATTGGCACAAGAAGTGCCCATAGCCACGCCATCTCTCTGTAGGAAAATTCGTTCTTGAAAACAAAATACATTCGATTCCAGAACAATCTCTAATAAGTTGAGAACCAACTCAATATCAATGCTTAATGATAGATCTAACCTTCTCAAATAAGTACTAATCATATTTAATACCCTCAATATTGGGTATAACTGTGAAAAGGGATTGAACATCCATTGTGATCAGTAAAAATCCATCTAGATGTGTACAAGAATTAATAAACTGATAAAGATCTAATAGGAATTGTTTGGTATCCTTAAGAATGTGACAATTGGCATCTACCACCGGTCTCAATTTGCTCTCTATAAATATAGACAGTGGTTCAGTCGACCATCCTCTACCAGCTACTATAGGTCTCATTGGTGGAAAAACAGGGTCCTTATGAATCTTAGGAAGGCCCTGTATGACTGGTATCAGGGGATGTGTAACTTGCAAAAATTCAAATAAAGCTTGATCAATGACCCTATGCTCAAGCAAATCTGCCAAAATAACCTGTATCCTATCAATAATATAATCTACCCTGACCTCTGAAATGGGCTCATAAAATCTCTCTTCTCCCAGCATATTCATCATATCATGTCGATATCTATCAGTATCAAAAACCACAATCTCTCCCCCTTTGTCGGCTGGGCGTATGATAATATCCTGGTTATTGCATAGCCTATTCAAAGCTTCTCTTTGTTTAAAAGTAAGATTGTATTTATTCCTACTACGAGGACCATATTGTCCCTTCTTGTCACATTCTTAAGGATACCAAACAATTCCTATTAGATCTTTATCAGTTTATTAATTCTTGTACACATCTAGATGGATTTTTACTGGTCACAATGGATGTTCAATGCCTTTTCACAGTTATACCCAATATTGAGGGTATTAATATGATTAGTACTTATTTGAGAAGGTTAGATCTATCATTAAGCATTGATATTGAGTTGGTTCTCATCTTATTAGAGATTGTTCTGGAATCGAATGTATTTTGTTTTCAAGAACGAATTTTCCTACAGAGAGATGGCGTGGCTATGGGCACTTCTTGTGCCAATAGCTACTAATCTCAAGTATGGCTGAATGGGAACATAGGCATCTTTATCAGAATGAGTATTATAAGGATTTTGTTCCGTTTTACAGGCGTTTTGTAGACGACCTGTTCCTTATTTGGAAGGGTACGACTGTACAACTAGAACATTTCGTTAGGGAGATTAATGCAGCAATAGATTTTTTAAATTTTACAGTGGAATGTTCTGACAGATATATTCCATTTTTGGATGTATATGTTGAGAAGTTAGCAGGTGGGATGATCAATACAGGCCTGTATCGCAAACATTGTCACAAGAACACACTTTTGCATCATCACAGCATGCATCCTGGCTATGTCTATAAGAACATTGTTCGTGGACAAGCCATGCGTGTGTCCAGATATACACCTGGCGATTTAGCATGTAGGACAGATTTGCAGGATTTGGAAGACAGGCTGAGAGAACGTAGTTATAGTACGATGGATTTCAGAACAGGGATGGATGATATTTTAGTTCTTAGA
This sequence comes from Protopterus annectens, assembly GCF_019279795.1. Taxonomy (NCBI): domain Eukaryota; kingdom Metazoa; phylum Chordata; order Ceratodontiformes; family Protopteridae; genus Protopterus; species Protopterus annectens. Next base: position 270,191,175 of record NC_056748.1, on the reverse strand, counting down.
GATACTAGAGCTAAGCCCTATTTCTCGGAAGGGGCAGATGAACATTATCCAACCAGGATTGATGACAATAGTGTAACCACAGGTTGGCGAGGGCAGAATCAACAGATAGTTTTTCCTGTGTACTATACTAAAGATATAGGCCCCATCAAAGACATTTTTATTAAACATTGGCATGTTCTATCAGTAGACCCTAAAATTAAAGAGATTAGTGGGGATAGACCTAGGTTTGTATATCGGAACAAGAAGAATCTTAAGAATCTGTTATGTTATCAAAAGACTATACATCGTGACTTGGGTGTTCATGAACATTTTTCAGTACCATGCAATAGATGCAATTTTTGCTCCTATATTCTTACAAACCCAGTCTTTGTACATCCCCTAGGACTAGGTGATTATATCATACGTGCACGCGGTAACTGCATGTCTAGGAATATAGTGTACATTGCATCCTGTGTAACCTGTCAGGCATTTTATATAGGCAAAACGAATCGCTGCCTTAGAGACAGGATTCGTGAACATGTTTATTACATCAGAAAGGGTCATTTGCACAATGCGCTTGCCAAACATGTACATGACAGTGGTATTGATCACCAATTTAAGTTTAGGATTCTGGAACAAGTTTTTAAGAGCCATAGAAGGGGAGACGTTGAGAATTACATGGAGGCTAGAGAGACCCATTGGATCATTAGGTTTAGAGCCGATATGCCACCAGGACTTAATGGTAAAGTCCCCTTACGTCCACTTTTAAAACTGAGGAGAATCAAATGTGGCAAATGAATTTTGAATTTGTGTCCATTACTTTGAACTGGACATTATGAGTTTTTTATATATTTGATGCATTTTTTATATATTTGATGCATGTTTATACAGAATCAATAACTGTGGTTTTTTTATATGCTTTTAATGGATTGTTCTACAATGATGTGTTTTATTAAGTAAGCTTTGAAACATTGGTATGTGTTTTAACAATGTATATAGCTTTAAGTAGGATCTGCCAGTTTGGCGCCTTTTTGTATATTTAAGAGCAGTAGTTTTCTGGTTAATTTGTATTAAGGTCTGATGAAGCTATTAAGCGAAAGCGCTTTTAAGCGAAAGCGCTTACCTTTTTATGCTGCAATTAAACTTTCGTTTTATTACTGAACAGTGTTGGATTATGTGTCTTATGGATTTATAGACATTTGGCTTATGGGACTTTGTATCAGCGTTTTGGACCCCTTCATTGTTTTGCTCTATTGCTGTGTATTTATTTATTTATTTGATCTCTGCTGTTTGCACTAGGGCATTAACTCCACACGGACAATTTTGTTATTTGAAGATACAAATACTTTCTGATGAAACATGTTTTTGATCTCTTTCCATCCACAATAGGTCTAAATTTCATATTTTTCAAACCCTTATGTATCTTAGGTATTCCAAAAATATTGAATACCATTGGGTAACCATTTTTCATATATTGATATTCCTCATCTATTTGCCCCTAATACAACATGTCATCAAGCAACAAATCCACTTTTTTATTTGGAATGTGTATTTCATTAATAGAACTTTCTACGTATGATTCATCCATTAGCATTATATTGATTCCATTAGAATAGTCCCCCATATCCATAATTACTATACCATTTCCTTTATCGGGCTTCATTATACGTATGCTCCTATCATTAATTAGATCATTTAACACAATTTCCTCCTCTTGGCTCGTATTCAAATTATTTAATCGGGGTTCCCTTTTATATGCCTTTCTAATGTCCCCCTTACATGTTTTCTCATACATTCCTATCACATTGTTAATGGGCGGGTTGAAGGTACTTTGCTTTTTTAACTTAACTTGATTAAAATTTGACCTCCCATTCATATCATTGAACAAAACCTGCAGGTTCAATTTACGAGTAAGCATTTTTAAATCCGTAATTGAATCAGCTACATTACCCCTCCTATCTGGAACAAACGTGAGCCCTTTGGCAAACATATTTGCATGCTTACATTCTATACTTTTACTAGAATAGTTGTATACTTTAAAGTCTGCTGCTGAATTGGTAATTATGTATGGTTCATCAGACCTTTTAGATGTTATCCCTCTATCCATCTCTTCCAGAATAATATAACTTTTCAGTTAATCCACCAAAATACTTGTTTCATCATTTTCATCATTAAATACATCACTATTCAAATATATACTCACATCATACAGGTTATAACCACCTTCCATTTCAGTAGCAATTAGTTCATTTATGTCAGTGTTTTGAACAATATCCACATTTTGTATGTCATGACTGTTTCCTCAATATCAATTGTTACCTCAGCATTTCTGTTAAAACTGCTACTCATTACCCTGGAAAAGTCATCATTTACACATTCCGTTTGAATTTGCGTTGTTATACAATCCTCACCAATATGTTTTACTTTCCTACTTGCCCTTTTAAACATTTCACACAGCATTTCATTCTCAAAGCATTCAACAAGAGTTGTTTGTTCATTGCAGTTAGTTACATAGTCCATTACAATGTCCTTTTGCTTTCGCATTGCCGCTTGTGATATATCACATCCATCCCAAAGTTCTTGCACTCCCCCACCCTCTTAATCAAAAGTATCACAAAATAATTCACTTTCAGTGCATTTCCCTGGACTTGCTTGTTGGCAAAAATCATTTACGAAGTCCATAAAGGCCTTCGCCGTTGATTGCGATAATTGCTGTTTTGTGGTCTTGCCATCTGTGCCATGTAATTAATGAAAATGTAAGCCTTTCTAGTGTTTTAAAAATAAGAAACATTATGGGGGAAGATCCATAATATAATATAAATATGTGGTTTGAAATGGACAGTATTTAATGTGCATTTTTATTCCTTTTATAATAAATATTTATGTTTTTGGATTTTGCGTAGGAAGTTAATGTTTAGGATTTGGTCCTATCACTTTAAATTGTTAATTAATGGGTTATGGAATGTAATTATGGGTGGGGTAGTATGTATAAATATGGCTGGGTTTGTAAGTTCAGTTTGTTCTGATGAAGTCCCATAGTATATTGAAGAAAGCGCTTAACTGGAAGTTTTTATTGTCAGCATGTTGTTATACTTATTTGTATCATTTGTATTGTGAATAAAATGAGTTCAACTACTGCAGCTGTTCCAGCTTGTGGTTGTGAGTATTGTGTGTGTTGGGGAGGGAAGATGAACGTGCTGTATTTCAAAATGCTCTTGCAACTACTGGGCTACATGAGGATGATTTTAATAACAGTCTGGGAGATTCAGGAGGGAAAGAATGGTGTAGACAGGTCAGTGCAATACAGTTAATAACTCCTTCCTAATCAGAAGAGGCTGCTGTCAGATTCCACTCTCCTTATCGAAGTCAAAGAAACTGTTTGTTTGCCACCTTGATATGCAGAGATGCTGTTTAGCTGCTTAAGGTCTTGCAAATGAGTGAAACAGAAGCATAGGATGAACTATAACCTAATACTTTTGAACAGATAAGAAAGTAAACATCAGAGCTAAACCTCCATTTCTGCAAATTAGAGCAAATGTGAATCTTTATCATAATACTGTAGGTCTATGCCAACTCTGTGGCAAAGCAGGATAAAGCACTGACTGCAACCCAGGCCACCTAAAAGTGTTTAATGCCACTGGTAGTGGGGAAACTGGACAGGGTTGCCAGACGTCAGCAGCTAATGCTGGCTGCTTATCCTAGAAAAGTTACCCTGCACAGTAGTACTAGTGGCTGCTATTGGAGAGTGATTATATTAAATTAGAACTGCTAGGGTCATTCCATAAGCACTGATTGCCAGAGATTGCTTGGCATTGCAGTTAATTTGATGTATATGTGAAAGTAGATTTGCATCTTATGGGCCCAGCACTGCAATACTTCAGTTTGACAGGAGTGTAGAGTATGACAGAAAGAGTTTTAAGGATGTAATGTGAGGAAAAGTCTTGATGTCTGCTCAAATGATGGGTCCTCTCTTGCATTGTCAGGAAATAGAAGAACCTGATGGTCAGCAGACAATAGAAGGGGGTTAATAATGCTACCTAACCACTGCTCCAATCACAATGATGGAATATATCCCCAGAAAATTAAACCGATACATAATGTAACAGCACAGTGGTAATAACATAATAATTTCCTATAAAATTAAACTCTAGATGGTATGAGAGTAACATTGTCATAATAATTTCTGTTAAAATCCTGCCTCACAAACCTTAAGGAGGTCTACAAAGAATTATTTGGTGCCCAGTATTGGAGTTAGGCAGTGGGAATAGTACTCTGTGAGAGACAGAGGTTCATCGTTGAGCATTATAGTGGAATAATATTAGGATGGAGCCTGCAGTGGTGAGACTGGTACAAGAGCTGGCTACAAAGCTGACTCAGGAGTTAACAGACATTTCTCTATCCTGAGCTTTTTAGCAGGAACTATAGAGAACGTTGGAATTTCTCCCAGGGAGCAGCTTAAATCTTTCTGTCTTTATTGTTTTCATATCAGACTCCAGTGGCAGTTGGAAGGGTGTTCAGAAATAGGCCAGTTATACCAGGGATGAATTTATGAATACCCATCCAGTTGTCTAATTCCTTTTTAAAGGAAGATAGTGTGACTCATTGCTTGATTTAGAGGAGTTTGTTCAAGAGAAGGGATGTCATTGTGTGACAGAACTGTCTGTACGCTCTTATTTGTTTATTTGGTAAGTAGCTTCTGGTATCTGATTCTGTTGTTTGCTGGGCTGTTTTGCCTGTGGACAGATAAGAGATATTGGACTGCTGAATTCATAATGGTCTTGAAGGTAAGGCACAGATCATCCATAAGGAGTCTGTAAGACACTGAATACAGGTACAAGGCCTCCAGCCTCTCTTGGTAGCTCATGTCCTTTTAGGCTCATGATCTTTTTTGTCAGGAGTTCTTGGGGGGGGGGGGGAGGTCTTTCCAACTGCTTGATATGCTTAATAAGATACAACCCAAAGGGGGCACTGTATTCTATGATGGGCCTAATTAGTGCAAAATACAGAGGGCTAAGGACATCTTTGGATCAAGAGGAAGTACTCTTTGTGATCATCTGTGCCAGATGGAAAGCTTTTGTGATGACTGTTGCAACATGACAATCAACTAAGAGAAAGTTGTCTACCTATGTTCTAGGGTTTCTCACAACATTTATTTACTTTATTTTAATTTTATTTTATTTTTTGACATTTGCTAAATGGGTATGTCCAACTGTGCTTGAACCCATTTTCAGCAGAGGCCCAGGAAGCAAAGCTCCATACAAAAGCAGTCAAACCATTAAGTACAGAAAGCTTCAAATACTAGAGAAAGTCTAATACAGAGATAATTGCAACTACCAATAAAATCTCAAACATAGCATAGAAATATGTAAATCAGCAGGCGTTAAAGTAAGTGATACTAGAAGACATATTATGTTTACTATAAAATTCATATAGATCTCACAGTACAGTACTTTACTATAGATACATATAAATCTCCCAGTACAGTATAAAGCAGAACAGATCAGCTAGCTGTAGAGTAAATTAAAAAAAGTATGAAATAAAAATATAGCCAAGTAGAGATGACAAAGGTAGTACACAGGCGGAATGGAAAGGACATGAGAAATGTAGCTTGAGATTATGCTAAAACTACAAGGGGTGGTTTAAAATAGATGGTCAAGTGGATTACAAGACTCTGAGTAAAAAGGAGCAATACAGAAGAGAGTTAGGTGAGGCTTTGGCCAGGGCAGATCCATGAGACCAGAAGGGTTTCTTTTAAAACTTTTTAAAAGATATGGGTATTGGATATAGATTTGATGCTCAGAGGAAGTTTTTTCCAAGCTAGGGCAACAGAGTAGCTGTATAGATGTTGGCCAGTAGTTCTTTTAGGCTTATAAACGTCTAAGAGAAATTGGTCAAAGCTCTGGAGAGAGTGATTGGGAGTTTAAAAGGAGATGAGGGATGAAATGGCCGGGCAGGAGGTTGTTTTTTTGAGGATGGAGTGAGTAAGGAGCAGTTGAGCTAGGAGGAGCTGGTGGGGGAATTCTAGCCAACTTTTTGAGAGAAAGGCAGTGGTGTGAGTTGTAGGGTTGATTTGCAGCAAACCTAGCAACTTTGTTGTAGGTGAGTTCAAGCTTAGACTATAGAGAGGACTGTAAGTTGGTTTAAGATCAGAGATGCATATAGTAGACTGGGGAGAAGGTAGGCATAGGCAAGGAAAAGTCTAGAGTCTTTTGTAAAGAATTTTTTGTTCCTATAGAGCAAGCACGGTTTTTGTAGTGTCTTTTTATGCAATTTTGGACATATAGTTCAAATTTTAGTTGGCCATCAATGATAGTGCCCAGGAATTTGGTGTGTTTTTTACATTTATTGCCATTGTTATCAAGAGATGTGATAGTAAATGAAGATTTGTGTTGAGAAAGAGATTTTGGGAGGAATAAGCGAAATCTGTTTCTTTGGGATTGATTATGAGTTGATTGTTTGCTTTCAGCTCCGTTGAAAGATGGTCAACATTTTGGGTTAAGGTGCGGAGGTGAGGAAGATTGTCAGAAGTGGAGATTATAGTGGACTCGTCTGCATATTGTATAAGAGAGGAGTGGGAGCAGAAAGTGTGAAGACGGTTCATGAAGATGTTAAATAGTGGTCCAAGAATGGAGCCTTGAGGTACACCCATTTTGACAGGGAGAAAGGGTGAGAAGGAAGAGAGCCACTTGATGGACTGCTGTCTGTTGGTAAGATAGCTTGAAAACCATTTAAGAGTAGTGTTGGAGAGATTAAGGTCAGACAGTTTAGAGAGGAGCTTTGGGTGAGAGACCGTGTCAAAGGATTTAGAGAGGTCCAAAAATAGACAGGAAACTAGTTTATTGTCTCTGGCTTCAGAGTGAAGGGTGATGGAAATTAGAACTGTAGTCTTGCTGTGGTTAGGGCAGAAGCCTTGTTGGGTATGAGTGAGTAGATAATCCTGAAGAAGATAATCCAGGAGCTGCTTATATATGCATTTTTCAAGAATTTTAGAGAGGGGGACAGAATAGCTGTGGGCCTGTAGTTTTAGAGGTCAGTGGAGTGACCTCCTTTATGGATTGGTATACTGCAGAATTGTTTCCAGATTAGAAGGGACTGTAATTCTTGGATAGATCAATTGATCAGGATGGAGAATAGGTAGGCTATTGAGCTAGTGACAAGCTTTAGGAAGAGGGGTGGTAATTGTCTGCCAAAGGAGAGCAAGGCTTTAGTTTGTTTAGAAGAGAGTTTTTAAGTAAGCAGTGGGGACAGGTTTGAGTGAGAAGGTGGTTCTGTGGCTAGAGGGAGGGGGCGGAAAAGAGTGGTTGGAGGTGTGACTATTCTAGGTTAGTTTGCTGATGGAGTCAATGAAATAAGAGTTCAGAATAGTGGCAGTTTTGAGGGGAGAGGTGTTAGGGCAGGAGTTAGGTATACTGGGGCTACCTGGGTAAAGAATCTTATTGTGTTCTGGAATTTTTTAGGATTGCTGTACTGGTTTGTTTGAGGATTTAGGTAGAAGTTTTTCTTATTATTGACTTTTTTTTTTTGGTGAGGTTTCGGAGTTCTTCATAGGTTTGGTGGTGGATAGGGGATTTAGTTTTTAGCCAGTTTTTCCAATCATTATCCCTCTGGCGCATTAGAGAGCGAGTGGATTGAGAAAGCCAAGGTGCAAAGAGAAATTTTACTCTAATTTTCCGAAGGGGAGCAACGGAGTTGAGAATATCTACAAAACATCTTTGTTTTGAAGTGGGATGTTTTCTATACTGTGAGCTAAGTATTGGGTTTGTTTATAAAATGCAACAGCATTGCATTTTTAGCATATAGTTATAGCCCGATTTCAGAGCACCCACTATTAGCATGAGTAAGTTCACTTTGTAGAAGCATCTGCATATCAAAAATGGATTTCAGTATAACACTCAGTTTACAGTTATCTGCAAACTTGGTTAACCACAGTTGATTTGGATGTCAGAGAATTATATTCTGAATAGCAGAGGTCCTAGCATGGAACCCTGTGATACCCCCACTGGTTACCTTCTTCTTTGAGGACCTGCTTGCCACCCTCACATTGTTTGTTCTACCCTGAAGCCAATTAGCTATCCGTCTAAATATATAGGGATCAATTTTGAGTGCATTTAGGTTGTTGATGACATTGTCATATGGTATCAAATGTCTGGGTGAGGTCATGGTACGCTGCATGGACAGTGTGACCATTGTCCATGACTTGTGTTGCCCTCTCAAAACAAAATCACCAGATTCATTAAACAGAATCTACCCATAAAAAGCCAGACTGCTGAGGGTCAAGTCTTAAAAGTTTTTTAATTCCTTGTTTATTAGGGCTGTTATGACTTGTTCCATGGCCTTGCAGATGAGGCTCATCAGGCTGATGGGTTTGTAATTTCCAGAGTCTGTGGTGTGGCTACCCTTGTGAAGTGGGCCTCACTACTGTTCTGCACCAAACCTTTGGGACAAAGCCAGTGGATAAGCTCAAGTTTAATAGTTGTAGAAACAGGTCTACTAGTGCATGCTTAATGCTGTTTAGCTGGCAGCCTGGTATGTTGTCAGGTCCCATGGAGGAGGAGGATGTATTTTTGTTTTAGAGAGCACTTTTAACAAGTGTTATTTTGTGATGATAGGGGGTTTGAAATCCTTAAGTATATGTGAATTTTGTGTAGATGTCTCTGGGGTAAAATTTGTACTGAATTTGTTTGCTAATATGTTTACAATACCCACTAGATCAGAATAGGTAGTGCCATTATGAATAAGGTCAGAGCACTGGATATTGTTTAATAACTTCCTGATGTCAGCAAAGAAGGATTTGTAATTATCCTAATCTCCCGAAGCAAGCATAGGTTCATGGATAGCTTTTGTTTTCTTAATGGTGTTTTTCAGTATCTTAGATCGCCTTTTGGTGTTGACCTTGATTTGTGGGTCATGAATTTTCCTAAATATTCTAATGATATATTTCCTTTTATTGAGTTGTTTACATATGTGGGCAACCAGTCTGCTTTGCTCATACCCTTCCTATTTTATGTAGTTTTGACTGGACTGAGAGATTTAAACAATTTTCTAGGTGGGCATAAAATTTATTTGTGTAACTACTAGATATGTCAACATTCTGGAGATTACAGTTGTACTTGAATTTTGAGATTTCGTTATATAATTGTAGGAAGCATTTAAAGTTTCACAATGCTATGATATTTCCATCTGCTGGTTTAGATATTCTGAAAGGGAAGGTTACCAATTTGTGGTCAGACTTGACTGAGGAAGGGGTATAACAGTGGGGTGGCTTATATAGATAAGGACCAGGTAAAGGACATTTTGTCCTCTAGTGGGCTCTTTGATTACTTGATCCAGGGAATTCTTGTTTATGAAAGTGAGGACGTTTTTTGGCATAGCCTCCATTTGAGGTATAGGTCCCCACTGTATCAATAGGTAGTTAAAGTCACCCAGGATAATGGATCTTTTCTGTATTTGAAATTCATTCAGTGTTTTTAAGAAACGGAGATGGTTTTCGGGGGTCATTGGGGGGGGGCTGCAACATGTGATGGTTTGATGGTCAGTTTTATTTATTGTATGTTGATTCTTGATAGGTTTGGTTTGTTGGTCTCTAGGAATCTGCCTTGAGGTAATGCCTTTAACAAATGTGGATGTTCCACAACAGTTTCCATCAGGTCTAAAGGTGTGGTAGGCAAAAACCTCTGGTATGGTGGGGGCGCTTTCTGCACTTTTAAACCAAGTTTTAGTAATAATACACACAAGAATGTGCTCCAAATGCAGGAGTGCTTCAAGGTCAGGCAGTTTGTTCTTTAGTTATCTATCACTGAGCAGTGCCACATTGATATTGTGGGTCTATATCAGAGCATCAGAGTTTTAAAACTTCAAATGTTCTAATATCGACCCATTTTGAGCGAACGCTAAAAATTGCGAAGCTGCAGAACACTGAATTTTTTCCTAGGGAAAGAATTCGGTTGGCCGGTTCTGTGGCTTTGCTATTTTCAGCGCTGGGGTGGAAATTTACGGGTCGGGTTCAGGTAAGTGTGCGATGGTGTGGTCGTTAGGATTAAGGCATGTGTTAGGTGAGTTAGAGTTAGGGCGTGGGTTAGGTGAGTGTGTGATAGTGACGGACCTTAGGGTTAGGGTTTGGGTTAAGGTAAGTGGATAGATAGTAGTTTATGTACAGTTTAGTGTAGGGTTAGTTGTAGGATTATAAGTGTGTGTGCGTGTGTGTGTGTGTGTGTGTGTGGATTGATGTTTTTTTAGGTGTGCTTGTGTTGTGTGTATGTGTTTCGGATTCGCTGTTCTGAATGTTTGATATTATGTGGTTTAGATATTTTAGGTTCGATTAAATAACGTTTGCTATTTTTATCTTTCGAGAGAATGATATAAACGCGGTATTGTCTGGTATTTTTTTTTTTTTTTTTAGGATGGACAATCCATTAACTGGACTCAGCTTAAAAAAGGTACTGTTGGGGCAGCAAAGGCTTTAGCCGTTATGCAGAAGCTCTGGAATGAGAGGTGCAAGACATCCTTGAAAAGCAAATAGGGCTATATAGTAGTTCATACCATGCTGACACATACCAGATCCCCATTGAACGACACCAGTTCATACGAGGTTACTAGACTAATGACCCTGGGGCCCTTACAAGCCTAGCCAAGAGATTCTCCCCAAAAAGAAAGCCCAGTCAGCACCTGTCGCCCCTGTCAGCGAGGGACACAGGTAGAACCCTTGGGACAGATTTGTGGTTTCCCATCCACACATCAAGGTTGTGCTTGAAGAGGGTCAGCGAGGTACTCTGTTTAACATGTATGGGAAGTCTATTCCAGAGACGGGGCAGCCTGTGGGAGACAAACCTGTGTCGCCAGCAGGTTTTGTTGATGTCGCATATTAGATTCAGACCTTTCAAGTGGGTAATCTGCGAAGTGTTCGACTTGCGGATATGGATCATCTTGAGTAGAGCAGGGTCCGAGATTGCCTTGCAGGTGAGAGACAGATCACCTCTGAGCAATCTGTACAATACCGAGTAGAGTGATTGTGATTTGAGCATGTCCCCATAGGACAGGTGTTGGAGGCCATGATTTCTCTTTGTGAGGTATTTCTGTGGCCTTTCCAGTTGGTGCAGATGTTTGAAGAGGTACATACCAAATGGGGCATTATACTCCAATTATTGGTCTAATGAGGGAAGAGTATAGAGAGGTAATACCCTTTTTTTTCTGGATGCAATCCCTTTACTTATGAGATGAACCACGTAAAAAGGCTTTTCTGACAACTGCCGTTACATGATGGTTGAATGTGAGATTGTTTTTCAACCTGAGTACCCAGGTCTCTCACCACAAGTTTTGTGCTTAGGGAGTTGCCGTTGATTTGGTAATCAGTAGCAGCCATGTTTTTGTCAAATGGTATGATGCATTTTTTTGCATTTGACTTGAGGTCATGACTTTGGCACCAGTCATTAATTGCTGTAAGACCCTCTTGCGGTATGTTAACATCATTTGGGGAGTCAATGACAGCACCCAACTTACAGTCGTCTGCAGACTTGGTCAGCCACAGGCCTTTTCTCTTGCTGGACCTCTGAGAAGTAGATGCCAAACAGTAGGGGTCCTAGGACAGATCCCTGAGGAACTCTACTAACTCAGCTAGTGACATGTCTGCTATCAGAGGTGGAGGCTCCTGTTTTGACCTTCAGGGTCCTGACTGTGAACCAGTTGGGCACCCACCTGATGAGGTAGGGATTTATGCCAACTTGTGTTAGCTTTTCAATGAAGAATGCAGCTCAATGGAGGTGTTCAGCTAAGATAGAAACAGCTTACAGTAACTAACTTTGTCCTAAATAAATAGTGCTAGCACCTTTAGCACAGCATGCTAATGGGTATGACTCTGACTGGGGTTAGTAGGGATAAAGCTTCAGTTGAAGTTCCTGCATCTTTTGAGAGCAAGTTTTCTTGGCTCTACACAAAGCACAGCTCAGTGTAATATAGTAGAGCTCAGAATGTAAACAAACCAATGGAAAAATGGCTTTTGGATCCAGTCAGTAATACTGTTTTCCTAGAAACAGCAGCAGCGTATCCCTTCCCACAAAATAATGACCACTATCTCTCAGACTGCCCACACACTTTGCAGAAATTTTGCTGTAACTGTAACTAAGTTATACATAGTAAAAATGGAGGGGAACATCAGATTTGGTATAGGGCAACAACACAGTAATTAATGAGTCAGGTGACTAAGTGAGTAAACACAACACTTAATTTCCAGCAAGGAAATGAAAAAAAAATCAAAACTTGTTTAAATGCCACTATATATATATATATATATATATATATATATATATATATATATATATGTATTCTCACCCAAGATGGCTCTTTACTGATAAATAGCTTAATTTCAACTCTCCAAGTGTGAAAAAAGAAACTGAGAGATAGGGGCCAGTAACTCTACTAGATAGATAGGGGCCAGTAACTCTACTAGATTTAATAAAGTGTTGCCGCCTGCTAGGTACACTGCCCAAATGCCAGCAAAGAAGAAACTTAGAGTACCTGAAAGAAAATCAACTAGAAAAGATGAGAAAAAAACTAAGTGAGAAGAATCCTGCAGCTGTTCAGCAAAAAGCAGGTCAAGCTCCATCTTTGGTGCAAGAGACTGACTTAAGTAATCTCGATTAAAATAAAGGAAACATTAATGGAGTATATCAGCCGAAATAGCAAAAAAGCTGGAAAAAATGGAAGAGATTTTAAACAGCTGTTGAGATGAACTAATAAACCTGCAAAAATCAGAGGTCGAAATTAAGAAAAGGCTTGCTGAGTATTTGGCTGCTCAAGAAGAACTATTCAAAAAATGGTCGAGTTAGAGGACAGAAATTAAAGGGAAAACCTGAGATTTTCTGCTGCACCAGAAAAAGTGGAAGAATCAGGCTGTATTAATTTTATGAAAGTACAAATAAGCATCTAGACTGGTATTCCACAGCAGGAGTTGCTAATTAAAAGGACTCATCATGTGTATGTTATGAATCTGGCCATGAGAAAGCAGCCAAGACGTCTGTTAGTATAGACGCAATTGTAACAGCAGAAGGAGTTGATCCTGACAAAATTGTGGCAGAAGGGCAAAATATTTATATTGGGGACAATAGAATGTTTGTGGAAGATGCTTATTCACTGTACACTATGCCTGATCACAAACAAATGCATCTCGGCTGTCAGGGAATGTTGAGAGTCTGGTGTGAGGTTCAAGCTGTTGTATCCACCTATTTTCAGAATATTTCTTCCTGAAAGATCAAAGTCATTTTTTGATGCAGAACTGGCTTAGGATGAAATATAAAAGTTTGTCCAACAAAAAGTGAGCCAGCAAGCAGAGAGAGACTTGGCTTGTCATTCTTTAGATAATAAAGCTCATAGAGACACTTTGCTAGTGAAAATGTTTCTAATGTTCCAAAAGAAAATGAGAGATGGGGGAAAAAAGCACAGGAGTTAACCAGAAGAATAGAGAGTTTCTTGGACTTGAACCAGAATCTGGGGTTGGGAGATGGAGATGAATAGGGAAAATATGGAGATGAATGGGAAAAAAGCAGCAACACAGGAATTAGTTAATAAATGAGATGAAATATGGTTTTGCAAGAAAAAGGGGAAAGTTTGGACTTTTGTTGACTTTGTTAAACTTGTAGGGACTGAAAAGTGTATACCACCTTTCATGTGATTAATGTTTGGAAGGACACTTGGGGAAAAGGAAGAGAAGGGGAAAAATAAACTGTAAGTAAAACAATTTTGTTACTAGGATTTGCATAAAACATTTCATGATATAACTTGCATAACATATAGTAAAGCATTTTCAGTTATTACTGTATGTGATAAAAACATTAAGCAAGTTCCTTTTTCCCTTGTTTAGTTTTAAAACATGTAGGCATTACAGTGTAAAAAGAGAAGAAAGGCTGGACAAAAGCATGTTTAAGTTAATATGGGCTGTTGAGATGGATGTTTCAAGGTGAATTATGTGACAATCGTAAGTTTTAGGGAATCTTTCCTGCTGGGAAATTGTTTCTGTCTTACAAGTTTCCCTGCACCTGGTTTCCTATCTGTAAATTTCCTTGAAGCTTGTACTAAGCACATAACATTCTATAATACATACAGTTGGATGCCAAGCCTGCATATTTCTAACTAAGGAAAGTTTAACCCTTTTGTGCATATATGCTAGCAGACAGAAATGTACATGCATCTAAGTGACTATATTTTCCTACATATGTTCTAGCAAACAGAAATGTACATGCACTAGTATATTTTACTATGTATATATTCTAATAGACAGAAGTGTATATGCACTATTTTTAAATGTCTAAATATCTAACGGTTCTACCTTTTTGTTTTAAAACGCACAAAACAGTTTACATTGATATATATTCTTTGATAAGATCATAATTTTCATCGTGATTTACAGAGAACGCGGTAGGAAACAAAACCTTTAGTTTTCTTTTGATTTAACAACCTTTTCTTTTGTAGACCATCCTGTAAAATCTAACTTTTTTTGTGTAGGCAAGCAAGTACGAGAAACTGTAACGAAAAGTTTTCCTTAGCAAATATTCAGTTTAAGAAGTCTGTGGCTGAGGGCAGATGTACATTTTATTCCTAGGTTTCCATTGAGACAAGCTGCAGTAAAAGCCAGAACACTTTTTTAGAGCTAAAAGTTAATGTTTTCTGAAAATATACAAGCTGTTTTTCAGAGGGAAATAAAGATAAGACAAGAAGAGACAGCAATTAATGTAAGAAAGAGCATAGGCTGTAATGCGTCTTAGCATGAATAACCTTAATTTTAGGTTAGGTTTTGTCTGTATGTGCAGCTGTCGCTTTGTGACGGTTCCTATCAGGAGGGTTACACTTCATTATTTGAAGATGTACATACGTTTTTGTGTTTAATAGGTTATGGGGTGTTCTGGGGATGTGTTTGCTTTTTATGTTTTTTATGTTTGAAGGTTTTCTTTAAAAGAAAACATCTTGTAAATTGTGACATAGGTTCCAATGGAGGCAAGAAACAACTACATAAAAGATCAACTTGCTAAACTTTAGTGGGTGCATGTAACACGAGCTGGAAATAGACATTTAAAAAGTCATTTATAACAGGTGAGAATAATAAATTCTTATCATATTATTTTGGAATGAAGGATGGCTTCACAGGTATAGAGAAAAAGGAAAGAGTACTGAAATAAAGAAATGCAGAGTGTAAATAGCAATGCAGTAGGAGACTCACTTGGGAATAAATTAGAATATTAAGTTGATAAAAGGATTTCAGGAGGGATATTTTAAAGAGTATCAACGATAAAGGAAAAAGGGATTACTTATACTTGCTAGAAGAGCTCCAGTAGTGGTAGAAGATGAAAAAAGATAATAATGGTAGATTTGTGCTAGCAAGGGGCTACTGGCAAGGGAAGAACATTACACTGGCATGTATTTATATTCCACCTAAAACTGCTATTGTGGAGCTTAAAAATTTGGGAGAAATAATCTACTTTCAGCAGGGAATGTTACTTATAGGTGGGAACTGGAATTTAATTTACAACACTGAGGATGCATCTGGGGGACCTAGAACATATGACAAAAGGAAGATCTATGAAGAAATATATGAAAATATTGGGTATTGAAGACATGAATTAAGTAGTAGGAAGTCAGAGAGAGTTTATATATTTATTCCCCAAAGTACAGTAACTGGGCTAGACTAGACAGAAATTATATTTCGCAGGGACATGTGAATTTAAAATAGATGATGCACACCTAGTAGCTATTTCAGATCATGCGCTATAAGATAAAATGCAGGGTGATGAAGTATAAATGAGACACTGGCACTTCCTACTTGCCTGTTAAAAAGAGAGGAATTTAAAGAATGGTGCTGGAAAATTTTCAAGAGTTATTGGGGAAGATGAAACTTCTTCGGAAGTCATAGCTAGTGAGTGGGATATAATGAAAGAATAGGGTAGAAATAAAAGAAAAAGAGATACAGTTAAGAAGTGACAGGAGTTATTTAGAGGAGCTGACAAAGGTCAAAGTATTGCAGAATAAGGAGAATTCACAGCAATAGAAGAGGCCCAGCTGCAGAGTACTAAAGAGAAAATAAGGGAGTGTATGAATAATATGCATGAGTTTAAAAAGATTGCTGTTAAGCAATTGTTTTTGATCACTCCAAAACACAAAACCTTTTAGCACAATGACATAGGCAACAGGAAGTGGAAAGGGTTGTTGCCAAACTTGGGAAACATGTAACAATAAAAGTAGCCAGAAATCCTATAGAGGTATTAGAGATATTTCAGAAATTTTATGAAAATCTGTATATAATAGAGAAATGTGGAAATCAAGAAAATGTACAAATGGAAATATTTATGGAAGAACTAAGTATGCCAAGGTTAGAAGTAAATGAGACTCAACAATTTACAGTTAGGAGGTGGTGAGATAAAACAGTGACATACAATCAATCTGCAGGAAAACCTCCAGCAATAATTGGTATTCCTGTGGAAGTTTAGATATGGAAGATTTTACTTAGCATTATTTTAAAAGGAGGGGAAAGACCAGCATCCTAGAAGAAAGCTGTGGTGGCTGTAATACCTAAAGATGGCAAAAACCCATCAGACCCAGCTTCATGTAGGCCCAGTTACATTTTAAATCATAATTATAAAGTGTCTGTCTATAATAGCTAAAAGAATGGCAAAGATGATGGAGGGGAGGCAAACATTTGACAACTTTTAGTAAAACAATAATGATCCAGAGGGAAACAGAATGTAAAAAAATACTGCTGTTGGAGGGTCATGATACAGAGAAAGCATTTGATAGATTAGTCTAGGATTTTATGAGTATGGCACTAATACAGTAACAAGGTTAATGAGAAGGATGTATGATGGATAGGAGGCAAAAATTAATGTGGGAGAGTTTTTTTTTTTTAACAAGTTGTGTCTGAAAAGAGGAACCAGGCAGATGTGTTCTCTTCCCCCCTTGTTGTTTCCTGTATATTTACAGCCATTGGCAAAGAAAATAAGAAACTCAGAAATTCAAGGATATAATTGGTATGGTAATCAAAAAAAGTTTGCTTATTTGCAGTCGATAATTTTTTGTACCTGATAAAACCAGAAAAGGACATCTCAGTGTTGTAGGATATCTTGAGATGGTTTCAAGTCTTTTCAGGAAATAAAATTAATGAAGATAAAACAAAGGCTCTAGCTATAAACCATGTACCCACACATGAATTGGTCTAGAAATACCCATATTTATGGGGACATGATATTATAAAATAATTGCGTATGGATTAATAAGGATCCTGTTAAAGCAGCTGAGTATGTGTGTGACGAGACTAAACAAAAGATAATACAAAACCTTCTTTAAGGATTTGGATAGCATGATGCATGCAGTTAAAATGTTTTTAGTCCCTTTATTTTTACATACAGGTCAGGCAGATTTTTAGATTTTTATCAGCTAGAGGAATTGTGAGCAGTAATTAATAACGAGTTGAAGGATTTTATATGAGAGGAGAAAGTGGCAAGGGTTAAGAGGGATAAGTTGTTCTTTACAATAACAAAGTGGAACATCTTAATTTTTTTGTTTTTGAACCTAAAGGTAGGTTTAATTGTAAGAGTGTAGGTTTAGAGTACCTGGCTATTTGTTGTTCTTGCCATTGTTTTTTACAATGGATATTGGGTTGCCGTATTAGTGAACATATTAGAGCTACAAAAACAAGGATGTTAATATCGCTCTAGCAAGACACAGTATGGGTTTCATTTCCTTTCACAAATTTTATTTCCTGGTCATTCAGAAGGTTGACTTTGACCTTTTTGTTGAATAGTTTAATAATTTATCTTGAGTTCTTAGAACTTAAGTGGCAGGTTTATTTACGTGCAGATGTTTTTCCTCATCTAAATGAGACTGTTCTATTAAAAGTCTGTTAAAATATAAATGCATTTAAACATCACAAAAGGATAAAATGGTGCTAAAATGAACTTATAACCAAGTAGAAAGCACCATAGTCGAGCTGGATATAGGCAACATTTTTTTTATTTTTGTTTATAAATTATGTACATAAGAATATGTTAACTAATGTTTTAATGAAGTGATTTTTTACATTGGATAATTGACTAGTGATGTTATAAGAAAAAGGGTTTAAATGTTCGTGATTTGTGGTTCATTTTGTTCTGAGGAAGTTCTATAAGTAAAAGAACGAAAGCGCTAAAGTGACTTTTTTTTTCTCTCTCTCCAGCTGGCACTGTGTTTTTGTTTTATTAAGTTAAATTGCCCAGTTTTCATTTGGTTTGGAGGTGGATTAGGATTAGCTGATCTTGGGGGGGATATTTTAGAGCTACACAGTTAAGGCGCATATACATATGACAAGCAGAAAGCTGTAATTCAAAGTGAAAAGAGATGACAATGAGGTGGGAGGACATTCAAGAAATAAGGAGAGAGTGGGGTTTTGGTTGCAGATCCTTCAGGAGAATTGCAACAGCCACACAGAATATTATATTCATAAAGTAGCAGAAAGTATTTTAAGAACTAAGCTAATAAAATAATAGAGAAAGGAGACTTTGCCGTTAGGGATGACTGCATTTAGGAGTACAGTGAATAAGCAAGAGAGGGTTGGAATTTACAGGAGAAAACTGGCAGAAGGACCAAAGTATTGTGAACAAATATCTAGAGAGGGAAATGTAATGGAGTGGGAAGAAACCAAGAAGACGTTTGGGTTGTGGGCAATAAACTGCCTTCTGTATCAGGGATCGATTTCTGAGGATAGACAAAGAGAAAGGGATCAAGGAATCCCAAGTGAAAGACCTGCTCTGGTACAGTTTTTAATTGAATCTAGAACATAAGCTGCTGTTAAAAAAGGGGTAATTAGTAGGGCATACATAAAAAAAAAAAAAAAAAAAAACCCCCCGTGGTAGTAGTGCTGCGGTAGCATTGTCGCCTCACAGCAAGACGTTGTCCCGTTCAATTCTCAGCTAGAACGTCTTCTGTGTGGAGGCATGCGTGAATGGGCGTGCCTTCGTTGAATGTTGTGCATCAGGGCTGGTAACTCTGCACGTAAAAATCCACTACCAAACATTAGTGGACTGGAGTTCCGCTGTGGCGACCCCTAACCGGGATAAGCTGAAAGACATAACAACAAGTAGGGCATATAAAATACCGTGCGATAGATATAATCAGTCAGTGGAGGTTAGAAAAGATAAGGAAGCAGGATTGGATAAGCAGTTCATAAGGAAAGAATGGGAGGGCTTATCTATGGCTCCCAAATATATAACAAACTTGTGAAGATTTAGGATTGTTGTTTGGAGGTCTTTGCATAGGTATTTTTATACCCCAAGCAGACTCCAAAGAATTTTTCCTTGGGTAGATGGGAAATGTTGGAGGTGTGGTGGGGAGGAAAGGGGTAACTGGTAACATATATATTTTGGGAGTGTAAATGAATTTGTTTACTTTACAAATTCCCTATAGAGTATTCTGTCAAAAATATTGGGTGAGCAAATGGGTGCAACTAAGGAAACTTTTTCTTTTTCTTTTTTGAACTGGGATAAAGGAACTGAATTGCCTAGACATAGCAAGGCCTTGTTAAGTTTAATTTTGGTGGCCGTCAAAAAATACAATTACTAGAAAGTGGAAATCAAAGTCTAATCCAACTGTATTTGAAGTATAAAATAACTGGAAATGGGATCTTTAGAATAGGGAAGGAGCAAATTACATAGGAAAAATGAAAGTTGTTGGAAACGATACATGCAGGATAATGTTTTGGAGCAGGAGTGAGGTTTAAGTGAAGTCAGGAATTGATTAATTTATGAAATGTTAAATTGATTACATTACATATATTCTTTTGTATCTTTATATAATGTGTGCAACTGGCAATGTTGTTATGGTTTGTTTTCTTTTATATAAATCTAAGTTTGCCTGTCTTAAGTGACAATTCAAAATGGGTGGAAAATAAAATATATAACGACTGAAAAAATAAATTTGTTTCCTGAATTTTAGCTGTAGAATGAGGTTAAAACACTATTAACTTTTCCTGCATGTGTGCACTGATATCAGCCCTCTGAAGTATTGTAACATATACACACATACTGTGTGTGTGTGTGTGTGTAAATACATAGTTATAGCTGTATGAATATAATGGAGATATTAACATGTTCTGAGTACAAAAGTTGTTTGCTCAAGCATAAAGTGTCCTATTCTGTTCCAGGGTGAAATCAGGAATGCTCGTGACCTGTTAAGTAGATGTGATCAAGTTTCTGCTAATACTGACAAAGAAAAAAAAGTAAGTAGATTGACTAGCCTTTGTATTCGTATTCTGCCTTATTTTGAATTGTGTAATTTTAAATGATTTGTTTAACTGCTGCTGAGTTTTTGGGTGGAATATATTATGAAGTGAGAGGAGCAGTCCATATCTGTCAATTTTGGAATCACCTTTGCCATTCTTTTAACTATTATAGACATGGACACTTTATAAACTTGGTTTAAAATTGAAAGGGGCCTATATGAAGCTAGAACAGATGGGTCTTTACCATCTTTAGGTGTTACAGCCATCACAGCGTTTTTTCAGGAAGTTTGTGCCTCCCCTTCTTTTTTAACAGTTTTTAAAAGTACACTTTTTATGTCTACTGTAGGTGGGGAAGTGCCATTACCTCATTTTTACTTCATTACCCTGCATATTTACTTTACTTGTTGGCGCATGATCTGAAATAGTTATTTGATGTGTATCAGAGTTCTCAATTAAATGTACATGTTCTTGTGAAATATAATTTCTGTCAAGTGTAACCCAGTTATTGTATCTTTCAGAATAATATGTACTTTCTGTCTGAGTTTCTACTACTGAAGTCATGTCTTTCATACCAAATATTTTCAAAACTTTCTTCAGAAATTGTCCTTCCTTTGTTATATTTTCCCTTCTAGCCCCCCCAGATTTCCATTGCTGCAGATCAAATTCCACTCCCTACCTACAAGTAATATTCCCTGCTGAAAGCTTAATATTTCTCCCCATATTATTTCCGCTCCAAAATACCAGTTTTAGGTGGAATATAAATACATGCCAGCATAATCCTCATCCCTTGCCAGTAGCCCCTTACTACTACAAATCTCTCTCTAATATGTTTTTCCCCTCTTGCATCATTGCTGGAGTTCCTGTAGCAGTTAATATAAGTATTCCTCTTTTCCTTTGTCCCTGATATTCTGCAGAGTATCCATCCTGAAATCCTTTCTTTATCAAATTCACATACTCAGTTCTTTCCAAATATGTCTTATGTAGCATTGCTGTTTGCACTCTGCATTTCTTAAAGGAGAACCGCATGCACAGACTAAAAAAACATGTTTATTTCATCATGTTTAGATGTTTCCAATATTTTAACACCACTGTGGGACTCTTTACAAGTTTTTAAATATTTTTATATGTAATTTAAGAGTCTGGCCACATGGGGTCTAGCATCTTGCTGAAAGTTAAACATTTTTGTAAACCTCCATGTATCCCAGAATTCAGTGTTTGTCCTTAACACATTACATCACGCAGCCTTTTTTATTCAGAAACTTCTGTCACTGCATTCATTTTACATGCATACACAAAGGTTTTTCCATTCTGCAAATTTCAACTAAAATATACTGCTGTTAAATGCCTACTTAAAAAAACTAACTGAGACAAAGCCAAAGAACAGACTTGGAGTCTTTGTTTTACTGCTTCTTCTTTACAGAGATCCTAATTTGCACTCTTTTGTGATGCCTGAGCCATAGCTCATTAGATCATCTCCCTCCCCTTCACACTTCCCCTCCCAAGCTGTCAAAGTGCTAAAAGTAATTTGACCTGTTGTTGCTTTGATTGACACCTCACCACAGGGGACTTGACTCATCCAATGTTTCCTAGTTCTATCCTTTTCTTTCTAACAGTGGGACACTTATTTATGCAGCACCATGGCTTCCTGTCATGAAACAGGGATGCATAGTTCAGAGTATTTGGAAACACGCTTGTAAAATAAAAATACCTACTTTCTCTGGGCTATCCTGTTTGCCTGAAATACACACAATATTTTAAGTGCTGTAAACAGAATAGTTAATGGACAAAAAATACTAATTTGACTTGCTTAAGGTTCAGGTATCATCTGCTTACTCAAATCACTGCTGACTCACTATACGAAGTCTTGTAAAGCCCATGTACACATTTTTGTTCAGTTTACCATTATGCCAACAGTTACACATGTCTTATTACATGATTTCAATAACAGGTTTGCTGGTGTGTATTTCTTGATTTTTTTACGTGAAGTGGCCCAGTGTGTGATCATACCATGATGTAGATCCATGCTGAAAAGCACTGTGTGCAAACAGTAATACATGTAGTACAGCAACAACATGTTCCATGGAGGCTTTTGCAAGACAGTGGGCAGTGTCTAATTGCATTTTGATAAGTATACCTGCTTACACACCCTTTTTGTTTCTCCTTATAAAAAGCCACATCACTATTCATCATATATCAGAGATTTTTGTTTTCAGCTTTAACACAAATATATTACATATGCAAATGCATTATTTATATATATATATATATATATATATATACATACATACACACGCATATAAATATATGTACACAGATATAAAAAAAAAATATATATATATATATATATATATATATACACACACACACACACACACACACACACACACACACGCACACACAGTATAGATTACATATTACAAGAACTATATCTACAAGGAAACTGATGTGGCCCATGGCGAATGCCTTCATGTCACCTTGTCACATGAAAATATGTGCATTATCAGTACACAGACAACAGGTATCCCCAGGCAGGTAATATGCATCACTCCCTGGACTGACTAAGGAACTAAGGCACTAGAAATGCATTCCTGAATTCCTATTTTCAGAACGATTTTAAGTCTACTGGTGAAATACACTCATATGAACAGTTTCCAAAACTACCAGTATTAAAACTTACATTAGCAGTGTAACAGCCCTCACATGCCCATACAGCTTCACCCAAACACAAGCTTCTATTCCCTAATGCATTTTGCTTTTAAGAGGTATTCAAATGCCTGTACAATTACTTTTCTTCTATTGTACAACTGGACATATAAACCCTGCAATTCATACTTGAAAGAAATTGTGGTTCCCCAGCCCTCATCAGCAGCCCATTATCTGAATTATCACTGCACAGTGTGTGAACTGCAGAAAATGACAGTCTTGCTGGAGGGGCTTCTGATCAGACAGCCATTAACTGCTTACACAATATCAGTTTTTGATTCAAAAACTGGGTCCATGTCTGTTGCTGTGTCCTTAGTGCCCCAATACTTGCATACAAAACTTGCCAATAGTACAGCAGTGAGTTTTTCCGGGCAGACAACTTTGTTTTATGCATGCAATTCCTCATTCGATAGCACGGGTATGTTTTCCTTTGCCTATTCCCTCACTGCAGACTACACAAGATAGTTGCAGCCAAAGAGTAGCCAACTAGGGACAACTAAATGCTGCACAGATAACTGGAATGTCTACAACTGCGACTGTTTCTACTAACTGGGCATACATAACTTTGGAAGATGTTGTCTTGTTAATGCAGGACTTCACGTTACATTAGGTCTCACTACTGTTGCCACTATTTTGTCATGGACAATAAAGATGAAATGTTACAATGTTTGCCTCTCATTTCATGCCATACCTGTTTAGACAAGCTCACCAACCTGAACATAAACGTCTATGTCACAACATCGGTTGCCAATTGCCTTATGGAGAGAGCACACATGGTGAGTTGTGAGAGCTAGGTGTGACTCGAAACCGGTTACAAGTGGTGCTCCCCAGGGCTCAGTGCCATGACCCTTCCTGTTCAGCATATACTTCGAGGAACAGGCAAGTACATGAGTACTATGGCTGCCCAAGTTTGCAGACAACTGCAAACTAGGGGCTATAATTCTTCTTCTTTCGGCTTTTTCCCGGTTAGGGGTTGCCACAGCGGATCACCTTGTCCACACTGATTGGCAGTGGAGTTTTACAGTGTCGAGTTGCCAGCCCAGTGCCCAACCTTCCACAGAAGGCACACACACACAATGACATAATGGTTAAGGTGTTAACCTTAAAAACACAAGGTTCAGCGTTTGATTCTCACATGGGCTAACTTGGCAAGTTTCAAATCGGCCCAAAAGGGCAGTTAACCTAGTACTGATCTATGAACATATTTAGTTTAATTTTTATAAAAAATGTGTATTTAAACAGCATTTTTAGATGAATTTGTATTCCATGAAGGTGTTTTACACCCAGGTGCTAGAATAAATGTGTTTTTTGAAGACTCTTGTGAAGTTTATTCCATTCTGATTTTGTTAGTTTATTATTCGAAAGACTTTTGGTGGTTTTGGTATACATGGGCTATAAAAACACTGGCTGACACGGACATCCTACTAAAGGGTCTCACTGAGACACATACCTGGTGTCAAAACCATGGCCTCAAGCTAAATGTCAAAATGTGCATAGTACCACAAACTTCCACATAGCTGGAAGTGCCCTAAATACGAAACGCCTAAGGGATCCGGGCACCAAAGTAGATGACAATCTCTCATTTGATAATCACATTGCCAAAGTCTTTAGAAAATCCATCCTTCTGTGTCCCCCACCTAATCACAACAGGGTTTACATCCAGATCAAAAGAGGTCATTGTGCCCCTGTACGCAGACTCATCATACAGTACAACACCTCATTTTGGATGTACCTTACAAGACACCTGCAACAGCTAGAAAAAAGACTAAAGCAGCACCTCACCAAGAGGATCACTGGCCTCAAACAGATACCCTATGCAGCTCGAGTGAAGAAACTCATGCTTTACTTGGTTGCATAACGTTTGCTCAGAGGTGATCTCTGCCTGACATACAAGGCCATGTCCAACCCAGAATTGATGGGCATGCACCACCTAAAGAAAGCCTTATTCCCTCGAGCCAAAGGCTCTAGGGATCTAAACCTCACCACAATAATAGAACATGCTGGAATGTCCCAGAGACTTTCCATGCTTTGTAACAAGATTCCAATCTACATTACGCAGAGCTCCTTGCTAACTCAAGAAAACCCTTGATAGGATGGGAAAGAGAAAGTTTACCCCTGGGATCACTTCAGTGGCTCTGCTGGACAGAGGCACAGGAACTAATCGTATGGGCCCTTGAAAGCCAACACATTCTGGCTAGTCTTATAAATGCCTTTGGGCATATAGGTTTCAACCTATGAACCTATCACAAAAGTTTCTATATGGTCCTGCGAGCAATCTCTCCATAATCTTATTCACTTAATAGTAACTATCTTTGTATATTACAGGATATCTGTAATCAAATGACTGTCCTCAGTGCACTTTCCATAACACTGACCAAGTGCTAAAAAAAAAAAATACACTTGCTCATGAATGTATCAAACAGTTTTCAGGACTTAGTTGCCAGTTACATAACAAGTCTTGCACAAGGCAGACCAGAATCATCATTTTATGTTTAGCTACGATCAGGCAGTATGGATCAGTGTCAGACACTGCATTTCACATTTCTTGGGAAGGATTTACAAGTGTAATTCACTTACCTTACACAAGGTCACTGCAAACCAGTGCTGCAGCCCATCTCAGTGTCCAAGTACTAGTAGATGTTTGGAGAACTACTGTCCCAGTCAGTTCCAAGCTTGCACAATACCTCAGCCAGGCCACTTACTTTTTCATGAAATAACAGGTTGCCAGGATACCACACATTACCGCTCCATGGATAAATCTGACCATGATGGTTCTTGCACACCACCTGTCAGTAGAAGATAATATTCAGTTATTCATGTCATAGATTCCATGTCAATGTTTCTTCAGGTCATACCTTCCAGAGCAATTTTATCTTAATACTCATCCAACATACTATACCATGTCTCCAAAGACATGGTGTCACTGTTCAATAAAAGCTGGCTTTTGGTTACAATGTACAATTGTCAATCTTGACTTTGAACTATTGTCTGAAGCCTCTGTACCTCGTCAAGGTAGCCAGCATCACAGAGGTCCATTCACACCACAACACTACTGACAGCTGCAGTCAGAGCTGCACTCACATCACCACACTCAGCGCATACAAATCTTGCTTCCACTCACATGTATCATGTTAATGCTAGACACCCAACTTTTTCGAAGAATCAGTAATCAGTCAATCCATATATCGTAACTGCAGCTGTCCAAAAATCTGACTGAAACATGTATGGTACAACACCATTCAAGCAACTACCACATAAACTACTTTAACACAACACCCAAATGTGCAATATTTATATGCAACATTGTCCAATGCATACCTATTTAACCATTTCTCGTAATAATGTTTTTAACTCACCATCATTCTCGTAATATCAGTTCCGTACCACAGTATATCTAGATAATTATGCACTACACGCTGTTCGCTCCATTCTACTATGCTATTGGAAATATATTCACTGCTACAAACACAGCTCCTCACGTTGACTATACATAGTGCCAACAATCCCCAATGCCAATAGCAACCCAATTCAGCATTGTGGCAATAGCAATGTCTTCCATCAGACCAGCCTGTGACTTAGTAAATGACTTAAATTACAATACTTACAATAATTACAATAGCCTCCAAGTTTTACTATTGTGCAAACCAAAATAGGTTACATATACTGAGGTACTTAACACTGCACAGCCCTGTTTCTTCAACTTGCCAAGTACACCTGTACTGTACAAAACTTGTGAAAAGCTGAATGTCAAAGTGAAAAGGATAATACATCACCTGCATCATAATTTATTACTTTTATTTACATTTGTTTACTAGGAAAACAAGACTGGACACCACACAAATATTTAAGTACAGACATGGTAATAAAGTAATAAAATTGATATAAAAGTTAACAATGCGAGCCAAAGCCACAGACATTTTAGTGAGCTATGCATTCATATATACATCGGAGCATTGGTTACATCTCCGATGGCACATAAAATATTTGTATAATATGAACAGTCAGCGCTGATGAATCTGTACACTGAGCCAGATATAAGGCACTGCTGGCTGCAATGGAGGAAGCCAGTGCAGAGACTAGGAGGAAATAGTACGTAAAGTTTAGCAGTGATACCGGATACAGAGTGGGTAGTACAGATGGAAATACATGGTGGGGGTAGATGCATGGGGTGACTTATGGAATGTTAAAAATACACCCTACTGGTGACTGAAAGGAGATCTTAAGGAATGTTAAAAATACACAGTACTGGCATCGGTAGCAGATCAAAGATAGAAGTGAAACTTGGAGGGTCTGTACATGGCTGTGGGGGGCTAGATAGAAGGTTAGCCACCACACAACACTGCACTTAATCCAACTCCGCAACAACCACTTGTAATGTAATGATGCGCATTAAGTCATTTTTACGCATGAATTGGTTTAAGTCTTACTCACCTGCATTATATCATCAATACTGATTCCCGTTATCACAGAAAGTCATTAATACGGTTACTCACCTGTATTATATTAATACCGAGTCTTCAGGCCGCAAGCATAAATTTCCATTATCACAGAAAGTCAGTAATACGGTTACTCACCTGTATTATATTAATACCCAGTCTTCAGGCCGCAAGCATAGATTTCCATTATCACAGAAAGTCAGTAATACGGTTACTCACCTGTATTATATTAATACCCAGTCTTCAGGCCGCAAGCATAGATTTCCGTTATCAAAGTCATTAATACTTTTCACATGTACTCTTCATAAATTGGCTCCTCATGAACCGGCACACATTACCTACAGTGCACTGTCAACATGCTCACCCAAATAAACTTTACACTTCAAAAACAATGTCATCAGCAACACCATGTCACAAATGTGACCAAGTACAAGAAGTCATAGAAATTAATCAGTTAATGTAAAACCTTCTTATTCAGCCACACCAGATTCCAACTAAACACTACTAGTTGCATAATAAACGGTCAATGACTTTCACATATCACCATTCATTGATTACTTAAAACACCACAGATTGACATTATACCCAGACATGCTTGACACAACTGTACGATACAAATCAAAATCCAGTTATTAAACTGGAAGACAGCAACACATCTCCGCGAATCCAGTATGTAAACTGCTACAACATTCAGCATCACTGTTTAGTCCACACACAGCATATACTACAGACATACGTAAGCACCACACGCACCATATACTACCAACATACATAAGCACCAGAGTAAACTGCAGGACTTGCTACTGTAAAAGATCGCCTTGCTTTTTCAATTACTTTTTCCAAATCTAGAAATGTGTTTTGCGATCACCCGTGTCTTCTCTGGTCGCTCACATCTAGCTATATTCTTTGGCAAAGTTGGTACCAACATGGGTGAAACTTCTAAAATGCCTCTTTTGGCTCGTACCACTTCTAACATGAGGTCATAAATGTAGTCGAACTTTCGCTTCTCAAAGATTGGTTTCGCCACCCATTCCTGTTTGGCCTTTGGGTACACCACTCTGTATCGAAGCTCTCCTTTAGAAGCTGACTTGGTGGTAGGGCATCAGACAACAGCTTGTTCCCGGTTGTGGTTCTCATTATGGTCAAGGATGGCAAGTATGATTCTTGCTTTCATTCCGGCAAAGCTGAAGTGCTCAAATTTGGGGCAGTACCGGCATAGTAATGCATGGAACACTTCGAGGTTTCCAGTGTGGCAGAACTTCGTGATGTGCTTCAGATCTTTAAGAAATGCAGGGTTTGTAACAATCTTCCTTAATGAGCTGTGACACGCATCATCTGCTTCGAGCCACTTCTTCTCATCTCCGTCTATCACTGGCATCTCGTGACCGCAACAGGAAACCTTCTTTGCACCACTCCAGCTGTGACGGTCTGTAACATGGTAGAGCAGAGACAACCATTTTTCCTCAAGGACAACTTCATCTCCTTCACATGTTTCCGAACACCACCACAGATGATTGGAAATGCTATGGCACCACTGCAGTAATTCACGTCTACCTTGCCTTTTTCCTGCTTCACATACTTTCTTTGTCAGGCTTTTTGACATATGCCACACATCAAACTGATGTTCAATCGCTGGAAATTCCTTCCGCATCAAGAATCTAATCCCACGATGTCTGTCCGTTGCCACCAGTCGTACCTTTAGATTTTTATCCAGCAAATTAGTCATACATTTCTTGAAAGCTTTCTTCTCCAGTGCTACCAATGAAATTCCTGTGGTAACCTGCTCCAGGTCAAAATCGATGATCTTTCCTGAATCCAAGTCCATCATACTATAGCAGCAATACTTTGCTGAGTATCCAGGACTGTCGCATCGCCCGTCTCCAGCTAGCCTGATTTCCTTGCCCTTTGTATCTTCCAGCAGCCGCCTCTGATGCTCAGTCCAGGTATGTTGCAACACTGGAAACAAGTACTCTTGTTGAATTGAATAGAAGGTTGTCTCGCTTATAAATTCCAGTCCTACATATGCACAGAACCACGCAATATGGGCATATGTACTTCCACTGAAAAGTATAGACGATGCAAGCAGTAGATTTCCAGCTGGCATTCGACCTTGACTTTGCCACTCTAGAACCTCATGTCCACTAATGCAAGACACCCTCACAAATACACAGGAACCCATCTTCAATCTTTTTTCCACTTCCACTGCTGGTGTTTTGCATTGAGGACATGTCAGTTTCAAGAGTAGAGAATCAAGGCACGATTCGAATACAATGAACTTGGTCTCGCTTATCATTTTTTCATCTTCGTCCAGTTCTTCAATGGTGTCTTCCATCTCAGAGGTTGACATGCTGTCAGAAGGGTAGCACCAGTCTGGATCCTTGTCATTGTCATCACTTCCACAGTGTGAAAATGAGGATTCACTAATCATGCTTGTCTGAAGAAGTTCTGCTGGAAGCTTTACTGGGGTACTGCAAGCCTTTATCTGTAGAGGTGTATATGTACAGGATCTACTAGTGGATGCCTCACTAACGCAATTAGCCTCCTGCTGAAGATCTTCAGTCACTCTCCTGCTACATGTTCCCAATTCTGTACTACTGTTAACTTCAAGTCCCGGTTCACACCTTTCCGTCTGAACAACTTTGGACTTTTTGACATACGTGTGGTCTGTCAATGGTGACACTGCAACCTCTGGAAACTGTACAGCTGCATCAATCATCTTACAAGTTCGGCTTACCAGATCTAACTTTGCTTGCACTCCGACACTACGACCTTTTTTTCCGAACTTTTTTTTTGTTTGACATGCCACCGTCTTCATACTACAAGTCTGAATTTCCATTGTGTATACCTCGATATCTTGCACCACCTCTTCCTCCAATTCTGCTGCTTGCACCACCTCTTCCTCCAATTCTGCTGCTTGCACCTGCAATAGCATTGACATTAATAAGGTCATAGTCATAGAAGGTACTCTGTCAACACCTTAAATATAGGAAGAAACGGTGGAAGAGTATATCCACTGCAATGGCTGCTTTTCAGTTGATGAAATTATACACATGACAACCAATTTTCAGACATTAAATCAAATTGCCAAATTTCTTGGCGTTCTGAGCAGGTGCCTCCCTTCAGATAACTTTGTTTTTACGTTTCACATTCTTATGTACATCTTTCAGTATGCTGCGCAAGTTTGCTGTGAACTAGTGCAGTAATTTCCCCCTTAGTAAAAAAGCGTTAATAAAAATCTTCTCCTTAAATCGACTGTTTACCATGAATTGTTCGTTAGATACAAACGTGAATCTGCATAACACCATTTACACATGGCTGACATCGACATGCTGTGTCATCAACTCAAACCAGTTTTCCCTGAATCCAGGATTGCGTGTCAATGACAGCCTACAAGCCTGTCAACACTTCACCATCTTTTGTGAAGAGCAGAGATTCTTCCATGTCTACTGGACAACAGCAGTTCTCATTTTGCCTATAGAAATGAAGCTTACTGTGACATACATAAGCGTAGCAGTATAGCAAAGAAATGCTTGTCTAGTCTGTTTTCTGCAAGTACGGATGCCTGCTTACCTGCATGGGTTCTGCACAGGCCGGACGTTCTTCTGGTTGATCTTCATCATTCTGCTGTACTAACTCAGCTGCTGGTTCACTTCGCTTACGTTTTGCTTTACATTTTGCTGCACTGTCAGTCTGTCAGAGACAACACAGTCTAACCTCAACCACTCATCACATTTGAAAGGTGATCAAAATCACAGCAGGATAATAAAATAATCGAATGCAGCAAATACTTACCTTTTGGTCTCGCGACAGTTGTTCAGTCACAATCGCTGGCAATGTGGGCTGTGTGGTAGTTAGTAATTCATCAATAAGCTGCAATGTTCACAAAAGTAATAGTTATAATACCCATTCTGATGTCCACAGCACTTACTGGACAGATTTGCGACTAAACAAATAAGCAAATATTTGAAGATTACTTACATTTGTGTGTTGTTTGTGCCGAAGGCGACGTATTGTTGATGTCCGTGGAGTTTTCGTGGAGAAACCGAATAGTGTAGGCACCGCATTACTAATTAGTCTCCTAATCGGACGTCGTGGCTTCATGCCCTCTGGAAGTAACTGATGCATGAAATTCAG
Source organism: Protopterus annectens (assembly GCF_019279795.1). Lineage (NCBI taxonomy): Eukaryota > Metazoa > Chordata > Ceratodontiformes > Protopteridae > Protopterus > Protopterus annectens. Next base: position 270,159,693 of record NC_056748.1, on the reverse strand, counting down.
TTCAAACTGGCTCTCTTCAAAATGGTTTGAACACAGGAAATGCCGTGGCTTTACAATGGTTACCTCAGCTTTGACAAATTGACTTACATTACCGACATCTCTGCCACAGTTAACCACCCATTGGGTACACTGTTTAATTTCACGTGGGAACCGATGGAATGATACACCGGGAGGCAGACAGTCTCGGGAAATACGGCAACCATATGCAAAGCACTGAGGCATGGCTGTTGTACACCTACAAGAGAAAAATACATAGTGAACTGGACCGAATTGTCCCAGCATGTTGCAATTAATGACTCATTAGAAAATGAGTGACATTATCAGTATACTGTCATTCTAACTTCCGCAAAGTTAAGCACCATGGCTAATCTATTTCTCCATTAAAAAGCTAGCAAAAGAAGAGTAATTCATTACTCAGCAACACCAAATAGTCAAATGCCATGTATGGTGTGAATCCATCCATTAATTGACAGCAATATCCCACAGTCCATCCAGCAGCGCTGAGCAAGACATCATATCCGCTAAAATGCATGCAATTACTCAGAGCCACCACCCACCCACCATAACCGCAGTACCACCCACCCACCATAACCGCAGTACCGTTGCACCTCTAAATGGCCTTGGTGTGAGTCGCCATTCAGACCATATACAAATCAAAGCACTTCCGTTAGCAAAATAAACTACAGTTAGTCTGCAATGCATCCATACTAACATGCGACATTTATTGCCTTTGTCAGTACCATCATGAAAACCATACTTCAACTATGTAATTTATTGCTTTTGCAGGACTCACGCAAACCAAGAAAGCTATCAGGAAATTGTACCGTATATCCACTTCAGGATGGATTACTGTAACATCTCAGCTGAACATACTGTGACCTACCATGAAAAATGAATTTTACAAATAAGTTAGATGCACACAGTGAAAACTGCACAATAGCGGCAAGAGGTTGCATTGCCTAACCTCCCTTTATCCAGTACACATACATATTCCTAATAGCTCTGCTGTTACAGTGGCATCATGGTAGAATCCAGCGCTACGTACGAAAATGAATTATACGACTGAGAGGTATTTGTAGTTTACTGGACATATGAATCAACCAACTTTCTACATTACTGGAAGACGCTACAGTGGTCTACATGAGTTGATCAGAAATGAAAATCTAATTGTTTTATGAAGACGTTGGCTCAGCAATGATCACAGACACATCTTAATCTTATGAATCAAACACTTTATTGCTCTCCATTACAGTGCACATTCAGGAGTGTTACATTAATGTATAGCAGCATTCCTTTTCGTATAATCATTACAGCAGGATAAACACACTTAGATGAACAGAAGTCCATATCAATGCTCAGAGTAAATCCATAGTCCTTCAAAAGGTTGAAACCCAGCCATAAACAAACTTTACAATAAGAGGAGAAAGCTGTTACATGATAGAGCAAAATCCATAAAAGAGAAGACACCCTTGATCATTATTAGTAAAAGAAATACGAGCACTATTAAAATCAACAAAGGCCGAATTTGAGAGAAAACTTCCAATAGATTCAAAAGACAGTCATAAGGCCTTCTTCAGCTATGTTAGAAACCTGGGTGGAAACTCCCAGATATGCGCAGAATTAGTCCAAAATGATACAAAAATCACTGAACCCACAGACATTGCCAACATACTGGCAGACAGGTTCAGTGCAAACTTCACCCGCCTCTCTCCCCCAACAGGAGAGATAACTATCCAAGTGGAGTGTAGCCTCCCAGACATCTGTAATGCGCAGGTGAAAGCTGCTCTCTCTAAAGCTAAAAACACAGCATCAATGGGACCGGATGGTGTCCCCGGCTGTGTGCTACACTAACACGAGGAACTAAACCCGCATATAAGGCAGCTGTTTAATCTTAGCCTTACCACAGGATACGTGCCCAAGGAGTGGCGTACGGCAAGTGTGGTCCCACTCCACAAAGGCGGTACCTCTACGTTCCCTGGAAATTACCGCCCCATAAGCTTAACAAGCCTGGTCTGCAAAGCTATGGAGAGGATCATAATGGAACTCAAACAAAGACATAGGGGACTTGCAGACATTGGACCCGACCCAGTTTGGCTTTGTCAGGGGCAGATCATGCCTTTTGAACTTGGTCGACTTCTTCGAAACAGTCACCAAGGCCATTGATGAGGGAAAGGCAGTCCATACAGCCTACCTTGACCTTGCAAAAGCTTTCGACACAATACCCCACTCGGGTATTGTAGAAAAACTTACCAACTTAAATGTAAACCCATATGTCACAAGATGTGTTGCAAACTGGCTAAAGGACAGAACCCACAGGGTTAGAGTTGCTGGCGCCATATCAGACTCCAAGCCGGTCACAAGTGGTGTCCCACAGGGCTCAGTCCTTGGCCCCCTGTTCGGCATCTACTTCTCAGAAGTACAGGCAAACATAGGAGGACTATGGCTGACAAAGTTTGCAGATGACTGCAAACTGGGCGCCATAGTGGAAAGTACATCGGACACAGATATCCTTCAGAGGGGTCTCACAGAAACTGATAACTGGTGCCAGAGCCATGGCCTGAAGTTAAATGCCAAAAAATGTATAGTCATACCCTTCGGGAAAAACAAGGTAACCCCAAGCTACCATATAGGTGGCAATCCATTAAGCACACAAGAGGTTATCAGGGACCTGGGGACCCAGGTTGACAGTGGCCTTTCTTTTGACACTCACATTGCTAAAGTGGTTAGAAAGACCTTCTACATTGCCCACCTGATCATGAATTGATTCACATCCAGATCAAGTGAGGTCATTGTTCCCCTGTACTCTTCAGTTATCAGACCAATGATAGAGTACAATGCCCCATTCGGGATACATCTCACCCGACACCTGCAGCAATTGGAGAGACCCCAAAAGTTCCTCACCCAAAGGATAAAGGGACCCCAAAATCTGTCATATGCTGCCTGACTGAAGAAACTCCAGCTCTATTCAGTCGCATACCGCCTGCTCAGAGGTGACCTGTGCCTGACATACAAGGCCATGTCCAAACAGGAATTGATGGACATGCTCCACCTCAAAAAATCCAAATCTACCAGATCCACTAGAGCAAGCGACTTAAACCTTAGCACGGATATAAATAGGACATGCTGGAGGGATAGATTTGTCACCCAGAGACTCCCTATGCTGTGGAATAAAATCCCAGTCCATGTGAGGCAGAGCACCTCGCTGGCTCTGTTCAAGAGAAATCTTGACAGGTGGATGGGAGATCGTAGGTTTACCCCGGGAATCATCTCTGTGTCACTGCTGGACAGAGGCACAACAAACTAATGGGCACAGTATTTTTTAACATAAGGGGTGGCGTAAGCCACAAAACTTTGGGCTAGGCTTATAAATGCCTTGGGGCAGATAGCCTAGTATAAACCTATGAACCTATGAAGTGTGACTCGTGCTGTCAGATGATGTCTGACAGTCGGTCACACTTCTTGCGTGTATTGCCTGGGACCTTTACACCTGCAGGACTCTTGTGCAGTCTGTCACGGCTTCGAGGAGGTCAGAACATCCCTGTATTCTTCCTTTACAAGTGCAATTATTGAGCGGAGCACCCCTTTTGGCACGTGCCTGAGCAAAACCACATGCCCAAAGTAGTACAACCATTTAAAAAAAAAAAGTCAAAGGACTAACTTCACTTAGTTATCCAAACAGACTAAAAAGCTTCTTGCTTTCCTCGGTCTCTCACTGGCCCCTATAAATTTCATCACTGGCTTGCTTTCCAGGCTAAGAAAGATCCAGCCTTAAGAGACTTTATCCACATCAGAAATACTGGTTATATTTAATAGACTCACCACAAACACCAGAGCCTTCACTGCAACATAAAAAAGCCACTTTGTATGGACAGGTTCTTGACACAAAAACTTTCAACTTCTGTACAAAGCTCGTCTCATTATCAAAACAATGTAGTTCAACAGTACAACTGGATGGATAGCCATGAGTATACTCCTTAAGTAAGCAGCATAGCCTTCATCAAAGAGGAAGGAAAATCCACATACTAAACTTTCCGAGCTGGATGGCTAAGATCTAATATTGGTTACTCAAATCTACTTGTCTAAGAAGAGGGGCCTATTTAACTACGAATTCCATTTGCAAAAATATATTCAGTAAACATATTAAATCTCTCCCTCTTACACACACACACACACACACACACACACACACACACACACACACACACACACACACACTCACACTCACACAAAAAAGGAGCCCCTACTTGTAAAATAGTCAACCTCAGTAATCACATGACACAGTCTCACTGACTGAAACTTTCTGGAAGTCAAAATATCTGAAATAAATACATAATAAAGATGGATTCATCCATGCAATTTCCCACCACCACCAAAAGGACCATCAATAAATCAAAAAACTTCTCAGCAAAATTTACAGTAAGCAATCTATAAACTCTGTAAGATCATACTATATACTGGAGTAAACATGTAACGTCCCTCCAATCTAAAGTCATTTGACATTCAGACATTTTAATTGGTGCTGAAGTTATTCACAGACTGACCATTTACTAAGATGTAATGCTGACCATCGCTTTTGAAAAAAACAAATTCCCACACTCTGTACATAGCTCAAAAGTGAAGAAAGGATTACTTTATTATGTATTTAAATTGATCACACACCCAGAAACACAGAAAAGTTATTGTGATAAGTAAACCACAGACTGCTGCAAGAAATAAGTCACAGCACACTATGCTTACGTCCAAACCAAAGAGGCATACCTGTCAATTCCAAAAGAATTAAAGTAGCGTAATAGGAAAGCTATTTGCAAGGTTACATGGCAGTTTATATTGGAAATAAGTGGAGATATTAAACACGCTCTCTCATAATTAGGCTGAAAAGTCTTCCAAGGTAAATACAACCTTATGATTTAGCATGGAACCATACCGCTCAACCTTAGAGCAAGAAGTCTGGACAAAGCGAAAAATAATATTGGGACATGCCCAAAAATAGTTATGCATCACAGACACCACTGAAACAAGTGTAGCTCCAAACATTATACATCACGTATAATGTTTCTATCCCATTATTGTCAGTTAAGCATTATATGGCTCATTCAATCCTGCCTTCTTTTACAACAAAGAAAACCATACTTTGAAATGACAAATTCATTAAAAATAATAAAACACATTGGCTCCACATCATGCAACTTCCTACCTGCAAAAAACCACAGATCTTTCAGTTAAACTAGGTCTGCTTACTTCCACATAATGACACCTCTCCCTAATTAAGTCTAATGGTATACAATATACCAGGATCTGGACTACCGGAAAAATATTAAATTATGGCCTATAAATTGCAAGTGCATTTTGTTTAATTAAACTACATTCAAAGCCCGCTTGCTGTTTTTTTCCAGTAACATCTAGTATGCAAATATCAGGTTTTAAAACAAAGATACATTCTCCACTGTTTGTAAGTCTCTGTCTTTAATAACCATCTACTATTGCAGCACTCCCAACACCTGATTTGCCAGTATTGATGATCCACCAAAGATATGCTTACTGTTGTCCAATCTACCACTGTTTAGAAACCACCAATGACAAGACTGTACTGGGTGAATTTTTTGGGTTTTGTCAAATAAAACAATAAACTTTATATGCTACAGTCCCACATTAATCAATCCACTACTGACCCATTAACTCTAGGCTGCTGCCTGCTGTCTCATTCTTACTCACTGGGACTGCATTACCTTGGATGACTACTTTTATTTCCTAAGCAAAAGACACAAATTGGAAGAGGAGCCAAAAATCCTGACATTCTTGGAAAATCCATAAAGCTGAGAGGTATGATTTCATATTCAATACAAAACTCTCCGTCCGAAAATCTGCAATGTAATGAAAGTGTACTTTTAATATAGGATGCATTTTGAGAGCTAACTTGTTTCTACGTTAGCCTCTTTGTGCATGTGTCTCTCTCTGTCTCTCATGCACACAAACACACACATAAGCACACACACACACATACACTTCTACTTTCACGCACACAAACATTCTGCTTTCATGCATGCACTCACCATACTTGCCTATTAACACAGGTTAAGTGCTGTCTCTTTAAAAGGCAATGGCAGCAAATCCATAGACGAGTCCCTCTTGGGCAAGAACACACACATTGAGTCTTTGGCACGAAATAATGGTGTGAAGACAGAGACCCTTCTTTGTCGCAAAAAAATCAAAACTAGAAGGATGCTTTGGTGCATTTGCACACCGATGTTAGAGTTACAGGTCATGAGCACAAAAAACACAACAATAAAGTATTTTAGGGCATGCGTACATCGATGTTGGAGTTAGAGGTAGAGGGCCGCATGGCAGAGCTCTGAGGGCTGCATGCGGCCCACAGGCCGCAGGTTGGACACATCTAATTTAGAGTTTACACTGGTTGTCTTTGTCACCAAGGACTGCCTTCAACGACTGTGATACAAAAAACCAAACCCTATATAATCAAAATGTTTAGCAGTACTTTGGAGTTTTTCTTCATATGCCTCCATTAAAATGAACATCTACTCAGTTCGATTTTCCTAGTAATTAAATGTTAATAAATTTATCTTCCTTGAAGCAAACTCATGGACCCCCTCACACTAGCCCATCAAGTTTCAGATGTGGAATTTGCCCACATTTTTTAAGCTTACTGCAAGCAAGTTTCTCGAGGGATAATTCCTCAACTATTGGCATTGACTACTAGGCAATTTCAGTAAACAAGCATTTTTGAGGGGAGGGGGTGGTCAAGCCCCCACCATATACCCATATAACAGAACACTCATCCACATCCCCTGGCTACCTTTACTTTGAGAATGCATAATCAAAGAAATTGAAACAGACCCAACTGTAAATACATAATTGTTGCCCTTAATCTGTGACTGTGTGGTCCAGTAGTAAAGACCTTCACACCATACATGAGCACCTGCTGTCATGTAAGAGCCATAATTTCTTTGATATTTATGTGCTTTGACTTGTCTTGTTTATGCCACAGATCCTGCACTCCCACCCTCCTGAGACACAGCTCCTCAGGCAAAGTCTTGGCCATCTGTTGTTACAGGCTGAGTGGGGGCTGGCAGGGAGAAGGGGAAAACCAGGGTTAACAGACAACTGATTTATCCACCAATTCACCTCCCTTCTTACAAACCCCAGCACTTACATTTTAAATAAAAGAGTGCTAGTCCTGAATGCAACCTGATTTGACAAACTATTAAATCTTTCTCATTGAAGTCTGACCAAGGAAATCATAAGACTTGGGGCCATCAGACATAGGATTCTGAGATATTCTTCAGCATGTGCATTTGAGTCTAGTTTTAAAATGTCAGAAAATGTTTTCTGTAATTCTCCGCTTTGTCTTGAGGAAGGCTTGCCATCATAAGTAGTGTATTTAGAAGACACCCTAGAAACAGTATCTTGAGAAGGAAAGAAAGGTTTCTACTTGTGCACCTGAAATAGCAGACTGAGAAAGAGGTTTAGTAGCCAATTCAGAGATTGTTGACAAGCTGTGAAGGAATTTGTGAAAATCAAACAATCATCTAAATGTGAAAAATGTGACTGTCCTACAACCTCCACTGGGCTATATCAGGAGGCAGACACTTTGAGTTATCTGCATTTCTGAGCATGTCTACAAAGGTAAGTAAAGCAAACTGAAAATGTAAACCAGACAAAAAAAATGCAAAAAGCTCCTGAAATTGTTGTTGTTTGAAATGTAATGGTAATCATTTTTAAAATTCAAAGTTACCAGAAATCAGCAAGGGAGAATGAGGGGTAACAGGGACTCTAGAGAAAGTACTTTGAACTTTAAAACTATGATGTGAAGGTTTACAAAGGAAAAGTCTAGGCCAGATCTACATGAATTTTCTTTCTTTGGTACCATAAAGAGTCTTGAATAAAATCATTTCCTTGCTTGGTCTAAGGGAACAAGTTCTATCATCCACTGAGATAACACCTGAATTAGAATGGTGGAGGGCAATTTGATGGGATGTTGAGGAATATGATGAAACTGTACTGCTGGCTGTAACCTTTTAGAATAATTCTTACACCCCAAATGTCTGAAGTTATCTGGTGCAACAAAGGATAACAAAGACGTAAACTCTAGGGTAGATGCATGGGATGGACAGGGTGGGCAGGGGGAAATATGGAAGGGTTATATAGCCAGTCTGATTTTGGGGGGCTGTCCATGATTTTGGGAAGATCCCACATTCATTTTCCACCCTCCCTGCCATAGCTTTTTGAAATTTTGTTTAACAGAACATTGCAGAGTATGCTTGTCCTACTTTATGAAAGAAAAGCCTGGACTAGAAGAAAAGTTTATATTATTCTTTGCAAAGGAAGATTGAAAAATCTGGGTAATGCCCTGAAACCTTTAAGGTCTGCATAGGAAAAAACAAGTAACACCTCTTTATCTAGAGGAGTATTTAACATTTCTAATTTGGCATCTGGCAAATTCCGATATAATAACCAACACATCTCAAAACAAACCTAGTGGCAGCAGCCCTGGACACAACATCAGCACATGTTTATTTACCCGAGACATAGCAGATACTACTGAAAAACAGCAATAAACTTCCTTAAATTATCATAGGAAACTAGTAAAAAACTGCACCTGACAATTCATACTCTGAAGGCTAAAGTGGTAGAAGAATAACATTTTTTTATCTAACTTATCCTAAGCCTTTCCCAGTTTGTTGGAAAGGCTAAGGTTAGCAGCTGAAAAAAAGCTTTGTAGAAGTTGACTTACTTCAGGAATTAAATTCATGATCTACCCTGTGATTAGGGAGGAAAAAAGAAGCTTATGAGACTGGGGCACATAATTTTTAGAAGTAGATGGCTAGGAGTCAGGAAAAGTATATCCTATAAAGCTAGCAAAACTGGAGAGACAGGTGCAGGTTGAGGGAAACACACCTCTAATAAATCATACCTCTGTTGAAGTTCAGATGTGTTTTTTTTTGTTCCCCTGAATAAAACTTTCTCATATTGGCAATAGTTTTAGAAAACAAACATTCTTCAGGAGGAAAATCTAAGGAAGAACTCTCTTGAGAATCAGAATCTCCCTCCTGTAAACTGAGAATGTGAGAAACACATCCAAGTCCAAATCCTGCCCCTCAGACAAGGAATCTGACAGGGAAGAAATAATTTTCTTCCACTTCGGAGGATAATCATCACACAATGATTGAAATGATTTTAGCAATCATTTTGCAAAATCCAGCCAGTTTTCTGCTCCATATGAGCACAAATACCAGGACTTATGTCTTTTTTCTAGAAGAACTCTTAACAAAAGAGGAGCCGGACTGAGAGTCTCTGTCCCAAAGAAGAGGCTCTTCTGTGTGGTTAAGTGAGGGAGCATCAACTGGTACCTTTGCTGAAGCCTGCAAGTGTGGTTATCACTTCCCTCTCAAAGGAAACTGGACAGATGCAGAAGGTGTGCCTGACCCCCAATTCCGCAGTAACATCAAAAGTAACACCAGATAGACTGAGACAAAAAGACTAGAAGCCTGTGAAACAACTGGTGACCACAGTAGAGTATTTCATCAATGATTCAGGCAAGAAAAAAGCTGACTTGAAGACTGAAGCCTCCCAGACAACTTTCTTCTCTTTGCAGCATGGAGAAGAATGATTAGACATAGCAAGACCTGGATCCATGCCCTAGCTGCAAACAAGAGTTTCTCAGGTCGATGAGAGAGCTATAAAAATTTTAAAAAACCTCTTAAGTTCATAGGTACTTACTAAGCTTGTTTCTAAGCTTGCAGCAAAGGTGATTCTTATCCTTGATGAAAAGAAAGCTTCTGAGGTAAATTTCTTTCAGCCACAAGTGGCAAACAAGCTACCCTTAGCCTCTGACAACACAGTAATCCATAAGCCGTACACTTTTCCTCCAAAAAATTGCATATTCTTACAAAAAGTTAACAGAATCCATACAGGGACAAGCTTACAGCTGTGAAACAAGCCTGATAAGTGGTTGGTAGACTTGGCAAAGGTTTATTCAAAGCTCTGACAAAATGGACATTTTTTTGAAGAAAACATTTGTCAAGAACACCCTCTTCACTGATGTACCAATTCTATCTTAAGTTCCTGAAGTAAAATATTTCAATAAATTGAAAGACAAACTAATTTTGCACCGAACTTTCCTCAGAGAACAATTTCTAAACTGAAGAAACTGAAAGGCACGACTCGCTAGAAGGGCAGAATGGCTCTGAAATAAAGCATGCAAAACAAAATAATCACTTTTTCTCAAGTGAAAGGTAATCCCCAATAGGGAACTTATCTGCCCAGCTATGGAGGAGCTCTGGCCTACTGCTGATCTACTGAAGCCTTCAGAGGAATGAGCTCTTTAGTAGTAGGAAAGGTCTGAGGTATTTTGCATTGCATCCCAGTCATAGGTTTTATTCTCAACCTTCTGCTTACCAGTGCCGGGGTGCAAGGGTGCAAGGAAAGAGCCCTAATGCTTCGAATACCTGACCAGCTGGGTCACATGCTTGGCAGAACTTCCCACATAGCTTAAGACTACTACAGCTGTGCATAAATACTGTTAAATTGTGTGTGGTCTGCTTAATTTCTTAAAGACAAAAAAAAAAAAGAGATAGTGTTTTGCTCATTTCCCACGGACTTTAACAGAATTAGATAAAACAGAACACACGCGGTCGATGGCGTGTACATGTATAAACTGCGTGCGTGTAGTTACTGTTTAAATGCAACAACAAAAAAAAAAAAAAACGCCAGCGATTTCGAAGGGTGAAAAAACATTCACATCACATTCACAGGCATGCACATCAGACTTTGCAACGAGTGCAAAATCTCACACACACACACACACACACACACACACACACACACACAAAACACGTTTGGGCTCATAAATGGGAGTAGCGATTACACAAACATGCTAAATACGGCACCAGTCATACACCCTCAATTGATGCATTCACACACACAATCGGACTTTAAGGTACAGCAAGTAAACTAGCTTTCACATACACACAACCCACTAAACAAGCACATTCACATACACATAACCCAGCAGCCATCCAACCTAGCGTTCAGCAACTTAAACACGCGGAGACCACAAATATAAAAAAAAAACAAAATTAAACATTCCTACTGCAGCTAAACGCATCGACACATACACACAACACAGCAGCCACCCAACAGAGCTCTGCACCACCGTTCAAGAACAACACGCGGCGACCACAAAAAAAAATTAATAAACCATTCCAATATATCTAAAATAAAAACCGCAGCACAACAGTAAGGAATAAACTCACCTTAGATCCAAGTAAGCAGAAGCAAGGTAATGCTGGAAGTCCTTCGCTCAAATGTTCTCGACAGTCTTCACTTCCGAGAAAGGGAGTTCCACACAGCAGATGCGGAGATTTATTGGATCAGTGGAGTGGGTTGGACAAGCAGGCTCTGACATCACCTTTTGGGAGGTACAAAGGCTACTGCTAAAGACTGCTACACGAAAATACCCGCAACTTGCACAGAGTAGATGTGACGTCAGATTTTAAGAGACAAGTACAGTGGTTTCAAAGGCGGGACATTTTGATTTTCAAACTTATACTGAAATAGTAGGGAAGGGGAGGATGGCTAGGAGTTGAAACGCTGGGATAAATATTTTTGTAGAGCGGCAGTGGAGATTTATTTTCACAGGATTAGTTAACAGGGGTGCAAGGAGACATCAGGTTGTGAGCTAGAATTTGATATTCCGTTGTTCTCCTTTAATATAATTAAGTATTCTTTCCTTTTTGTCTATAGCTAGTCATGACACATTCTCAGGCACAGTGGCAGCAGGATGGCATGATGTATGCTTAGGCCCAGTGTAGCAACAAAGTGTCACAATGTATTCTTATGCTGGGCCCACACAGTGACTCACGGTCTTGCAACCATGTTTTGCTTGCACTAGTATCTTCTTTTCTGTAATATAGTTAAAGTTCACTCCTGGTATAATTTGACCTTTTTTAAAAGCAGAGTATCGTACTTGGTGTACTTGTTGCCTGTTTAGCTCATTTACCTGGAATCCAGTATAAATTTGATAATGCATACATTTTGTTTTGATATTCCACTTTTACTATTGCTTATAATAGTTAAATTTTAGGCATTTGTTTTTCTCCATAATGAGGATACTCCCTTCTTTTTCAGAACATGATTATAACATTATTAGTTCATAACCATGTTCATTTAGTTTAATGTTAGTCCTGTTTTAATAAATGAGTTTCCTGCAAAATAGGATTGCATGCATTTTTTTCTCATATTAAGATAATTAATTATTTCTCTTGGCTAGGTTTGGCATTTATGTTAAATGGAAATTGGCTGATGCAAAATTTTATTTTAACTCCGAATGGATTCTCTTTAAGTTCAGTATATGAAAATATAAGAACAGAAAAATAAAGAATGATAGACCTTGTACAACTATTTTGTAATAGTAAGATGTGAAATATTAAATTATTTATTTATTTTATTTTATTTTATTTTACATTTGTTGACCAGGATAGTCTGACTGGATACATGTCCATTTTCAGCAGAGGCGCGGGGAGAAAAGCTCCAAGGTAGAACATACAGTAAAAATCACAAAATGGTTGCAAGTTACACACAGTTTACAGGCTCCAGTTGAGCAAGCAGGTAATATAATCATACATTTTTAAAACAGTGTTGACAAATTAACTCGATCCTCCTCTATAGTCTGCAATCATGTTACATTGCCTAGTCGGGTTTTGGACAACGACATAGCCATTGAGTTTTAAAGTATAGCTTGAGGCTTTTTTAAATGAGTAAGACGGGGTTCAAGAGTAAGATCAGCAGGAAGAGAGTTCCAAGTTTTTCCAACAGAGTTAGCTAACAGAGAGTCCCCAGCAGAGTTGTTGGTTTTGGATGTTTGAGCCAGTAGTTTATTAGAAGAGCGAAGTGACCTCAGGTTGCTATAAGGGTTGATGATATTTTTAAGTGCAGGTGTATTATCAGGGTGGTTGAGAACTTTATGGGCAATTAGAAGCTGGTTGTACTGAAGGAGGCTGGGCCATTCTAGCCACCCCAGAATATTTAAGTTGTGACAGTGGTGGGTCCTATAGGCCATGCCTGTTGCAAATCTAGCAATATGGTTATAACAGCTGGAGAGTTTGCTAAGAGTGGATTTGTTCAAATTAGTAAGTAGTGTGGAGGCATAGAGAAGAGTGGAAGGTAGATAGGAACAAGCAATAGCAGTCCTAGGAAATGGAGTGAGGAAAGGTTTGATCTTATAGAGGGAGCCAAGTTTTTTGTTAATGGTTTTGATAGTATGATTGACATGGATATCAAATTTGAGGGTGTTGTCTATTGTGACGCCTAAGAGTTTGGTTTGTGCATCTGGGGAGATAATGGTACCATTATTAGATTTTATGGTAAAGAGTAGTAAGGAAGACTTACAAGTAGGGGAGAAAAGAAGCAACTTTGTTTTGTTAGGGTTTGATATCAGCTGACGGTTAGAGAGCCAGTTTTCAACTATATTGAAAGTATTCTGGATTACTGTCATTAGATTTGTTGGGGAGGTGGCTGAACAAATCAAGGTGGAGTCATCCGCATATTGGATACAGGTAGCATTTGGGATGACAGTGGGGAGGTCATTAATAAAGAGAGAGAAAAGAAGGGGTCTTAGTATGGAGCTCTGGGGGACATCTAGGGTGATGGGTAGACGGGTTGATAGTTTGTCCTGCCATAGGACGGCTTGTTGTTTACCGCACAGGTAAGATTGGAGCCTTTGAAGTGCATGCTATTTAGTGAGACTGTCTTAAGTGTGTGCATGAGTATTTGGTGGTTGACCATATTGAAGTCCTTGGAAAGATCTAAAAAGAGGGTTGAGGAAAGCTTGCTATTATTCTGGTTATGGTTTATGGTGTTAGAGAAGGGTAGGAGTGCTGAGGTGGTACTGTGGTGTGGCCTAAAACCATGCTGAGCGTTAGCCAGTAGCTTATTCTGGGTAAGATAATGCATAAGTTGTTTATGGACACACTTCTCCATAATTTTAGCCATTGGTGACAGAATAGCTATGGGTCTAAAGTTTGACAGTTCGAAGGAGCTGCCTCCTTTATGGAGTGGTATTACACAAGTTATTTTCCAAATGGAGGGGATGATGGCTTCATATAAGGTTCTGTTAATTATGATGGAGATGGGGTATGCTATGGCATCTGCTGCTTTTAAATTAATAAATAAAACGACATATTAAATGTCTTTCCCTTAAATGTATTCAGCTCTTCATGAAATCCTTTGCTTCCTAATTTCAGCCAGTATTGTCTACCTGGTTAACTGCCACGATCTTTCCATCTTTCATTCAGTTACTCATTTCATCTTAAACTAAAACTATGATATAAGGAGCCATAAGTTAATGTTATAACAAGTGTTATAACTCTGTAAATATATAACTTGAAATAAATACATTCAGTATTTATATATTTTAATATTTAAAACCGGGACAAATTATATTGCAATTAGCTTAAAACAAGTATTAAAATGAAGTGAAATTGATATATTTTTAAATAATCTGTGATGCATCCAAACATATTATCCATGCTAAAGTTATAATAAATAAAAATGGTTAGAAATGTTGCATTTAACCTGGACTGAAATACATCATTAATCCCAGTGATTAACCACAAATGAACCCTTCTCTATATAAAATGGAAATAATATTGATATGGGATAAAATAATGAGATGCAGTTTTGTCATCTAAAAAGATGGCTTACTGACAGAACCCACACTGTAAAAGTAGCTGACTCCAAATCCAGCTCCAGACAAGTGACAAGTGGAGTACCTCAGGGTTCAGTCATGGGACCGCTCTTGTTTGGTATCTACTTCTATGAAGTACAGGCCAACACTAAGGGACTCTGGCTAACAAAGTTTGCAGATGACTGCAAACTCGGAACCATTATTGAATCCCCAAATGATGTGGATACTCTACAAAAGGGCCTTACAGAAACAGATGTTTGGTGCCAGAGCTATGGGCTCAAGCTCAATGTCAAGAAATGTATAGTTATCCCCTTTGGAAAAAAAAACATGTACCCATGAATTATCACATAGGTGGCAGTACACCAAATACCGAAAGTGTGATAAGAGACTTAGGGACACAGGTGGACAGTGGTCTCACCTTCAGTAACCACATCGCCACAACAGTCAGGAAATCCTTCTATGTGGCACATCTAATCACTAAGGGCTTTTCATCCAGAAAAAAAGTAGGTCATTGTCCGACTGTACTCATCCCTCGTTAGACCCATTATAGAATACAACGCCCCATTTGGTGCGTACCTCTCAAGGCATCTGGAAGATGCATAGTAAGGATAGAAGAGAGGGAGGGGCATTGAGATGGGTTGAAAATGAGCTTGTTAGCAGTAGAGAGTTGAATATAAGAGAGTTAGTTAGGGAGCTCCAGCCATTTCAATGAGTGTGAGGAATAACAGTGGTGGGAGGAGGATTTATAGCTAGTAGCAAACTTGGAGATTTTATTGTAACAGGATGCCAGTTTAGCTTTAGGGGTTGCTTTGAAGATTGGTTAGCAGAGGTGCTCCATACATGATAGAGAGAAGGAGGTAAGTGGGAGAGAAGGTAAGCTTAATTGAAGAGGTAAGGCAGCGATTGTGTCGATAAAGCATTCCGAGTTTCTGGTGAGTTTTCTTGATGTTAGTTTGAAGGTTCGTGTCATATTTTAGTTGTTCATCGATAAGGATACCCAGAAGCTTAATATAGGAGACTATTTTGATAGGAGTCTAGTTTTGGCTTACTATGGGGAAGGAGTTCTTGTCTATTTTGGTGTTTTTAGATGGGGTAAAGATCATGATTTTGGTTTTGGATGCAGTTAGAGCTAAGTGATTGTTTAGCATCCATGTCTCTGTGCTGTTGAAGGCAGCTTGGGTTACTTGCATGAGTTTGGAGAGGGATTCAGTAGAGCAGATAATGGTAGAGTCATCTGCATATTGGACAAGTTTTGCATTTGGGATACAATGATGGAAGTCATTAATGAAGATGTTAAACAGTAGAGGGTCCAAGATAGAACCATGGGGGATGCCTGTCAAGAGTATCAAGGTAGGAGGAGGTACAATTATTCCACTTGACAGCCTGTTGTCTATTAGAAAGGTAACTGGAAAGCCAATTTAATGAAGAGGAAGAAAGATTTAAGTTGAAAGAGCTTGGACAAAAGTAGGTTATGGGAAATCATTACAAAGGCCTTAGATAGGTCTAAGAGAAGGGTAGATACGATATTGCCAGAATCGTGGGCATGGTTAATGTACTGTGTCCAGGTCTGAATCCATGTTGTGTTCTGGTTAGACGGTGGTTGTCTAAAAGGTAAGGTAAAAGTTGAAGGTGAATACATTTTTCAAGAATTTTAGAGATAGGGGAGAGAATGGCTGTGGGGTGGAAATTGGAGATGTCAATGTTGTTGCCTCCTCTGTGTAAGGAAATGATAAAGGCTTTTTTCCAGAGGAGGGGTATGCAAGATTCTTGGATGGAGCGATTAATCAGAATGCAGACTGGGAGAGCTGTGCCATCAACAGCTAACTTAAGGAAGTTCGAAGGTAGGTTGTTGGGGGCATTAGAGCATGATTTTAACTTTTGTGGGAGTTTTTTTTTTATAGTGGTGACAGTGATAGGTTTAAGGGAGAAGGGAGGGGTGGGAAGCATTCGTGGCAGAAGAAGAAGAGTTGTAGGTGAGAGAAGTGGAAGGAGCTACTGAGTTCTGAGGGAAGGATGTGGTGAGCTTGGCTATTGAGTCTATGAAGAAAGAGTTAAATTTGGTGGCTATGATATGAACTGGAGAGCTAGGGTCAGGATAGAGATTGTCTTTTCTACCGGGACTGAGGAGGGCAGAGATACTACTCCAAAATTTCTTGGGGATGGGTTTGTGATTAGTTTGAAGCTTAGAATAGCAGGATTTGCAGTCAGAAGCAATTTGTTTTTTTAACTCTATTACGAAGTTGTTTATATTCAGTAAGGGAGTTGGGTGTTTTGTGTTTTTTTAGGTAGGCAATCATAAGAGCCATTAAGATGCATAGCCATGTACACCTTTAAAATGACACACTTAAGAGTTTGCGCCTCCCTCTTCAAGCACGCAATAGCTCCCACCTCCCAAATAAAACAGGGCTGTACATGGTAATCCTGTAGTAAATTTATATCTACCCATCCACTCATCATCTGACTACCCTTTAAGGTAGTCAAAGTAGTAGTCCTATGTTTGACCTGTGGTGGTAGCTCATGCCATAGGCTTGTCATACATTGAGTTAGAAACCTAGTCTTATTTACTTGTTAGTGTAGATCTAAGCCTCTAGTGCACATTTGCTGAGTCATTGTTTTTGTAAAGAAACAGAAGGTGAGAGAGGATTAATCCATTCAAAGCTCAAAAAGCAAGGTGCAGGTCACCTTGGAGAAAACCCTAGACTAAAGAATACAAGAAGAGCTGTGCTAGTCTGTTAGGATAGTTGAATGATTTATGCCCTTCAGTTTTCTTGTTAAAGTATCATATGTTCAGTCTACTAGATCAGAACAATAGAAAACACAGAAATAACTTGTTTTAGATCTCTAGATTATTATAACTAATTATGGATAACAGACCTTTCTTTCATTTCCTGTCATTTATTAAGTGGACACTCCTCAGATTAATAATGATGATGAACAGCTGGCTGGTCTGGGTCTTCCCCTTGTAAATCACATACACTCAGCTATGAATGAGGTCAAGCTGCCCATATGGGATATAGCACATTCAATTATTTTTTTAACACCTTTTATTGAATTATCACTTAAGACATAGGCAAGCATACATTTATATAAAAGAAAACAAACCATGTTGACATGTTCACAGTTACAAACATTACATATCACATATATTATTTTATAAAATTGTCATCAATTCAACATTACATAAATTGATAAATATATTGTTCCCACAGTTTCCATGTTTTCTATGTAATTTGCTGCTACCCATTTCTAAAGAGCGCACTTTCAGTTCTTTTATCCCTGTTACAATATTCACGACTTCAAGTACAGTTGATTTAGACTTTGATTTCCATTTTCTAGTAATTGCTTTATTGGCATTTACCAGAAGTCAGCTTAACAAGGCCTTACTATGTCAGTTCAGATCCTGTATCCCAGCTCAAAAAAAAAAAAAAAAAAAAATTCCTTAGCTACACCAATTTGCTCACCCAATAATTCTGACAGAGTACTTTGCAGGGAATTTTTAAAATCTGCCAACTCATTACACTCCCAAAACATATATTCCCAGTTACCTTTTTCTTCCCCATTACACCTCTAACATTTGCCATCTACCTGAGGAAAAATTCTTTTGGAGTCTGTGTGGGGTATAAAAATACCTATGCACACACTTCCAAGCAAAAATCCTAAATGTTCTAGACTGTTGTACATATTTGGGAGCCATACATATGTAATCTCATTGTTTCCTTGTGAATTACTTATCCAGTCTCTCTTCCTAATCTTTTCTAACATCCCCTGATTGCTTACTATAGTTATTGTGCAGTGTTTTTATATGCCATACCAAAATATCCATTTTTAATAACTTATGTTCTAGATTCATTTAAAAACTCTACCAAAGCAGGTCTTTCACTTAGGATTCCCCACCCTTTTCTCTTTGCCTATACTCTATCAATCCTTGCTAGGGAAGGCAGCCTCTAGCCTGCGCTGCAGACAGGGTCTGTATCATTTACGCGAAGAAGCAGAATGTCGACTCACCTTTAGCTGACCCGTATTTCTTGAAGCTGCATATCATCGAACTGCCAAATCATCAATTTCTTTCTAAGGGAAATAAATCAGTTGGCCATTCTTTTAAATCTGCCCTTTTCCCAACTGTAGTGTGATCTCGGAGTTAGTATAGTTAGGGGGTGCACAGCCTACTTTTATAGTGCTTGCTTTAATGTGGTGTAAGTGGTTGGGCTACCGATTTCTTTCCCTTAGAAATCGGTGTTTTGGCCATTCGATATTGTGCAGCTTTGACAAATATGGGTTGATTTAAAGGTAAGTCGACATTTACTTGTTCGACTTTATAATATAGACCCTCCAAACGTCTTCTTGGCCTCTTCCCATTTTATTACCTTTCCCTCAATAGTTATTTGCTCCCAATATCTTGGTTCCTTTGCCAGTTTTCTCCATTAAATTCCAGACGCTCTTGCCTATTCTTGGTACCCCTAATTGCAGTCATACGTATTGGCAGAATCTCCTTTCTCCATTCTTGTGTTGGCTTAGTTCTTAGAATACTTTCTGCTGCTTTATAAAAATAATATTCTGTTTGGTTGTTAGTGTCCTTAACGATCTGCATCCAGTGCTTTTCCAAGATGACCACACTGATAAAATGCTTAATTTCATCTCTCCCACTGTGAAAAAAAAAAAAGAACTGATAGATAAGGACCAGTAATTCTGTCTGTTTTAGAAAATATTAACAGGAAAAAAAGACCTTGAAACACCACCATGGCAATGTGATTCTTCATATTCCTAGAGTTCCAAACAGGCAATCCAATAAAAATAAATAATTTATTAAATGAACTAATATTCAAATAAAACAAGATATGAATCTACAAGATACACATTTGCAAAAATTAGAACTTTTGCAAACTAATCCTCAAAATTACGATAATAAGCTTAGACAAATTAAAACTAAGAAGTTGGCACATGACTATCAAGATTTTAAAAATGGTCACATCTTTGAATGGCCTAGAGAGATCAATGAAGGAGCGTCAAGAGGTAGTAGGGGTCGGAGTAGATCTCGGAGAGAAACCTACACACATAGGGACTATACCAATAAACGTACTGAAGGTCAGGGTCAAGCTGAAATGCAGAATCATATCCCTGTAACAAGTTTACATGCCTTAGCTGGTTCAACAACTATTTCTACTGACAGTACAGCTTCTATTGATTCTAATGAAGCTGGGACTAGTCATATGACCTCAGGGCTTGATTTACAGCAACGTGAATCTAACATCAATTTTGATATGGGAACCAGACCAAAAGAAGGAACTGTTTTTACCTCTGCTAATTGGCCTTTACCGGTTTTTGTGAAACACTCCTTCCACAGAAACCCTCGAACACAGAGCCAAGAACGCAAGCACAAAAAGGTGACAGCTTGAAAGCATCTTATGTGGGTCTAGTTGTTAATGTATCGAATTTTACTCTAAGTGCAGAACAGGTTTCAGTATTAGAACGTGGTTTGAGCTTTATTCCTGCTTTATCTTCAGACCTCAATGAATTTATGACGGATATTAGACTTTTTTGCAGGAATATCTTACTGAAATGTATTTTCGGAGACTATAGCAGACAAAAAGGAAACTATCCTTGGAAACTCAGTAATTTTGTACCGGCAAACTTTCCATCGGTTGAACTTTTTTGAAGCTATGTGAGGATGAGGTTAGTAAAATGAGAACACATTCTAACCATGGAAGTTTTTACAATATCACACACAGAGAAAAAGAAGCACTTCAACAATTGAGAACTATGGATAACTTAGTCATCAAACCAGCGGACGAAGGTGGTTGTATAGTGATCATGGATGCAGATTGGTATAAAGCTAAAATAATGAAAATGTTAGAGGATGAACGCACCTATACTAGACTGAATAAATGGCAAATGGATATGAAGATCAAAACTGTACATCAAGAGCTATATGATTTATTCATGGAGCAATATATAAGTAAAGAACTATATGACTTTCTTGTTTGCCCCAATCCTATGATTCCTAGTATAGGTAGTCTACCTTATATCTATAAAGATCAGAAGGACCCTCCACTACATCCGATTGCATCTGGAAGAGATTGGATCACTGAGTTGTTATTTATCTGTATTGAAAGTTAATTAAAAAAAGTTCTTTGTAATGTTGATACTGTTTTAAAAGACACTGGAAGCTTTCTAAGGGATCTGTATTCCAAAATCAGTTACATGACCAACTCTGAAAATGTCATCTTGGTAACCATGGATATAACTAGTCTTTTTACTGTAATACCCAATGACTATGGTTTACATGCTATAAAGACTACTTTGTTACGATACAACATTAATTCCAATTTGATATGTACTTTACTGGAATTAGTCCTAGAAAATAATATCTTTGTATATGGTGAAGACTTCTATTTACAGACATGGGGAGTAGCCATGGGCACCCCATGTGCGAATAGTTATTAGAATTTGGTTCTGGCACCGTGGGAAAGTGTTGAAGTTCTGAGTGGAATCAACCCATGGAATGGTCACCTTCTTTACTATGGCCGTTTTGTAGATGACATTTTTATTCTGTGGAAGGGGAACACTGATGAACTGACTTCCTTTGTCGAAATATATTAAAATACGGGTTAACCTCCTTCATAATTTGAGAGACAGAGGTTACAAGGATGTCAATCTAACTATGAAAAGTAATTTTGGAGAGCTCAGGAAAAATAAAGGTAGACTTTACTTTTCATCTCAAGTAACTCTCCTTTCGATGGCTGCTTCCACTAATAGAACTAATGAGACGCAAATTAAGTGTATGTTGACTTACAGCAATGACAATTCACACATTTGTGATGTCATTAGGAGATTTTGGCCAGTATTAACTACTGACAGCAAGATTAAAAAAGTTGTTGGTGATACTCCCTGTTTTCTCTTTTTAAGAATAAGAAAAATATCAAAAGACTTCTATGTAACAAAGAAGGATTTGTTCATAAAAAAATGTTCTGAGAGAAAAGGCACTTTTAAATGCCTTAGATGTAAAGCCTGTCCACATATAGACAGTGCTAATTCTTTCATCCATCCGACTGCAGGAAAGATATATTCCCTCAACTGGTATGCTGACTGCAACATCAAACATCAAATTTATTTAGTGACATGCTGTCAATGCGAGGAGTTTTATATTGGCAAGACAAATCAAAGATTTAAAGATCGGATCCTGAGACATCTCAGAGATATTCTACATAAAGACATGAATAATGCATTGGCAGCGCACCATTTTGATAATCCGACACAACACTTTAAGTTTAAAGCCTTGGAAGTTATGGCCATAACCAATAGAGCAGGTGATATCAACAATCGTACGGAGCTACATGAGATCAGTTGGATAGTTAATCTGCAAGCACACCATCGACCTGGCTTAAACTCTGTTGTTCCATTAAAACCAATATTAAAAGTTAGAAGGAATGTGATTGGGCATTAATAAGTCATTTTTTTCTGAAAGTCCATTTGGAAGATGGTCTGTACTCAATCCAATGAAGAGCGATCTTGCGTAGTGATTTTCACAAACTTGCACCATAAAGGGTGAATGGAAAGAAGAACAGCGATTGCTGTGCACCCCTACTATCGGATTGGCTATGAAAGAAGTCCTATGGTGATTGGAGTGTACTTTGACCATATACTTATATTTCATCCAGTAAGGAACCAGCGCCATTGTTATAGCCATTGGGTAGTTGCTCTATTTAATGGCCGCTATGGGCCAATACTGGAGGAGGTGTGTAAAGAGAAAGAACAGCGATTGGCATGTGACCTTGCCACCCTATTGGGTATGAGCCCTTTTGAGGAACCAGTGCTATTGGAGTGTTTTTTATGTAGACGCCTCTGTGGCTCTATGGTGAATGAAGCGCTTTTTGTTTATTCGTCTGGTTTTTGACCAGTAAGGAACCAGTATTATTGGTGCTTTGCCTTTTGATTGGCTATGGGTTCTAATGAAGAATCAATGCCAATGAAGAGCCACTTTATACAGCCGCTCCTGTGGCTTTATGGTGACTGGAACATATTATATTTTTTGTTCTTTGTACTTTGTCCAATAAGGAATTATTGTTACAGTCATTTGGAGAATCGTTTTTCTAGCGGCTGTCGTAAACCCTTAGTTGAGGAGATGTGCATATAGTGATTGATGTGCAATCTTGTTGTCTGATTGATCATGGCTACCAATGAGCTAGCATCAGTGGATTGTTATTCTGTACAGCAGCCCGTGTGGACCAATGATGGGTACATACTGAGCTCTAATGAGGAATCAATGCCGTTGAAGAGCCACATTATATAGCCGCTTTTGTGGCTTTATGGTGAATGCAACATATTGTATATTCCTTGACTATTTTGTTTAAATTTAGTACTATTGCCATAGTGGTTTGGACAATCGTTTTTCTAGTATACAGCGACTGATGTGCAATCTTGCCGTTCGATTGGCCATGTTTACCAATGAAGAACTAGCATTATTGGTTTGTTATTCTGCATAGCAGTTCCTGTGGACCAATGATGGGTATATAATTCCACCATTTAATTGGCCATGAAAATTGCGAAATGGAGCATAATCCGACAATTTGTTTGGTCGACAGCTCCGCTTTTCCTCCTATAAGGAATCAGTATTATCGCTATAACTATTGGCTATTAGTTTGAGCAGGATGTTAGAAAAGAAGAATGATTTGTTAAGCTATTCTTTTTAAACGTTAATATCGAAATAAGTTTTATGATCTGATGAAGGCTGAATAGCCGAAAGCGCTTATCAGATGTTATCATCATCCATTTTATTTTGTTTTATTTGAATGTTTGTTCATTTAATAAATTATTTATTTTTATTGGATTACCTGTTTGGAACTCTAAGAATTTGAAGAATCGTATTGCTGTGGTGGTGTTTCGAGGTCTTTTTTTTCCTGTTGCTGTTTTCTTTGTCTTCAACACCTTCAGCGGAGTTTGGAAGTATTTTCTCTTTACTTACTACTAGTTTTAGAAAATATTAGGTACTAGCTAGTAAGTACACAGACTGCATGCCAGCAAAAAAAAAACTTGTAGAGCCTGAAAAAAATTAACTAGGAAAATGTAAAGAGAGAGCATTGGCTGGGAAGAATCCTGTAGCTGTTCAACAAAAAGCAGTTCAAGCTCCAGCTTTGGTGCAAGAGATGGCTTCCAGTATTGTATAGGAAAAATAAGTAAAATATCCTCAGAGTTGATTCAAATAAATGAAACATCAAAGGAGCTTATCAACTCGGATAACAAAAGGCTGGAAAAAATGGGAGAAGCCTTAAACAGCTACTCAGATGAACTGATAAAACTGCAGAAATCAGAGGTTGAAATGAAGAAAAGGCTGCCTGAGTATAAGACTGTTCCAAAAAATGGTAATGTTAGAGGATAGAGCACACAGAGAAAACCTGAGATTTTCTGTCGTACCAGAGAAACTGGAAGGAACGGACTATTAATTTTATGAAGGCACACACAAATAACTGGACTAGTATTCCATATTGGATTTGTTAATTGAAAGGACATGTTGTGTGCATGCTCAAAGCTGGCCGTGAAAAGGCAGCAAGACCTGTATTAAAGATGCAGTCATAACAGCAGAAAGAGTTGGCCCTGACAAAACTGCGGCAGAAGGGCAAAATATTAAAAATTGGAGACAGAAGAGTGTTTGTGGAAATTTGTTATTCGCTGTACACCAGGCAGAAGCAAGCTTATCACAGCAGTAAGGAAATATCAAAAGGCAGGAGTGAGATTCAAGTTGCTGCATGAAATTTTGCTGCAAAACAGGCTAAGGAAGAAATACAAAAGTTTGTCCAACAAAGAGAGCTATCAAACAAAAGGAGGCTCTACTCCTCATTCTTTTGATAGTAAATCTAATAGAGAGACTTGGGCAGAGAGTCATTTCGAGTGTTCAGAAGGAAAATGCTTGAGAGACAGAAAAAAGCACAGGAGTTGACTAGAAGAATCGGGAGCACTTTGGAGCCTGGGTTGGGAGATGGTGATGAACAGGAAGACCAGCAACACTAAAATTAGTGAGTAGATGCAAGACTATAAAGCATCAGTCACATTTGTGAAATGTGGCTTTACAAGAAAAAGAGGCTGAGAAAAAAAATGGATTTTTCTTGACTTTGTCAAACTTGTGGGGGCAACAGTTTTTTTTTTTAATTTTCTGTTGCCCAAGTCATTGTGCTAAAAGTTTAATACTCAGAAGTTATCAAAAATAATTGCTTAACAGCAGTTTTATTAAAATCATGCATATTATGTTATACTTCCTTATTTTACTGTAGTACTGTGCAGTTTCTCCTCTTCTTGTTCTGTGAAATTCCCCTTGTTCTGCAACAGCTCATCTTCTTGTTCTGTGAAATGCCCCTTGTTTTGCAACATTTTAATGTTTGTCAACCTTTCTAAACAATTCCTATTACTTTATTCTCCAATTTTCCTGGCTTATTTCCAGCATGATTTTAAACTCCATTTCTTTGTTTCCTGCTCACTAGCTACATCTTGTGAAGAAATTTCCATCTTCCCTAATAATACTTGAATTATTCCATTGCCCATTTCTTAAATTCCTCTTTGACAGATAAGTAGAAAAGTCCTTGTGTCTCAAGATGATATGAAATAGTTATTGGCTGGATTTCAAAGATTTCTATTAAATGCACAGGTTCCTGTGAAATATAATTTATATCCCGTCTAACCTTTATTGTACATTGGGGAATAATATGTAACGTATGTCTAAGTTCCTCATACACAATTTAATGGTTAGCGGATTAAACAGAATTTGACACAATAAAAATAATCAGTGTAAATCCACTACTGAAGTGAATTAGCAGAACCAATTCTAGAAAAGAAGCCACAAATATGAAAGAGCTACTAAATCTTTAATTCCAAAACAAACTGAAAACGGACTTGTTGGACTTTAAGCAGAGGGTTTCACAGTCAACTTTTCATCTGCCACAAACATTACAGACTTCATCAGAATGATGTATACTCACATAAATAAGGCTGGCCCAAATGATTTCTGATAGGCATACTTTCCAGACAGAAAGGATGAAACTGGAAAGTATGTTTTTTGAAAGGGGGTATCCATATAACTTGGTTCGTTCAGTAACTGATGAGATCTTTGTGGGTTGAGGAACAAAATATGTTACATTGTTTGGAATAGGTCTGAGAAAACACCAGGAGATGACTAAAGACAGACTCCCCAACATTACATCACGGGGGGGGGGGGGGGCAACCTGAAGATCTAAGTTGAGATCTATACGGAGAGAAAGGACAACAGACAATACTCCAGAGCATTTGTTTTACAATCACGCACTAGTTCCAATATCATTAAAAACATTATTGGTAAACATTGGAACAGTCTTACAAGTGATGATAAAATCAAAAACATTGTTAGTGAAAAAACTATGTTCATTTATAAAAGGGCTAGCAATATTAAGAATTTGCTAGATACAAGTAAATCCAACATCACTTCCAACAAAGGAACCACAAAGTACAGTAGATGCAAACAATGTAAATACATCTGTGACAAAAAATGCCTTTCCTTACACAATAACCTCCATTTTTCCATTTATACACAGGCTGGTAACTGCTTTAAGGGACTTGTTTACTTAGTGGTCTGTTCCACTGCCCATTTTATGTGAGCAAAACTGAAAGGCATTTTAGAAAACGCATCCATGCACACTACTATGATATAGTAGAATAAAATGAAAAGAATGTACTTTATAGGCATTCTATTCAATGTAAAGACTAAAAGTATTTTCTTTTCTCCATTTTAGAAAAAAAGTTCCTCCACTTCCTAGAATGGGACCCTATAAGGACATATTAGAGACCAAAGAAGGTCATCAGGCTGGATGCCACACACACTCCTGGCGTCAGTGATAGTATTTCTATAATACCCACCTTAAAGAAAAAAAGCTTTGAAACTATAATCCAGGCTGATTTAGGTTATGTTTAATATTGCACTCAACATTTGATATTTTATACATTTTATAAAGAATATATATTTACACTTTATTTCATATTTTACATTTTTGTATTTATTTTTTTATATTGTAATACACATTTTAAACAATGCTTTATTAATATGTTTCACTCAATGTTTTAATTTATTTAATAGAGCCATTTAAAAAGTTTTTAAACAGTCTTTTTAAAAAGTCTTTATTATATGGGTGAATGAAAAGGAGACTGCACAGCACAGGTACACGCCAATAGTTTTTCCTTTAAGATGATAACCCAATTAATTCAGTACTTAATTTTAATAAGTAGATTCCCTCTTATCTGGTCTCGCTGGGACCGGATCTTAGGCTGGATGAATGAATGGCTGGTTCATCAGAAAAAGCATACAAAATGGCATTTATAGATTATAAATCAGCTAGAATAACATGATTTGTGTTGCTGTGCATTTTTCTAATAAATATGAAGTCTAAAACTCAAATGTCTGTCATTATTTAGCCTAGGGGAGACGGAAGTAGTAGTGTTCTCTTTTGTGTTTTGGTAGGGCTATGGCAAAAAATTCATAGCTGGTTAGAGAGAGGCTGGATAACAGGGAGTCTACTGTACTTAAGTTTAACTTTTTTTTTTTTTTCATTGATGGGACTATAAATGTGGTGCTTATACAGGTATACATCGTTCAGATGAAGTCTGTATTATTTGTGGCAGATGAAAAGCCGATTGTGAAACCCTGTGCTTAAAGTCGGTCAAGTCCGTTTTCAGTTAGTTTTGAAATTAATAAAACATTTAGCAGCTCTGTCTGAGTTCTTGCTAATAAATTCACATTCTCCATTCCAAATATTCTGATATATTTGTTCAGAAATCTATCCTCTTTTGTTATAGTTTTCATTCTAGGAACACTTGATACATCATTACTATTGCAAACTGCTTTCCATTTCCAACCCATAAATAATACTCCCTGATGAAAACTTATTCATTCTCTCAAAAATTCTTTTAAGCTCCATAATAGAAGTTTTAAGTCGATTATAAATGCATGCCTGTGTGATCCTCCTCCACTGCCAGTAACCTCTTGCTACCAAAAAATATCATTATTGTCTTTTTTTCCTCTTCTTTCACTATTGACACCCTCTACCAGTCAGTATTATTATTGCCATTTTCCTTGTCCCTGATTTTCTGTTGAATGTCCACCCTGAAATCCTTTCTTTGTCAAATTCACATGCTCATTTCAGTGCAGTGTGTCTCCTGCAGTATTAATGTTTGTTCCCTACACTTCTCAATATAATTCAGTTCTCTTTGATTTATTTTGTCAGTATCTGTAAGGCCATTTACATTTCATGGTAATATGGCGCGAGTAGTTATTATGTAAAAAGCTATTACTTCTATTACAGCTGACAGTTCTTTTGAATTTATATTTCCAATTTTTAGCTTACTAGCACATATTAATGTATGACAGGCTGATCTCTTATCAGTTTGCTTCTTCTCTTCTCATATTTTACATTTCAATGAAAACACTTAAAATACATTTTCAGAACCCCCATCCTCTTTTAACTTGGAAAAAAACTCACAAAATGATGTATATATTCAGCAAATGAAATTTCCCCTCTTGATAATAGCAGTTGGCCGATATCACTGGCTACACCATTTTCCTTTAAGTGTTAATTACACTGTACCTTGTACAGTTCACTTAGACAGAGTTCAGACCTCTTGTAGTTAATTTCTTACACTTGCAGACTTCTCTTCTCCAACTTGATAATGAGAAAAAAGCAGCTTTTAATTTTTACAGATGCATGAAATAATCGTCATAAATTTCATCCAGAGCACACTGTTCAGCCCTCTTATGATTGCTTGCACCTGTAGACTTCTTGTCTCCCAACGAAAATCTTTGCTAATAGAAAAGCATAGCTAATGACTTTGCAAATATAAAATCATTTTAGTTTTTTTTTAGAAAGATTGATTGTTTATACAGCTTACCTGTTGATCAAACCAAAGACATTAATCTAGATATCCACTGCTGCAAAAATTGGGGAAATGATACGTTTAATTCTACATATAATGCAGTCATTGCACGTTTATTTCCCTTACCCCAGCAGACCAGTGTCACATCATTATATTAACTTTAACATGCTTCTATTCATCTTTTCTTGCCTTGTGACATTGTAAAGCCTACAGTAACACCAAATGGAAGGAAAAAGTGCTCAAAACGAAATAACCAGCAAAATAAGAAAAGGAGCCCTCTGGAAGCAACACCCAGTAGGGAGAAGAAAATCCTTTTAATCACACCAAATAAAACAATCCACAGCAACAGTAACACCCAACAGGTTAAAATGCAGTTTCTTCAGAATAAAGACTTCATCAAATGAATGCATACCTCACAAATCTAACCTTATGTGTACTACCAACAGTATAAAACAGCCAATCAAAAGCTAAATGACAGATTCAAAAAGTGCAACATATACAATACTCATTCCTTAAAAAAATATATATTTCAGTATCTAAAAACAATAAATAAGAGATACAAGTACATAAAACTGTAATTCATTAATAAAAATGTTATAAATGTAAAAATGTTAAAATTCATGAGACCTTCATAAAAGTAAAAAACAAACTGCAAGCAGTTCATTAGTCATGATAATCCCATCTGGAGGGCTAAATGAAAATGACATGCTATAACTTTGCTGATGTGAGCTTTAAAACAGGGGCCAGGGAGACAGCTTCATTTAAACCTGGCAATTTTGTAGCTTCAAAAAATAACTGCCAGAACAGTTCTCTAAACTCCAGTCTCGTCTCCAATGGACCCCCCCCACAATGTCTTTTTGTACAACTTCTAAAACAAAGAAAGTGAAAACAAGCGTCTTGACATACTAACTTATGTTTATACAAAGCATTAACATATTTATTCTTTATCAAGGTCATGTTCATAAATCATGGTTTTTAACGTTTGTTCAGTTTTGCCCACATAAAAAGAAAAAATTTTTTTATGTCTTGCAAGGTATACAAGATCACTTGTGTTACAATTTGCAAAAGTAGAACTACACATCAATTTGTCTCTACAGGCTAAATAAAGGGTTTCACCTTTATAAATAAAAGGGAACTGGAAACGGCGACCACATTTAAAGGTGCCTACCTTTCCTTCTTTACTTAAAACGTTATTCGTATTATTTTCTAAAATGTTTTTAAT
Organism: Protopterus annectens; assembly: GCF_019279795.1. Classification (NCBI taxonomy): domain Eukaryota; kingdom Metazoa; phylum Chordata; order Ceratodontiformes; family Protopteridae; genus Protopterus; species Protopterus annectens. The sequence goes on along the minus strand of NC_056748.1, from coordinate 270,129,889 downwards.
GTTCCACCCTTTCCTATAAATTAGTTTAAAAGGCTCATCAAAAATCTTTTCCAGGTCCAAGATGTTCTTAAACCTATTCCATTCTTTCTCAAGGATACCCCTTATTATTCCTGAGTCACCACTGAAATCTACCACAAAAGCTTCATCCAAACCATTAGTTTGTAAATCTACTCTTGGTTCCCTAAAATGGGTGCAGATCTCCCTTTCCTTCCCTCAAGAACTTCATGCTCAGTGTTTTTTATTAAGCGTTCAGGGTAACCCCTATCCAAGAACATGGAAGTCAAAAGCTTACATTCTTCTAAAAAATCTTGGTCTTTACTGGTTATTCAACAATCACATACAAATTGTCCCTTTACTTTGCCCCTTTTCTGATGAGGTGGGTGTGCACTGGTATAGAAGAGATATGAATTGAAAAATGTTTCCTTCCTATAAACCTTGGAGACAAAATTACCTTAATCCTTACTTATGGTAATATGCAAATAATTCATTTGTTCATACTCAACCTTATAGGTAAACTTTAGGAAGGAAGTGGGTCCAGAAATATAATTTAAAAAAAAATCAAGGAATCTTTCCTCTGTATCTAACCAAAAAATACAAATGTCATCCAGAAAACGTTGGTAAAAATTCCACCATTCAGCAAATTCTAAACCTAAAACATTATTTCTTTTCCCAAAAAGACAAAATTATATTAGCATATGTGGGGCCACAACTGGCCCCCATTGCTACACCCTGTAGTTGCTGAAAAAACTCACCCTCATAAAAAATAAAATTGTTCTTCAGAACTAACTCCATAAGGGTCAGAATTGCACGAAACTCATAGCCACTATATTTACCATATTCAAGCAAAGCAACCTCAAACCAACACAATCCCCTCTGTGTGTGGTATTGAGGAGAACAAATCCACTACATCAGTGGTAATGAAAATGATACTGTCACTGTACAACTCTGGTTTAATGTTTTTCAACATATCCCAAGAACAACAGAAAACAACCCCCCCCCCAAAGACATATCCTTCAACTTATTATCAAGAAAATTTGCAAGGGTGCAGTGACAAAGCACTCTGATGCAACTATAGGGTGCAAAGGGGGGATCCTGGACATTTTTATATACCTTGGGAATTCCAAAGATGGAGGGAACCCTAGTTTTTTCTAAGTGCAAAAATTTGTATGAATCCAAATCAATTGTTCCTTCCATCAATAAGTCATTTAAAATAACTGAATTTTTTGTTTAGAAATATTAACCTCATTTAAAGACGATTTAGGTTAGCTAGCTCCATCATCCAATAATTCCAATTTTTTCTTCATAAATAATATTGTCCATAAAAACAGTGCTCCCCCTTATCGGGTTTCCTAATTCTTAAAAAAATATTATTTTTAAGTTCTTTCAAAAGTAAACCACCTTCTCTTGACAGGTTGGGTGTAGCAATTCCTTTCAACCCCCCCCCCCCAGTTCATTCTCTATAAAGGCTTCAAAATTCCTTAACTGGGGGGTGGAGGGGGGATTAAAAGTACTTTTCTTTCTAGGCACTGTGCTATTTCTTAAATGGTTCTCCTGTCCTTGAAAAAACAACTTTAAATTGCTCTTTCTTAAAAATAATTTACATCATTTAAAACTTTACCAATGTCAGCCTTCTTACGGGGAGCAAATTTGAAACCTTTTGAAAAAAAGCTTAAAATGTGTCCCATTTAAAACCAAATTGTTGTAATTAAAAATATGAGAGCCATCAAAACTGTATTTGCACCCTTCATTTAAAGTAGCATTAGGTCTTTATACAATTTCATTTATCTGTTCCACTTGCTGCCTTTCCCCTTGTTGTAATAAGAGTTCTGTTGTCTACCAGATGGCATTATCATGACTAATGAACTGCTTGCATTTTGTTTTTTTACTTTTATGAAGGTCTCATGAATTTTAACATTTTTACATTTTATTACATTTTTATTAATGAATTAGAGTTTTATGCATTTATATCTCCTATTTATTGTTTTTAGATACTTAAATATATGTATTTTAAGGAATGAGTATTGTATATTTTGCACTTTTTGAATCTGTCATTTAGCTTTTGATTGGCTGTTTTACATTGTTGGTAGTATAAATAAGGTTAGATTTGTTAGGTATGCATTCATATGATGAAGGCTTTATTCTGACGAAAACGCATTTTAAGCTGTCAGGCGTTTGTGTGTACTGTTGTTGTGGATCGTTTTATTCAGTGTAATTAAAAGGATTTTTTTCTGCCTACTGGGTTTTGCTTCCTGAGTGTTCCTTTTCTTACATTGTAAAGCCTGGATAGCTTACAGCTAAGAAAAAGTACTTTCTCACTTTAGTATCTTTAGAATATACAGCAGTCACTGATAAGACCCCCCCACTGTTAAAATATTCCTGAATGCAGATGGTTTTACAACATTACATGCAAGTTAAATAATTTATGTTTTTTATAAATATTAATAAGAACAAAAATAGTTTTCCTTATAGTTAATTCTTCAGTACTTTCAGTGACTGCTTAAAACATTAATGGCATGAAATTGGGTATATGCTTTACAATTCACCCACCAGTTTAACACAGAGAACAAAATTCCAGTCTTTCTCAGCTGTGTCTTCTTGCAGAGCCACATTGTACATGTCTGTTCCTGTGTATGATGGGATTGATACTTTCCAATTTCTCAGTTATTCACTAAATTCACAATGCTGCTGATCTTCCAGATCTTCTCCATCTCACAACATCAGCTCGTATGCATATTTGTGTCACTCAAGCATTTTGCTTTGGAACAGTGGGAAAGGTTTCACTGAAAAAATCTCTCTATAAGCTTTGTTTTTATCAGAAGAATGAAAAATGGAGCCCCTTTCTGTTTTCTATTCACCCTTTGTTGGCTAAACTTTTTATGTCCCCCTTAGCCTGTTTTCATTCAAAAATGTCTTTAATCTTCCATGAAAAAATATATTTTGAGGAAAGCTGGATACATCAGCTTGAATCTCACATCTGCTTTTTGACATTCCCTGGTTGCTGGGATAAACTTGCTTCTCTTATGTCTGGTGTACAGTGAATAATCATTTTTTTTCACAAACACTCTGTTGTTCCCTATTTTACATACTTTCTCTTCCATCACAGTTTTGAGAGGAGCAGCTTTTCGTTGATATGATTACATCTTTATTAATGTAGGTCTCTGCTGCTTTCTCATGGCCAGATTTGGATCATACACGTGATTTTCCCTCTCAGTTAAAAAACAGATGCTGTTGTGGAACATCAGTCCAGTTGCTTATCTGTGGCTTCATAAAATTAATGCTATCCATTCCTTCCAGATTATCTGGTACAGCAGAAAAATCTTAGGTTTTCCACGTGTGCCCTGTCTTTCAACTCCACTATTTTTGAAATAGCTGTTTTTGACTGCTCATGTTCAGACAGCCTTTTTTTTTTTCATTTCAACGTCTAATTTTTGCACTTTTACCTGTTCATCTGAATAGCTAGCTGAAGCCATCTTCTATACCAAGTTTTTTTCTCCACTTTTTGGTTGATTTTCTCTTACTTTAACTTTTTTTTTTTTTTTACTGGCATTTAGGTTGTGTAATTTCTGTAGTGTAACTGAATTTTATTTAAATTGATAAACTTCAGTGGCTTTTTTCCTTAGTTTCAGTTTTCACACTTGAGCTCTAATCAACCTATTGATCAGTGTGCAGCCATTGTGGAAGTCTTGATAGGCTGCTAATTGTCAGTGGGTCTATATCACATTGTCGAAAACTGACAGTGTCAAACGGCTAAAATATAGAAAGTGCCGTTCATTGAAACTGTTCTTGTGGGGGGGCTGTGCCCCCACACCCCCCACTTATTATATATATAAACTCCGAGATCGCACTACAGTGAGGAAAGGGCAAATTTTCTGATCCTCACTGTACCGTGATCCCACAAGAACAGTTTAAATATTTTGTTCGATATTTTGACCATTCAACATTGTCAGTTTTCGACAATGTGATAAGAACCCTTGTCAGCTGATTTCAGATCTTGACCTTTTTATGTTCTTCATATTAAGCTGTTTGGTCGTGCCAGACCCCTAGCTATTTTATTTGAAAGTTAATGTAGTTTTGACTGGGAGTTTCCTAATGTTCGGAGGTGATATGGGAGTTTGTTTATAAATATGGATAAAATAGTAATGCTAGAATTGAATCTTGTGGGTGTTCTGTTTGCATAGGATTAATTGCAGAAATAACAGAACCAGTCTTCACTGTGAATATTCTATCAAAGAGGAGGAGATTATGTAACCAGTTTGTAGCTTATGGGCTGACACCTATATAATTAAGGTTGGCTAGGAAAATAGAATGATCAACAAACTCAAAAGCACAAGTGAAATCAAGAAAAATGTTTCCTGTGAAGTTGCTTTTGTCCACATTTAAGAAGATTTCATCTGTCAGGGTCCAGAGTGCTGGCAATGTGCTTCTGGGCAGGGAGAAACAATGTTCTTTCTATGAGAGAATGTATATTGCTATGTCAAAGTCAAAGTAAACTTTATTGTCATACAGATCAACACAGAGGAAAAAGTGTGTGTCACTGCATGAAATTTCGATACTCTGGCTCGTACCATAAGAATTAAAGTTTACAGAAGGAAGATTAATAACAATTTAAAAATACTGAAATAGAAATCAAAAATAAGATACTAAAAATAAACACAATAAAGAATAAAGTGAGCTATGTAGATAACAATGACATATTGCACATAAATAATGTTTGTTTACCCATTTTCAGGTTAGGCTATGGGTTTGTTGTTCAGCACCTGATAGTACGTGGGAAGAAGCTGTTATGGAATCTAGATGTCCTGCATCTAATGCTTCTTAGCATTTCCTTGTTGGCAGGAGTTTGAACAGTCCTTAGGCTGGATGATGTATATCCCTCAGTAGTTTTCGGACTCTGCCATAGCATCTGTTTGAATATATGTCCTGTAGGGGACTGAAGGTTGGAGCCAATGATTTTTGTGGCTTGTTTAATGATCTTATCCAATGCCTTCTGATTGGCTTGAGAGCAATTTCCATACCAGACAATGATGTTTGTAAGTAAGATGACAAATGTTTGTGAATTATTTTCTCTAGTGTTTTACCTAAATTAGGTAGTGTTGAGATTGGATGGAACTGAAATGTTTTAGTAGGTTTGGATTGTTGTGGTAGTAGCTTGACCAGAGCTGATTTCCAACTGCTTGGCATACTGTTGGAGCTGAGGCATGTTTTTTAAATGTGTTTTAGGTGAGTGATTAGAAATTCTCAGCAATGGAAATTGAACTAAGCAATCAAATTGTCTGTGCCTGGTGGGTGATTAATATGAATTTTCTCTAAGATATGTTCAATTTATGTGTGGTAATGTGTTTGAAGTAGAAAGGAGGGATGTAAAGGGAAGGAGAAGGAGGTAGATGTTGATGTGTGGTGAGTGGAAGAGATGGAAGATTGCTGAACTCTTGGAGAAAGCCTAAAACTCAGAGTTTTCATTTGGAGCATTAAATGGCACATTGTTCTGAAATCTGTGCCTTCGTTTTTGCATATGGTAAGCAGGTTAACTTCATGCCAAAATTATTATTATTTTTTTTTAAGATAGTTGTTTTTGAAATGTGTGTGTTGGATTATTATCTTCTGATGGCTTGTTTAGTTAGATTAGGTAGAGTGGTAAATTGAGTCCAAGTGTCTTAGGATGGGTAGTGCTTTTGGTTACGTCAACCATCAGCTACAAGTTTTATTAGCTGTTTTAGTTACTTTATAATCCAGCTTTTGATTTTTTTTTTTTTTTTACATACTGACCAACATACGACTCCAGTATACTTCTTCCTAGTAAGGAAATAGAATTTGTCATTGCAAAGTTATCCCCAGTGAAACATTTCACTCACAGCATAAACCACTGGTGCCACAATCAGCTGTAAGCAGCAGTCAGACAAGGCTCTAAGGTCAACAGAGGCCAGGCTGAAGACCTGGAAGTGGATGGTGGAGAAAGCTTAAGAGTTCAAGGAAATACTCAGGACTCTCAATACCTCAGGAAAAAGAGTAAATATGTGGAGCTGAAGAAGACTGGCAGCACCTCAAAACAGCATATGTAAGGACTATAGATCATGTATGTGGCCAAGCCAGGTACAGAATTAAGGAAAGATGGTGGTGGAATGCAGAAGTCCTGGAAGTCATCCAAAGAAAGAAGGAATGGAGGAAAAAGCAGGAGATAGAAATGATGAACCAGGCAAAGAGGGAATACTGGTTGACCAACATAGCCTAAGAGAGGAGTTGTAGTAGCAAAAAAACAAGGCATCAGTGGCACTTTACAAGCTTCTAGAAAGTGACGCAGCAACTGGCACAAAGAAACACTATCAAGTCTGCAAGGCAAAGACAGAAAGATAAAGAAGATTGTCATAAAACACCCTTCATAAGGGATGCCCAGCAGCAACCTGCTCAACAGTCCACAGGACATCAAAGGCAAATGGAGGAGTACTTCCAGTGGCTTATGAATGAAGAAAAAAACACAGAAGCTGTACTGCCACTGACACAGCTTGCAGTGAAAGAAGAGGATGAACCCAGCCTAGAAGAACAGCACTATGGAAAATGGAGTCAGAGAATGCAGCAGGCTCAGATGAGGTCATGGCATATATGATCAAAATGTCAAGATGTTGGGTGTTTTAGTAGGGAAATGGCTCCACAGGGTACTAGTAGCAGTATGGAGAGAGAGGTGTATCCCATATGACTGATAAATAAGCATTCTAGTGCCAGTGCACAAGAACAAAGGAGACATTCACGACTTGGGCAATATAAAGGTATCAAACTCCTGGCACACTGCTTGAAAGTTCTTAACAGGATGGCTGATAAATAGGTAGAGCAGTAGAAAGTAAGATGGGAGATGAGCAGTTAGGATTTAGATCAAGATGCCCCACAGCCATCGCAATGTTTGCAGCACAACAAATGGTTGAGAAGAAGCTAGACATGAGGAAAGTCCAACTGGGCACTCCTAGACTTGGAGAAAGCATATGGCAAGGTTTCAAGAAAGCTGATTTGGGCAGTTTTGCGATGGTTCAGAGTCCCAGAAACTTTGGTAGAATTAGTGCAGGCTATGTACAAGGACCCAGTGACAGAAATACCAAAGGTGTTTGGACTTGCAGAGGAATTCTGAGTGGGAGTGGGTGTGCATCAGGGTTCAACTCTGAATCTGCTGTTGCTAATACTGGTGATGGACTAACTCAGCAAATTGGTCAGAGGGGACAGATCAGCAAAGTTGCTGTATGCAGACAAAGAGGCAGTATAGGCAGACTCTGAGCAAGGACTTCAGAAAATGATAGGGGAATGCATGCAAAACTGAAGGCACATTAAATGAAATGGAGTACAGATAAACAGTTGTAATGGCAGCAAATGGGAGAAGTCAGAAAAAGGTAAAAAACTGAGATAGAAGTGAAAATGTTGGAAAGTGTTTACTGCACAGTGTATTAGGGGTAGAGCTTGACAAAAGAATGCCAAAGAAGTGGAAAAGTAAGGTATATACAATGGTGTGTGACCAGTATTACCATATAATACAGAACTATGTGGGCAGCAGTTGAGAAAACTTGAAGTGATGGAGGTGAAGTGGTTGGGACAGGTGGCAGGATGCACATTGTGGGACAAATTAAAAAATTATGACATCGGCACAGAAACTGAAATGCCTCCATTTACAGAGAAAGTCGAAGAGAACAGATTATGGTGGTTTGGGCACATGCAGGAAAGCAAAAGACGGTCTGGTGAAGAAGAAATGGAGCAGACAGAAGGAAAAAAAAGAGTAAATGATGTAATCCACCAGGGCAATGGATGGATTGTGTGAGGGAACACCTGCAAAAGTCAGGCATGACTGTTGAAGGTCATAGAATGGCACTGAATAGAGAGATTATGACAGTGAATGCGACACCCCAACTCCATGCTGAAAATTGGAAAAAAGGGGGTTGATGATTAGGAGAAATGTGGAAAGTGGTGAAAAGAATTTTACTTTGTTTTGAAGGAGGGTTGAAAGTTTTTCAGTGGCTGTGTTTGTGTCATGAGATGAAAGTATGTCAGACCAGTTAACAGTAGGGAGGTGTGACTTTAGTTTGGAAATGTTTACCTGTGATTTAGAACTGAATGGCACAAGCCGGGGGGGGTGTTGATAATAGGATTGTAAAGGTAATGGGACAGTGGTCAAAAGTTGGTGGTCAGAGATTTTTGTGGGTGGATTAGTTAGAACAAGGTCCAATATGGAGTGGTAGTTTTACAGTAGGTTTAAGTAAGTAGCTTCATTTAGTAGTTGTATGAGGTCAAGCTCTATGAAGAATTCATTGTAGTGCTTGACATTTTGGCCAAGGAAGTTAAGATTAAAGTACAGTAGTATTTGTGTTTTAATGTATTTATTAATTTAATATGGTTATTAATATTACTGACTATGTTATGAATGAGGGATTGGAATTTTTTTGTACAAGGATGGTGGTGACAGGTAAGCTGCAAGTACAAATAATGGGTTGCTGTTAATAAATTTTGGGTCAGGACAGATTAATAAAAGTGATCTTGAAAGTTATATGGAGAGCAGTAGGGAAAGGTCAGCAAGAGGAGACTAAAGAAAATAAGAAACAGGAGGGCGGAACCATATTAACATTACTTTAGATGAAAATTTTCTCTGTAAATGCTCACCATTAAGGAGAACTTGGATATTATTGGAATAAGAAAGCCAAAAGGAAAAGCATTTATATGACAGAGGACCAATGTTCCATAGGAAAGAAAGAGATGTAAGGATCAGAACTCACTTTTTTAGACAAGTAGTGTATGACCTTTTGGTAGTAAGGAGTGCTCAGGCACAGTTATTTTTTTGTTAGAGCTATAGATCCCATATCTTTCTTAAGGGTATTTGTTACTGACTGTGGGGAGAGGTGGAGTTATGGATTGAAAATGGAAACACCCTCATTGCTCAGTGCGAGTAAAAACAATCTCCATGACTCTTGATGAAGAGGAGAATAGCTTCAAAGTGATATATTATACAGTATGTCTTTATGTTCTCCTGTGACCATCAAAATAAAAACAAGAATTATTGCAAGATCTCAAGCGTTATCATATAAGTCATTAGTTATGGAAAATTATTTTATTTTTTTGTACAGAAAGAAGACACACAAAGGGAGAAGAAAGTAAGATGTGGACATGGTTACGGGAAACTATTGTTAAAAAACAGAACATGGGACCTTATTGGGGAGGAAAATACATAAATTTGTGGAATATTAAGTACAAGAATTGATCTTTGGAAATGAAAATGTGCTACGTATTCAGGGCTACTTCTGAAAAAGATTTTCACATCAGAAAGTTGTAGTAATAAAAAACTAAAGTAAGAGGAATGAGAAGGTGGAGAAAATGTTATAAAGTAGAGAAGGACAAGTTCAAGCAGTGAGAGGTAGGTGAATATTTAGGTTGTGTCTGGCTCTGTGGCAAAGAGGAATAAAGCCTCCACTTTGGCCCATATGACATGAGTTTGACTGGTGGGTTGGGCACTGGAAAAGAAAGGTGGGGAAAGGTAAGGATTCATGGCTAGTTCCAATGTATATCTATCCTGAATTGAAGAAATGGAGGTTTGGTTGGCTGTTTCACCACATACATGTGGAGGCTTGCAGGAAATAAAGCTGCAGCCATTAACTAGGGACAAGAGATTGCCCTACCAAGCTGGTAACTGTATCCTTCATTTGCACATAGGTGGGGAACACTCACATAGGTTCATAGATTAGTACTAGGCTAACTGCCCTTGTGGACCATTTTAAGCCTAGCCAATTACCTCATGAGAGGGTCAAACCCTGCATCTTGTCTGGAAGGTAAATGCCTTAACCATTATCCCAACCTCCCATCCTAACATGTACGGTGAGGTCATAGTAAACACTATTGTGGCATGGGAACTCCTATTAGCAACCAGTGGTGGAGTTTATGGACTGAAAATTAAAACATTGTGATTGCTCACATTGTTCAACATATGCAAGGCTCTATGACTGTCTGGTTGACCCTCCCACGCAGAGGTTACAGCTAACTACAGTGGGCAAAATCTCTGAGTGGTGGGGAATGAATGGGCTCAAAACCAGAACAAGGGGACTGATGATTATCAGCCATGGAAGCAAAAATCACATAGCAAAGAATACTTAGATTTTTATTAGGTCGTGGAATTAAGGATGTGTTGTATGTCTTGCATGGAGTGGTAGATAGCCTTGATGTGTGGAAAAATAAATATATGTAAGTAGGGACTGGGAGAGCTCACGAGGGAAGAGGATGGAGAAAGCAGGAATTTTATAAAAATTCAAAAAGGCATTTGGTGAAATTAAAGAAAATGAGAGATGGTTTGCAGGATGGCATAAAAGACTGAAGCTTGCCATTCAGAGGAAACAAAAAATGAAATGTCCTTTCTCTGCCACAAAAATAAATAAAAACATAAATTATATGAAGACATTATTGAATAAGGAAGGAAGCAAGGTAATAGATTTGGAAGAGAACAATGAACTGTACTAGAAAACTTTTTTTAACTATAATTTTGAGGAAGTTAAAGATGCTATGGAAGAATCAAAATGAGGAGGAAGAAAAATCTAAGACGATAGGAAAGATACAGAAAGAGATATACAATTTAAAGATGTCGAAATTTCTTAGCCCAAAGTAAATGTGAATAGTGTTCCTGCACAGGGGACTTATGGATGCTTTTATGGAAATTTGGAAGACTAGCAAATGAAAGTTTTTTAGAGGCTGTAAATAAACAGTACATGGTGGGAACAGATGCAGATCAGAACTAAGTATAATCGGAGTAGCTGAAGCCTTCACATCAAAGTGGCATATACACATCAAATTAATGTGACAGATTGGAATGGGGTGGAGTGACATGGGGCAGGGCTAACTTTGACCATGTATATACGTAAAGCAAGGAAGATAGGAACCATGTTCCATTTATTTTTACATAATTTTTCTATCTATCTATCTAGTTGTCAATCATTTGTTGACCTAGTTAGTCCCACAAGGATAGTGGCTTCTTTTCAAGGAGAAGATCTGAGGTGGTATTTATACTGTTAGTGGAAATTTGGCCAGGGTATTGGGGAGCTTCCCATACTTTTTTCAGTAGATGCCCTGGGATCTTTTACATCCACCTGAGCTACCACAATCTCAGGAAGATGTTAACTTGGCAACTCTCTATCTAGCGTAACCAGTCATGCTGTAGAACTGTTAAAATGGTAGGGACCTGCAAAGTGGCTAAGGATGGAGAAGTTAAAGATTATTCCATGAACATCCAGAACTGCAGAAATCCCTAATAGCTGAGTGGGGAAAGGCTGGAGTTAAACCAGTTTACCTATAAACTAGCAGTCAGCCAACAGGAGATCCAAACCACAAACATTTTGAGTATGCAAAATAAGAACAGCTTGAAGCAGTAGTCAGCATGGAGAAAATATTCATGACACTTTAGCCTGTGTCCGAATGTCAAGTCTATGGTAGCTTATCCCATCTATCCATTACTACAGATTTGGAATGGAAAAATGTTTTTCTAGGAGAGAAGACTCTGTCTGTCTGTTTCAACACATGATAGTAGCATGCTGAATGCATGTTTTAGATTGCATATCTTCTCTCTTAGAAATGAGGTCAGTTTTAGTAATAAAATTCTGTCCAACATGTTTTAAACTCACTGGCTGCAGTAAGGTGAGCAGTGCAAAGTAGCATCAGATGCCATGCAAGGCAGCCCTAGCCAAAACCACTTTGCACAGTACCCTGTTATTCAGTCCAGAGTCATTATGTAAAAAATCAAGTGGGGTTAGAGTATTGTTGTGGGTAAAATGTTTATATCTGAACATTTATACCCACATGGTTCCAGTATAATTCATCTGAAGTTATGGGCAAATTCCAGGGACTGAGCTTAAAATGGATGCTGTTCTGCTTTATTATATGTGTAGAAGTATACGTTTTGCTGCTGTCTCCAAGTTTTCTTTAAATGCACCACTAGTACTTACTGAGCCCAAACATATTTAGTTTCTTGTTTGAGCTAGTGAGTGTGATGTTTAATGGATTCATCCTCATTTTGCTGATGTGGTCAAGAAATACTCAAAAGATGCTGGTCAAAGTTCTAATTAATAGTGCAGTTAATTGCTATAAACAGAGCACAGAAAATAAGCTGCTGCTACTACTTTTTGGTTGCTGTGTACATATTCCCTATGACATTTGATTTGAAGTGTGTGTGTTCAAAAAGCATGAGATGTCTTGCGGGCGGCCTTGAAGTCCAGTTTCCAGTTACAAGTAGCATAGTATCATTGGACATACCAGAATCACTATACTACTTTATTCCCAAAGGGTCACTCAAGATGTATACAGACTTTAGATATGGGATGGCGGAGAAAGCTGTCCATTTCTAATGACAAGAAGAAGAAGAATTTGTATTATTATTAGTGTAGCTATAAAATTTTACAAAAGCTTATGAATTGAAAAGACCCTTCTATTAGGTTTCGATCCCCAGGAATAGTTAAACCTATTAAAAGTTAATATTTTCACTTCCCATCTTACCACAGAAACGAAGATAGGAGAGGTGGACTAATCCACCTCTTCCTTCTTATTAAATGGGTCATGGCTGATGGAAGTCTTCTTCCCAATTTCTTCTTCTTGAAGGACTCTGAACCTAAATTTCCTCATACAAAGTAGTTTACTCTTTGAGTAATATACACCTTCTTTAAGAAATAAATTCAGAGTGGCAAGCCACAGGCACCTCTGACTAAGACTGTAATTAGTACATCGGTGTGCTAACCAGTCATGCGACAACCAAGCAGTGAGTGGTTGAGGAGGACTCGAGCTTCCGAATGACTTGCAATCCAGCACATGATGATTTTTTTCTGTCCTCTTTGTCTTGCAACATAACAGTGGCATCTTAACATAACTAGTCATGGCAGGAGGTAACTAGGCATAGCAGCTTGCATGTCCATGAGAAAACTGTAATTTTCCCTGGGCTGTTTTAAGAGCCTTGTAACCAGAATGTATGCTTTTCATTAGTTCCCTTCCAGTTCTAACATGCGCTGAACGAGACTCCACAGTTACGTTCCCTCCCAGTTCTAACATGTGCTGAACAAGACTCCACAGTCACTGCGGGCTGAATGTCTGTCAGTTTGGACTCTGAAGTAAGAAGAGCCAAATTAAAAAAATGTATTTGAAAATTTTTCTTGTCAAATTTAGAGGTGGGGGGGGCTGTATAGTCCAGTGCAATAGCACCAGCTGTCTATGTGTATAATTAAGATTTATGGGAGAAAGTAGATGTTTTAGGGAGTTAGAGACCAGTATCTTTTTGATAGAGGGATTGTAAAGTTTTAGCAAAATTGTAAAATCCTGCATCTGGAAATCCTGAAAGAAAAAAATGGGAGATTTTGTTTCAGGTAGAGGTAGTTTTTGTATGGGGTTTCAAGTAATCTATTGCTGTTAGACTTAAGAAGATGGTGGATTTATTTCTTTGTAGCCTGGATGTTGCTATGGCTTATGTTTAGCTTATCCATGAAAGTTGACTAATGTAGTGAGATTGTACAGATTTGAGAAGAGATTTTATGAATTAAGTACAAGAGCCCTATAGTAATTCATAGCTGAACCAGCGACTAATAGTAGTTTAGGAGAGGAGGTAAACTGGATGGATGGGTTTATCACAGTTGTTCACAAAGTCCATTATTGTTACACTGTGCATGCATTTTGTAGTGAAATGAATTGTTTGGCTAGACTTGTATAGGCCCTAGGGCCGATAGCCTAGTACCAACCTATGAAAGAGTTGAATAGAGGAGGACAATGGAGGATGATAAACATGGATACATATTAGTTTTCAGTACTCTTGTCCTATGCTGATGATGCACATTTGTGTGGAGCAGTAAACCACAGTTTGAAAGCAGTGCAAAGTGGCATAACGGGTTAAGGTTTGAGGGTCAGTAAAATGATTAGGTGGAAAGATGAAATAGACTGACAGCTGTGTGCCACATAGGTATGAAACCCTGACTGAGACCAAGACAACCTGGAATTGATTAATGAGCCTGCCATACATGGTGGAAATAACAGATGACATATTAATTCTGGGTGGGGGCTGCTCTGGCTCCATATCATATGACTGAAGCTTAAGTAACTAAAGATCATAAAAATAAAAACATAAAAATAAAAAATAAATTAAATTTAAAAACACATACATTCTAAATCTAGAATTGCTCAATCCCTTTACTTTTACACTAACATATTATCATGGAAACATGCCTGATTAATTCACCCCATCATTATACAACCTCGAATTTAGTGTATACTTAAGGGGTGTAGCAGACACAGCCCCCACTTGGGATGCAAGGAGCTTCACTTAAAAACATTGTTTGTTTTCATTTGATATGATTTTATATTTTGTATGTGGAGCATTATTTCAGTCGTTTTACAGCTTTCAACGGTTCAGTTTCATTTTTATGAGAGTCAGTCATTTAAGCTTCTTTTTATGATAGGAAGCAGCCTGCTTGACTCATTGCAGTGCTGGTTTCTAGCTGAAGTTACGAGAATGTACCAGTTGTGCAGTGGTTAGGCGTTACTCCAGTACTGCCAGGTAACACCTGCTGTTGCAGCCAGGGCTATGTGTTTGTGGTAGCATGCACAAGTATGTGATGGTAATGGAAAGAAGGACATAAAAAAAAAGACATAAAAAAAAACAAAATAACAAAAAGCTGATTCTGGCTGAAGTAAATACTGATGGTTTGTAGGAAGCTGCGATTAAAAATGAAAAAAGGGGGGTGGATGTGTTGCTCTTTTCTTATTAACTGAGGTTTTGGGGAATAATTTTTGTGTGGGGAGGTAGACTGAGGAATTCTGAATTGTTTGAAATGTTTAGGGAAAATGCAAAAATGCTTTAAAAGTACTGACAACAGTGTGTAGTGAGTTTTAGAAAGATTAGTGGATTTAGAAGTACACATAGCAAGGGTCTGTTTATAAAAATTCAAACACTAGAGCAATTAATATTTTTTCTTGTATGTTTATGAAAATATGTTTCTATTTGTTAATTGGGCTAGAGCACTGACCTACATTGACCTTTACAGACTTTTCTCAGGAGCACTGTCTATTAAGAGTCACAGAGTGGACAAAATAAAGATTTAAATAGTCAAACCCTGTACCCTGGACTACAGGAAGCAGCTCATTAACAGCTCTGAGCCTTAATCCTCTTTGCTAATTGCCAGATAAGCAGAGACAGGCTTAACCTTCTATACAGGGGAGAAAGAAGAACATGATATGGTCAGTACTGTTGTTTTTTTAATTTGTGTGGGAAATGTTATAAAATCAGCATACTGTGTTGGGGAAACATTTTAGGTTTGAAATGTAAGGCATTTAAGTGGAAGAAAAAGAAAGTGAGAAAATAACTAAGATGTGTAAATGTAGTATTAATGAAGTAATAGTAAAAGAATGTAAGAAGCAACTTCATTTTTTAAAAGAAATCTTAAAGAACAGATCTTTTGAGAAATACCGCTCCAGAAAAAAAGAATATAGTTTATCTGAAACTGTCACAAAGGAACAGGATTATATTAAAGTTCTTTTTTTTCTCAAACGGAAATGAATTGGTGTAGATTTGTACTGGATATGCTAAATCTGAACAAGTTTATCATTTGCGACAAGGACAGACTTAACATTATAAAAGTAGACTCTGGAGAATTTTTCCTCTGGTAGACAGCAAATCTTGGATGCATGACAGGGACGAAATAGGTTCGTTGGAGCATATTTTCTGGGAGTGTAGCGGGTTGGCAAACTTTAGGAATTCCCTGCGGGATGCACTGTCTGAGATGCTGGGTGGGCGGATTGGTGTGATGTGAGAGATGATTTTTCTGAGCTATGATACAGAATCAGGATTGTCTAGACATGGTAAGGCCTTGCGGTATCTAATTATGGTGGCTGCCGAAAAAGCAATTACTAGAAAATGGAAATCAAAAACTTAACTAGCTATATTAGAAGAAGTGACTATAGTAACAGATAAAACAACTAGAACTGAAATCTTTAGAAAAGGGTAGGAACAAGCTACATAGGAAAAAATGAAAATTGTGGGAACAGTACATACCAGGGAGGAATGATGTTTAAAAGAAGGCAGGACTTAAATGAGCTATGTGATGTTTGACTGAAAATGATTGATTAGATTATAAGTGATGTATAATGTTAGCAACTGGGACTGTGTCATTATGGTTTGTGATGTAAAATCCTTGCAACTGGGATTGTGTCTATGTAGTTTGTTTTCATTTATATAAATGTATGATTGCTTATGTCGTAAGTGATGGTTTAATAAAGATGTTTCTTGTTTAAAAAAGGGGAGGCATTGACTAATTAATGTTGCTTAGGTTGTATATATGATATGATATATAGCAGTGTGTGTGAAGTACAATTTTGTTCCTATTAATTTGTTAATACAGTTTGATTACTTTTGTATAAATGTAAATTTGCGCATGTCAAAGGTGATGATTCAATAAAGGTGTTTAAAGAAAAGAGACAAACTTACATTTTTATAATACTAATCAAATCATATTAAGAAGTTCACATTTACAAACCTTATACATGACATATGTTGTTCTATACAATATAATCAAACCGGCATTGCATGAATTGTTTAATTCCTGCCTTGTTTTAAACCTCATTCCTCCTCCAAAACATGTTTCTGCACTTATTGTCCCCACAATTTCTGTTTTTATGTAATTTACTCCTACCCTTTTCTAAAGATCCCACTTCCTGTTCTTTTATCTGTGTTTCAATGTTCACTGCTTCAGGCATGGTTGCTTTATAATTTGATTTCCATTTTTAGTAATTACATTTTTTCAACCAACAGAATTAAATGTAGGAAGGCCTTACTATGTCTAGGCAATTCATATTCTGCATCCCAGCTCAAAAAAAATATTCCTTAGTTACACTCATTTGCTCACCCAGTATTCCTGAGAGAGTACTCTCTAGGGAATTTTTAAAGTCTGCTAACTTATTGCACTTTGAGAACATATGCTCCCAGGTACCTCATTCTTCCCTATTATACCTCCAACATTTGCCATCTACCTGAGGTAAAATTCTTTGTGGAGTCTGCTTGCGATACCTATGCAAACACTTCCAGGCAAAAAAAAAATAAACCTTCTAGATTTTGTTGTATGACCTCCCATTGTTTCTATACAAGTTGATTATCTAATCTCTCTTTGCAACCTTTTTTGACCTCCTCTGATCAATTCCTGTAGTTATCATGCAATATTTTATATGCCCTACTAATTACACCCTTTTTAAAATCATGTTCAGTTCAGCCATAAACGAGCTCTACAACAAAAGGAGGAAGCTACTACAAGATAGAGCAAAATCCTTAAAAGGGAAGACACCTTTGATCATTATAAGTAAAAAACTAAGATCTCTCATAAAATCATCCAAGGCAAATTTTGAGAGAAAAGTCGCTAAGGACTCAAAAGACAATCATAAGGCCTTCTTTAGCTATATTAGAAACCTGGGAGGAAACTCCCAAATATGCTCAGAATTAGTTCAAAATGATGTAAAAATTTCTGAACCTACAGACATTGCCAACATACTGGCTGACAGGTTCAGTGCAAACCCCCCCCTCCCCCCCAAAAGGTGAGATATCTATACCAGAGGATTGTAGCCCCCCAAACATCTCTAACGCTCAGGTGAGAACTGCTCTCTCCAAGGCAAAAAACACAGCATCCATGGGACCAGATGGTGTCCCCAGTTGTGTGCTCCACGAACTCAATGAGGAATTAAACCCGCAGTTAGGGCAGCTGTTTAATCTTAGCCTCACCTCAGGATACGTGCCCAAGGAGTGGCGTACGGCAACTGTGGTCCCACTTCACAAAGGCGGTGCCTCCACCGACCCTGGAAATTACCGGCCCATCAGCTTGACAAGCCTGATCTGCAAAGCTATGGAGAGGATCATAATGGAACTCATAAATAAAGACATAGGGGACTTGCAGACTTTGGATCTGACCCAGTTTGGCTTTGTCAAAGGCAGATCATGCCTTTTAAACTTGGTTGACTTTTTCGAAACAGTCACCAAAGCCATTGATGAGGGAAAGGCAGTCCACACAGCCTACCTTGACCTGGCAAAGGCTTTCGACACAATACCCCACTCAGGTATCATTGAAAAACTCATCAGCTTAAATGTAAACCCATACGTCACAAGATGGGTTGCAAACTGGCCAAGTGACAGAACCCACAGGGTCAGAGTTGCTGGCGCCATGTCAGACTCAAAGCCTGTCACAAGTGGTGTCCCACAGGGCTCAGTCCTGGGCCCACTCCTGTTCGGCATCTACTTTTCAGAAGTACAAGCAAACACAGGAGGGTTATGGCTGACAAAATTTGTAGATAACAGCAAACTGGGCGCCATAGTTGAGAACACATCTGACACAGATATCCTTCAGAAGGGTCTTATAGAAACGGATAACTGGTGCCAGAGCCATGGCCTAAAGTTAAACGCCAAAAAATGCATAGTCATACCCTTCGGGAAAAACAAGGTTACCCCTAGCTACCATATAGGCGGCAACCCACTAAGCACAGAAGAGGTTATCAGGGATCTGGGGACCCAGGTTGACAGTAATCTTTCGTTTGACACTCACGTTGCCAAAGTAGTTAGGAATTCTACATTGCCCACCTGATCATGAAGGGATTCACATCTAGATCAAGGGAGGTCATCGTCCCCCTGTACTCATCACTCATCAGACCAATGGTTGAGTACAATGCCCCATTCGGAATGTATCTGACACAACACCTGCAGCAACTGGAAAGGCCCCAAAAGTTCCTCACCAAAAGGATAAAGGGTTTCAAAAATATGTCTTATGCTGCCCGACTGAAGGAACTCCAGCTCTATTCAGTCACTTACCGTCTGCTCAGAGGTGACCTGTGCCTGACATACAAGGCCATGTCCAACCCAGAATTGATGAACATGCTTCACCTCAAAAAATCTAGATCCCTCAGAACTACAAGGGCAGGAGACTTAAACCTTGACACGGTTATTAATAGGACGTGCTGGAGGGACAGATTCATCACCCAGAGACTCCCTATGCTGTGGAACAAAATCCCGGTACATGTGAGGCAGAGCACCTCGCTGGCTTTGTTCAAGAGAAATCTTGACCAATGGATGGGAGATCGCAGATATACCCCAGGGATTATCTCAGTGTCACTGCTTGACAGAGGCACAGCAAAATAATGGGCATAGTATCCTCCAAACTAAAGGGGTGGCGAAAGCCACAAAACTCTGGGCTAGGCTTATAAATGCCCTTGGGCAGATAGCCTAGTATGAACCTATGAACCTATATTCAACTAAAAGTTCAGTCAGCCCAGGCCTTTTCATTTAGGATTCACCTCTCCCTTTCTCTTTATCTCTCCCTTTCTCTTTATCTATAGTCTGAGATCAATCCCTAATAGGGAAGGCAATCTCTAGACTGCAGTCCAAATGTCTTCCTGGCCTATTCTCATTTTGTTAACTTTCCCTTGCTAATTATTTTTTTCCAATACCTTGGTACCTTTGCCAGCTGCCCTTAGTAGATTGCAGCCTCCTCTTGCCTGTTCTCTGTACCCCTAATTATAGTCATCCCTATGGGCAAAATCTCCTTTCTCATGCTGGATAGTTCTTAGTGTACTTTTTGCTACTTTATGAATACAGTATTCTGTATGACTGTTATTCTCCTTAAGGATCTGTGTCCAAAATCATACTTCCATTATTTTTTGAATTACCTCTGCTTCATCGTCATCCCTTTCGAATTGTTGCTTTCTACTTAGTTATGTATAATAATCTTAACTGTGTACCTCTAAAATATCCATTCAAATCAGGTAATCCTAAATGTCCCTGTTCTTTTGGAAGGATCAACTTATTCCACTTGATTCTTGCCCTATTCCTCTTCTATATAAAATCCTTCAACTGCATATTAATTAGTATCCACAACTTCTCCTCTGGTTGATAAAAATATGCCTGGCCATGTCAATAAAACTAAAGGGACTAAAACATTTTATTGCTTGTATCCTGCTATCCACATCCATAAGCAAGAGCTTCCAGTTTCTCACTTTTTGCATTATATTTTGTTTAGTCTTTTTCCACATATCCTTAGCTGCCATAACAGAATCCTTTTCAACCCATACTCATAAATGCTTAATTTTATCATGTCCCCATAAATATGGGTATTGCTGAATCAGTTCATGTGTGAGTACACAGTTTACAGTTACAGCTACAAATCATCATTGTTCTGTTAATATTGTCGAATGGTTGCCTCCCTTCCACAAACAACATTGATCCATTTCTATAAATTTTGGCAACACCTTTGCCATTTTTTTAGCCATTGTAGACATAAACATTTTATAATCATGGTTTAAAAATTTTACAGAAAATGTTGATCTTAAAGAACCTGCGGCCTCTCTAAAACCTGTAGACTTAAATTGCTACACCAAACATAGAAGACGCTTACCTGTTAGGCGAGAACTATCTGGGAAAATAATGATGACAAGCTGAGTGACACAAAGTTCAGTATTTAAAACCGTGTTATTTAAACAATTTGTGATGGATACATAGCTGACAGACGTACAGGAATTTTCAGTCATATTACATATCCTGAGAATGCTCAGGATAACATTTTTAAGTCTTCAGTGATACGTTAGGTTTATGATTGAAGATAGCGAGGCTAGAAATGGAAATTCAACTACTAAGCCACAGAGCCAGAAATGAATATAGGTAACATATGTAATCCTTGGAGTTGTAGAGAGAAGGAATGTAGAAAATGTGATACTGTAGTAAACTTAACAAAAAAAGGAACATTACTAAGGTAAATGATGTTCGGTTTTGATGTCTGTTTATCTTTTCATAGATGCATGTTTTAAGCAATGTTTGAGGTGAAGGAGAATCAAAATAATAGTTGTAAAGATACAGCTGATATCCCAAATAAAATGTTTCTAAATGTATACTCCAGCCACTACAAAAGGCACAAGAAGTGGCCATGGCTGATTAAAAGAAACATGCCCTGAAATGAGTAATTTTGGAGAGTGCCCTAAAACAAAATCTTTATGTTCTTTAAAACCTCCATTTGCTGCTTTATTCGTTTATTGATTTTCTTTGTTATAATTAAAAGCATTAACCCAGAAGGTGTTATATAACATAGCCATCATATGGAATTAGCCATCAAAGTTATCCCTTGGCATTTGGAACTACTGCCTTAAGAAGCCACAAGGCAAAATTAAACTTAATGCTTCTTTCTACTGGAAGGATAGCAGCTGGTCTGTTCTTAGCTGTGGTTCCTTAAAAAAAAAAGCAGGAGTCTCTGTATCTGCACCCCCCCCCCCACACACACACACACACACACACACTAGGTTTATCAACTTATTTAATTGCCATCTCTTGGCTACTTTGGTAATTGCATCAAAAATACCAAGAGTAATATCAGAAGGCAATAATGAGTGAATTAAAATAGTAGTGAATATAATAAACCGTTTGAACAAAGAGAAACTAGTTTTATGTAGTGCCACTTTTTTCTAAACACAGATTTTATTGTGGATGCTTAGGATTTGTAAGATGGAATTCCTAAAGTATGTTTGCACAGCACATTTCTGCTGTACAATACTGCTAGTGCAGTGACGGTGTACTTTTGTCAGTTTTATTCATAATAATACTTCATAGTACAAATCTGTGTTAAGGCACTAACTGTGATTTGTACTATCCAATCAAATGTAGACCTTACTGCGCACTATAATTGTGCCCTGCTTGATTTAGAAGGGAAAAAAGCACCATGGCAATGGGGCTGGCCATAATCCACAATGTAGTAGTGGATGGCTAAGTGGTGTAGCATCCCTAGGGGTTCAGAGGCATGTTTCTACACAGTGTATTATATTCTTCATGGTTGGTTGTTAGTACTGCAGTTGGCATGTCAGATAATTGCATGAACAGCCTGTAAATGAACCTTGTATGTCACATTTACGTTTGCATACTAGAACTATTCAGCTTAGCATAATGAGTATGAATGGAGTGGAAGGGAGTGCATCTAAATGACAAGTATCACAACTGAGCATGTAAGAGGTGCGGGGCACTTCTCAAGTTAAATGACTTGCTCTGAGACTACGTATGTAGTTGAAAACTGAAGTGAATCAGACCTAGAACTACAGGGTGAAGCTTCTTACAAGCTTGGAACATCAACCCCCGCTGCTGTGTGCTGTTAGGTTCCTGCAGCTGTAACCTCCTGTTTCCTTGTTATTGTGGAATGACCTTCTCATTCTCATTTTTGGAACTTTTATTAATATTAATTTCCTGGACTCTTTTTTTTTTATATATTGCACTGTCACACTAGTTTAATTTCATAGAGGCTTAATTGTTGTGCTTTAACAGTCACTTACAGCTTTATCCATGCATTCCATTTTGCAGTTGAAAACTGACAACAGTATAATAGATTTCAGCTGCCATTTGATAAAAGGATAGCTGTCTCACCAAGTCTTAACTCATTTTAATAGATGAGTAAACAAATACAACTTCCGGCTGTTCAAGTACTATTAATATGTTTCTTACAGCACTAAAAAGTCATTACTTTATTTTTTTTAAGGAAAAGTATATATGCGAAAGACTTCTAACAACTCGTACTTTGTTTGCTCCGTAGGTTAAACAAGCATGGAATGTTAGCCTGGTAAGTTCTGATGAAAACAAGTTTGGTGACCTTCTTTTTTATGTGTGATCTAGGCAAATCACATTTGATTTTTTTTTTAAAGTGGTAATAGTTTTATCTTTTCAGTCTTCAGTTCATCCTGATAATGGCAGTATAATTCCATTACTATTTCGGCCTCCAGGTGAGTAGATTTTGTTTTCTAACAAGATATATGTGCAGTCATACATACGCACGCACACACACACACATATATACATATATATATATATATATATATATTTGTATATAGATAGATGATATATAGATATATTTATGTATCTAAAGCATTTATGTAATTGAGCAACTGGAAAACTAGATGCATTTCCTCAAATGAATTGTTATTTTCACTGTTCCTAATTTTGCCCTGTTAGAAATTTTATTACCTGCAATGTGCATTTTGTATAATAACAGCTTATACGAAGTATAATATTATACAGAAGCTGAACTGAGCCTTCTTTGTATCCGTAATAACAGCTCTTATCTGGCCAGGAATAGTAACATACATTGATGGAGTTCTGCTAATGTGAAAGTACATGTGTTAGATATCTATCCTGTTGCTGTTCTGAAAATGTTTGTGTGTATGTGACTTTTTTGTCCTTAAATGTTCTGGGTACATTCAGAATCAACAATAAAATTATTTCTAATCTTAGATATTCTGATAACTAGTCTTAAAATAGTTAGATTACTGTATAATGCTACTAAAATAAAAATAAAAGTGTTGGAAAGCAGGTATTATGTAAAGTTAATGGACCTCATGAACTTATTAGAACAAGCTGCCTAATAGCTGTATACATGTATATTTATGAGTCTGTATGTATACATATACAGTGCAAAGGGAATGTAGTTCAACATTACACCTGGAAACATTGACACTTAAGTTGATAGCACACACATGGTTTGAACGTTAACACTATTACAGAAAAAAAATTGGAATAGGGCAAACCAATGCATCCCACAGCCCCACAGTTCAAAATATACTAACTTTGAACTTGCACAGCCTTGGAGTAATTTCCTTACCCCTAGTCTCAGTGAAGTAAATGCATACTCTTTGAACAAACATAGGAGTAGGTTAAAAAACACATGCATATGTGTATGTAATATGGTTTAGAGGACAGTTCTTTATTGTGAGCTTAGTGAATCCTATTTTATCAAACCATTCTTCCAAAATATTATTCTCTCAAGAGAACAGTATCTAGACCAGGAATACTGAAATCTGTCTTTTCCTTTGAGGAGTAATGCCATCCATGTTCCTCAGCACTTTGTAATCATCTTAAGATTACTGCAAATCCCTTTATTTCAGAGGAAAAATATACTCCATCTTTTTAGTGATATTGTAGTAAAAAAAAAACTCATTTTAATAAAAAACATGCTTTATCATTTTCATTGAGTGATGGCAAACTGGTATAGTAAAGTTCCCTCTAGCAATAAGAGTAAGGGAAAGAACTATATACGAAGAACCCTGTCATCACTGATACATAGAGTAGTATGTTCGCTGATCTAAATACAGTCATCCTGGAAAGTGGAGTTAAATGGCCCCTAGAAAGCCTTGCCAATATCAAGTTTGCAAGAAGAGATGGAATTCCAGCTGAAGTGTTTAAAATCCTGCAAAATTATATTATTTAAGTGTTACTTGTAATTTGCCATCAAATTAGGAAAACACTTTGGTAGCCGTTGGATTGGAAATGGTCAGTTTATATTTCACTCCTCAAAAAGGTTAATTTTAGAGTGCTCAAATGATCGAACTCATGTTATTCTTTCACATGCTGGTAAGGTGATACTGAAGATCTTGCAAGCTAGACTCTATAACAATATATAGAACGAGAACATGACAGATAAACAAGTTAGTTTTAAAAGAAGAGACACCAGAAATTAGATTGTGAGCAAACACTGGATAATATGAAAAGCAAGGGGCTGCAGAAGAATATTTACTTCTGTTTTACTGACTATATAAGCATGACCTGCACTTGTTGAATCCCAGCTGAGATTATTCCAGTGTTTGGAGATTCCCTATGTCCTGGTGCATTGATTCCATAATAAGTCTTTCCATGGCTTTGCATATGAGGCTGGCCAGACTTCTAGATCTGTTGTTGCCTGAGTCTGTGTGAATGACTGTAGCTATTCTCCATTCGCTTGGTTCAAAACCTGTATGGAGGCTGAGACTGAACAGTATTGTTGGGGGTGTGACTAAAATGTGCCTGATGCCATTTAAGCTGAATCCTGGTCGGGACCCAGTGATGCAGTATTTTTAACTTTTGATAACACTTCTAAAATGTGGTCTTGTGTAATAGCTGGAAGCAAGCCAGATTCCTGATATCTTGAGAGACTTATGGAGGGAAGAGAGATAAAGTTAGAGCTAAATTTATCAGCCAGAAGGTTCGCCATATCTTCAGCCTCAGTGTTGGTAACATCGTTTACAATCAGCTTAGCTCATTGCTGCTTTGTGCTTTTGAGATTACGAAGATAAAAAAAATATTTTTTTCTAAAGACCCCACTTCCAGTTCTATTAGCTCTTTAACAGTTTTCAGTACTTCCAATTACAGCTGGTTTAGATTTTGAATTCAGTTTTCTAGTAATTGCTTTTTTGGCAGCAGTTAAACTTAATAAGGTCTTACTATGTCTAGGCAGTTCAGATCCTGTGTGCCAGCTCAAAAGAATTTTTTCCATTGTTACAGCCATTTGCTCCCCAATATTTCCGAGAGAATATACTGTAGGAGTGTTTTAATATGTTTTAACTCATGACATTACTAAAAACATATTCCCAGTTACCTCTTTCTTTCCCATTACACCTCCAGCACTTGCTGTCTTCCTGAGGAAAAATGATTTGATATTTTCTTGGGGTGTTGAAAAAAGCTTTTGAGAATTCTGTGAATTGCAAGAAGATCAAGTCCATTAATAATTAAGGAACTAAACCTAGACTGTCCAGTGGAAGGTCTGAAAATAAAAATAAAACAAATATGGCCATGTAATATGAAGATTGGATTAACTAGACAAGACACTGAAGCTGGTAAAGAGTGAAAGCAAATGAAAAAGGAGATGGTGGCGGGTATGATGGGCAGACTATATTACTGAAATAGTTAATATAAATTTGAAAGAACTTGTACAGTTGTTGACAGACAGACCTGGAGTGCTAAAAACCTTGAGGTTGCAAAGCGTCAGACTTGACCAAATGAGTAAACAGTCATATTGGAATGGTGGGCCATCTCCTGTAGATGTGTACGTTGTCATTTTCCTTACAAACCCTTAGCTTAATAAGACTCAGAAAATGTGTGAGGAATCATAGAAAATATGCAGGGTTTGATACTTGAGTCCCTGTGAACTAAGCTGCAGTTTTAACAGATCATCTTCTGTAATCTGAAATATTCTTTAGGTTTCTTTTACATTTGTTAAGCATGCATACTGATGTGGAATTGTGCATACAAACAGTTTAGTGCTAAATTACATTTTTAAATGACTCCAATTGGAAGTTAATATTTTAGTCACTAAAACTTCCATCCTTTTAGTATTTTAACAGTAGAACTGAGATGCTGGAATATTTTCCTTGATTATTTTCTTGCATATTACTACATTAGAGCCCATCTTCCTTTTGATCAACACTAAAAATTCTTATTGGATCATCTTTCTCTCTGAAGTATTGAAGTTGTCTGTGTCTCCCAGATTGAGTAGGTCAGCTAGACTGGACTCTTCTATTTGTTCACCAGGACTACACAAACCCTCTTCTTTCAGTGACATGCATTTTCCTGTGAAGTAAAGATATAAGGTGAGTAATCCTCAAATGTTTTGCACCTCTTTTCATAGCAGCATTCACTTCCCTCTTGAAAGAGGCCCCTTGTTGGTCAGGCTAGTGATTTTTAATATAAAGCTTAATTACTGGCAAAGCCAGAAGAAGTTGTCATTTAACCCTGATCCAGATTTATGGCTGAGATTCATGAGAACTTTCCAAGGAGACGGAGGATATCAATAGCTTTGTTCTATCTGGATTTCATCAAGGTTTTTGATTTTGTCAAATAGAGGTGACTGGTGGGGATACTTAGATATTGTGAATAAGAATGAAATACTGAAGAACTGGAGTGTACCATGTTTGAAGGGTAGGACACAGAAACTAAGAGGGAATGATGTCTGCTGTAAGAGGAGTGAGTACTGGAGTATCACAGTGGTCATTCCTGTGTCCAGGGCTCTTCACTGCATTTGTCGGACATATTTCAGGGAACAGAGAACAATTTATTAGCCTTTTTGGTGATGACACAAATGCAATAAAAGTAGTGCATGATGGAGGAAGAATCTAAAACAGGACTTGGAAATATTGACCAAGTGGCCAGAAAAATATCATTTGAGGTTTACTGCAGAGAAATTGAAAACTCTGTGTGAAATATTAATTGTTACAGTGGAACTGGACCTGATAGTGACTACAGGAAAATGATGTTAGACCATTGATCACACATGGATTGCAGCATTATGAGCAGAATGAGATGGCTATAGCAACAGTAATAAAATGGTGTATGCTCAGGGGATAGACTGCAACACCAACATGTAATGCTGTTGCTCTGTTGCTCCCTAGTTAGGCTGCAGCTTGAGTACAGTTTGCAGTTCTGGAAGCTATAAAGGAAAAGGGACGTCAAGCTCCTGGAAGGAATCATGAAGAACACCACCAAAAGGTTGAGTGAGATGGAGGACAAAAGATACAATTAGAAATTGTAGGAGCTAGAACTCTGCTAACTGTAGATCAAAATAAATGAGACGTGGTTGCAGAAAATCTTGTACTGTAGTATTATTATTATTATTATTATTATTATTATTATTATTATTATTATTATTATTATTATTATTATTATTATAGCAATTCATATCACTGTCCCTGCCTCATGCTATTAATGCTAACTCACCATGTCACCATCCTTATCTTCATAGCATTTACATCCTTAGGGTCCTTCTTCTTGTTCCTATTTAATATGTATGCCCATGTATCAGCTTGAGGCAGTGTAACAACTGTCTCATACATACTGATAACCTGTTATTCTTTGAAAACACAACTGTAATGTGTGAGAGCTGCAAATATGTATTCAGACTGGAAGCCAATCTCTCACTGTCTGCCAGTGCTGGTATGCATCCTACTTGCACTGCATATCATTGCAACAGTAAGCCAATATATCATGAGGTTAAGAAATGCTTGCTAAAACCAACTAAACACTTCACAAACAAGCTTTAACCACCTATATATGCTGCTATGCCCATACCTGCAACCTCATCATTTTCCACAGAGTCAACAACACTGTTAAGAGGCTAACCTGCTTTACCAGAGATGGATTGCAGTTCTGCCGTCATGTTTTGTGTATACCAACTAAAAGTTTTGCAGCACCAATAGTGCCTTTTTAGGCAAAATCTTCCTCCTTGTCATACTGATACAGCAAATTCCAGTTTAATGTACATCAAGACAGCATTGCTTAATACAGAAAGTTTAAATAAGGAAATGTCCAAACTTAATGCCTTTGTGACCATCAATCACATCAATATCAGTATTGTTACTGAAACTTGGTTCCAGTATATTGATAACGCTCCTCGTATACATGGGTTTATTGCCTGTTAGTCATTCAGGCACATCATAAGTTGCAAGTTTATATGTGTATTTAACCGTGATCCAATCATCTCCCTCTGAATTCCACATAATGCCAACCTTGAAGTTCCTAAGGTCTGAATCACCATAAACAAAACCAATTGTCACATCCTTGTGAATTCTAGTCCACCTTCTGTGTCTCCTACTAGTCATGTTTTGCATCTAAAATACCTGGAAAAGGTATTGTGTGAATTCATTGCACTGCTTTTAGATGACTTTAACTACCCTCCCTTCAACTGATGTACCTATACTACAAATAATAGGTATGCACAGCTCCTCTTACATTTTGTGAATGCCATTGTACATCCCAAACAGGGCGTTATACTCAACTGTTGGTCTAATGAGGGAGGAATATAGGAGGCTATTACCTCTCTATACTCCTTCCTCATTAGACCAATAATTGAGTGTAATGCCCGGTTTGGGATGTACCTCTCCAAACATCTGCATCAACTGGAAAGGCCACTGAAATACCTTACAAAGAGAATCCATGGCCTCCAACACCTGTCCTATGCAGGCAGGCTCAAATCACTGTCATGCTACTCTGTATTGTACAGATTGCTCAGGGCTGATCTGTGTCTGCTGTCAAGGCAATCTCGTACCCTGCCCAAGTAGAGAGGCTCCATATCTGTAAGTCTAACTCCTCATGCACTACCCGCTCAAAAGGCCTGAATCTAATATATGACAACAACAAAACCTGCTGGAGAGACTAGTTTGTCTCCCAGAGGCTGCACCATCTCTGGAATAGACTTTCAATACACGTCAAACAGAGCAGCTTGTTCACCCTGTTGAAGTGCAGCCTTAATGAGTGGATGGGAAACCACAAATTTGTCCCAGAGGTTCCACCTATGTCCATCACTTGACAGGGACTGACTGGGGTTTCTTTTTGAGGATAAACTCTTGGCTAGGCTTGTAAGGGCCCCAGGGCCTTTAGCCTAGTAACCTCCTATGATCCAAATCATACACTGCCCCCACTCTGGGCACATATCTTCTTGATCTTGTACTCACCAATATTGCCCATAGCCAAGCTTGTCTGTTCCCCTCTCTGGTTTAAGTGTGACTAGCAAACTTTTTTTGTTCTCTCTCAGAACTAATACCATTTTCCCTTAACCCTGCTATCTGTCTATCTATCTATCTATCTATCTATTACTGCGGTAGAGTACTTCTCAATGACCGGTTATAGGCTCAGCCCCTATTGAGATGACATGGTCGACAGACCACGATGCTTTGCCACAGATGGCCTGCACCTGTTGCCCCTGGGATTCCGGATACTGGCTAAGGTTCTTGCTGCCCTTATAGTGCCTTTTTTAAGCAGGGTTCAAATAACAAATTCACCACCGTAACAGGAACAGGCAAGCAAAAACTGAGGGTAATGCTACTCAATGCTAGAAGTCTAAATTTCAAAATGCACTCACTCGAGGCACTCCTTAAAATGGAGAACATTGATATCTGTGCAGTGACCGAGACCTGGTTCAAGGCTCCAGAGAGCACCCCTGCACTACCAGGCTATAACTTATACCACACTTTTCAGCCATGTAACCTAGACCAAAACACCAAAGGCAGAGGTGTGTCCATATTTATTAAGGATATCCACACCTCCAGGCTAGTTGCTCAGCATAATGCAGCCGAGGTTATCCAAGTGCAACTAACTCTGTGCAAAACTGCAATCCAAATTGTAGCTTGCTACAGATCCCCCACCATGCCCCAGGATTCCCACTCCTTCCTTGATGTACTGGAAAATATTAGGGTTCAACCAAACACCCTAATAATGGGCGACTTCAACTACCCCACCATTAACTGGGAAAACTACTCGTGTACCAACTCCTTAGCTCAACGCTTTCTGGAATTCATAAACTCCAATGTCCTAGATCAACTTATCCACACCCCACCAGGGGCAACAATATCCTAGACCTAGTCATTACCAACACGAGTGACCGGTGTTCCACACCTGAACTCAACTCCTTGTTGGTCCGATCCGACCATAAGCTAATCACCCTTGATATCCACATCCCTCTCCCACACCCCCATTAAGGAAACCACAGTAAAAAAATTATCCAAAGCCAACTTTATGCTTCTTAAGACAGAAGTGGTGAACTTCATGACACCCATGCAGATGGACAATACAGTTACAACTGCTGAATCCTGCACAAATGCACTCTATAAGCACTTACATGAGTGCATGGATTGTGCTATCCCAAACAGAACCAAGACGCTATCCTCCAAAAAAAGGAAGCCAATCTGGTGGTCCTCTGCCATAAACAAACTGTACAACAGAAGGAAGAAACTGTTGCAAAAGAGAGTAAAATCCCATGAGTGGAGGAGCTCCCTGGTCAGCCTCAGTAAGAAGCTGAGATCCCTTATAAGATCCTCCAAAGCTAGCTACAAAAACAAAATCACCACTAATTCTAAGGACAGCCACAAAGCATTCTATAGCTATGTCAAGAATCTCGATGGCAACACCCAGATCTGCTCTGAGTTACAGAACAAAGGCACGAAAATTACAGAACCAACTGATATTGCCAACATCCTGGCAGATAGGTTCAGTGCTAACTTTACCCCCCTCTCACCCCCTAAAGGGCCCATACCTGTACAGGAAGAATGCAGAGTCCCTGTAATCTCAACTATGCAGGTAAAAGCTGCACTCTCTAAAGCCAAAAACAGAGCATCCATGGGACCGGACAACATCCCAGGCTGCGTATTACACGAACTTCAGAACGAACTGGCTCCCCACTTATGCACCATGTTCAATAATAGCTTCGCATCAGGCTTTGTGCCCACTGAATGGCGCACAGCAACAGTTATCCCACTCCTCAAAGGGGGAGCCACCACTGATCCCGGGAACTATCAACCTTGTAGCCTGACGAGCCTGGTGTGTAAGGCCATGGAACGTTTCATAATGGAACTCATAAACAAAGACATTGGTAACCTCCAAACTCTGGATTCCACCCAGTTCGGGTTTGTGAAAGGTAGATCATGCCTCCTGAACCTGATCAACTTCTTTGAGGCAGTCACCAAAGCCGTAGATGAGGGTAAGGTGGTTCACACAGCCTATCTTGACCTCGCCAAGGCTTTTGACACCATCCCCCATTCTGGAATTATAGCTAAACTCACTAAACTAGGTATAAATCCCTACGTCACAAGATGTGTTGCCAACTGGTTCACTGATTGAACTCACACTGTAAAAGTTGCAGACTCCAAATCTGACCTCAAAGCAGTGACAAGTGGAGTACCACAGGGTTCCGTCCTGAGACCTCTCCTGTTTGGTATCTACTTCTCTGAAATACAGGCTAACACAGAAGGCCTCTGGCTAACGAAGTTCACAGATGACTACAAACTAGGAGCCATCGTCAAGTCCCCAAATGATGTGGACATCCTCCAGGAGGGCCTCATTGAAA
Organism: Protopterus annectens; assembly: GCF_019279795.1. Classification (NCBI taxonomy): domain Eukaryota; kingdom Metazoa; phylum Chordata; order Ceratodontiformes; family Protopteridae; genus Protopterus; species Protopterus annectens. The sequence goes on along the minus strand of NC_056748.1, from coordinate 270,098,282 downwards.
CAGATGCCTGGTGTCAGAGCCATGGCCTCAAGCTCAATGCCAAAAAGTGCAGTGTCATCCCCTTTAGTAAAAACGCTGTAACCATGAACTACCATATAGGCAGCAATCTACTTAACACCGAATGCGTGATAAGAGACCTTGGGACCCAGGTGGACAGTAGTCTCTCCTTTGATAGTCACATCGCCACAGTAGTCAGGAAGTCCTTCTACGTGGCACACCTCATCCTAAAAGGATTTTCATACAGGAAAAAAGAGGTCATTGTTCCCCTCTACTCGACACTCATTAGACCCATTATAGAGTACAATGCCCCTTTTGGAATGTACCTCACAAGACATCTGCAGCAGCTGGAAAGGCCACAGAAGTTCCACACAAAGAGGATTACTGGCCTCAAACAAATGCCCTACACTGACCGCCTCAAAAAACTCCAGCTTTACTCTGTAGCATATCGCCTACTCCGAAGTGATCACTGCCTAACATGTAAAGCTATGTTAAACCCAGAGCTGTTGCACATGCTACACCGAAAGAAATCCCAATCCCTCTGAGCTACACACTCTAGGGACCTAAATCTTGTCACCACAGTAAACAGGACATGCTGGAGGGATAAGATTCCTGTCCTAGAGACTTCCCATACTCTGGAACAAGCTACCCATCTATGTCAAGCAAAGTTCTTCATTACCACTCTTCAAGAAAAAGCTTGATGAATGGATGGGAAATGCACCCCGGGGATCACTTCTGTGTCTCTGCTCGACAGTGGCACAGGAAAAAAACTTTCTTGGGTGGTGTAAGCCAGGGAACCTTGTTGGCTAGGCTTACGTAGGCCCTTGGGCCGATAGCCTAGTACCTACCTATGAACTGAATAGCTGGTTAAACCTTCTATTTTTCCAACCTTTTGTCATTTGAGTTGATATATTGCTTCATTGTTTCATTTATTTCAATCACATCAGAATACATTTGATTTGTTTTTTCCTCTAAATTACAGGAAGCCATCTTTTGAACCAGAGCTGAAGCTTGAACTACCTTTTGTTGAATAACTGCAAAATTCTTCCCAGACCGTGTTTTTGTTCACCTTTTCAGGTTCATTTTATTTCAGGTTTTCCAAATTTCTTCTTTGCTGGCATCCATGCAGTTTACATGCTAGCAAGTAACTGAATTTACCCCCCCCCCCCCAAAAAAAAAAAAAAACCCAGTTTCAATGGCACTCCTTTATTCTCAGTTTCAGTTTTCATACTTGGAAAGCTGAAGTTAAGCTGTTGATCATTGTGCAGCCATCTTAGAAGTCCCCAATAGCTAACCCTCTTCAGTCAGCATTAATACACCTGCAATTGTTTTTAACTTTTCTTCTGTCATTGGTAATTGCAGTATTGCCCAAAAGGTTGTATAGTTTGTATAACCCCTCATAAATTTGCTTTAATCAGAATATCTGCTGTGTTTAGTTACTTGCCTGGTGTATATTTTATGCATTACTTTTGTAGATCAAGTAATGTCCTCTAAAATTTTGGAAGTGTCATATACAAAGATTTTTTTGAATATACTTCTCAAGGGCTTATGGTCTATTTCACCCAAACTCCTTTACAATAAGCATATTATTGGAATTTCTCACATCCACACACACTGTTGCTAACAGTTAGCTATCCTTTTCCGTGTGAGTGTATTTTTTTTCTGCACTTTGTAAATACTACTGACCCATAGGGAGCTGTCCTGTTCTTTTGAAGATGACATCTGTAACATTCTGACTTGCATCTACGTGCTCTTCATTTCAAAAAATGATTCCCGTTACACTGTTCCCACACTACATATTGTTCTGCCAGTTTTCTTAAAGGATTGGTTATATCCGATGTATTGGGTACCCCATTTCCAATTTACTGCATCAATCCTGGAAATTTTGTAATGCTTAGTGTCTTCTGGCTGTGGCATTTGCACAGCAGCTTTGATTTTTTTTTCTCAAATTTCAAACCCTTTGAAATTAAAAATATGACTCTGATTTCAGCCTGGTCTTCAGAATTTTATTTATTCTCTTTATGTTTGCTCTTATTTGGCTTATAATTATTCTTTCTGATTCTAATCATCCACTGTGTCTGTCCATTTACTTGCTGCTCTTGTGTCTCATCCCCCCACACTAATAGATCATCAGTCATGTTTGCAATACCCTACAAAGCATTCAGTAATGTGGGCATCTGATTGTTAGAACACCTATGTTACTGATGATGTACCACATGGAACTATAAATAATCTGTACATTCTTGATGTATTTATTAAATGTAAATAACATGGAGTTTAGTTCATCTAGCCTTATCTGCCAGAAACTTTAGTTTGCCTCCAGTATTGAAAAAAACTTTCCATTTGGCATTTCTTAGACTGCTTCTTTAACTCTAACCAATGGGCAAAGATCTGTTTTAATTATTTTAATTTTATCCTGTAGATCAGATAAAAAAATGTTTTTTATGGCATTGACCATACTATTCACACATTCTGATTGCTTTAATTACTTTGTGAATAGCACCAAGGTTTTCCATTCTCATTAGCGCCTGTTTAGCCTTTACGTCTAAATGTTTACAGATACTTCAAGGAATGTGAATAACTGGCAGTGAGCATCCTAAGCTGGTAAATCTATATAAATGTGTGTGTGTGCGCGCTCCCGTGTGTGTACGTATGTATATATATATATATATATATATATATATGTGTATATATATATATATATATATATATATATATATATATATATATCATTCCACAAACCACACACACAACACAAGCACACCAAAAATCTTACAAGCACCACACTAACCTTACCCCTAACCCTAAGGTCAAGCACACTTACACTTACCCTACCTCCTACCTCCTCCTACTAACTTTAACCACCCTTCTTCCCGCCCCTAACCCTCCACTTAACTCCCTCCTAACCCCCTAACCCTAACCACTAACCCCACCCCACCCTCTCCTAACCCTAACTCCCTAACTCCCACCCACTCCACCCCTTCCCTAACTCCTTAACCCAACCTCTAACCCACTCCCTATCCTCTCCACCGTACCCCGCTACACTCACCTAGCGTCCGTCACACCCTTTCACCGTTCACTACCAATCCATGTACACGGTGTTCCCCATGTCGCATCCCTGGTCTTCTTTGTCATCCTCCTCGGCTCGTCGATGTTCGGCCTTCGTCTTCTTCGTTTTCGATTCTTCTTTCTTTTCTTTCGCTGATTCTCTCTCTGCTTGTCGACTTCTCGAGCTCGTCTTCTGCAGGTCATACCACATATATATATATATATATATATATATATATATATATATATATATACACATATGTGTGTGTATTTATATAACATGCATATATGTGTATTTTTTTGTATCAATCTGCCCAGCATACGAGATAAATCTGAATGCTTTTTTGCTTTTTGCACTGTGAATTTTGGTTCCATAGTTCCAAACACAGAAATTCTTGAAAACAGATAGAGTTGTGCTCAGTGAGTGATGCTGCCTGTTTTAGGAGACTTAATAAAACACAGAGAAAGAATGTGTGGTCTAGCCTCCAAAAGTTCCAACTGATTTCTGTTTAGTTTCTGTGTACTACATGTAGTGCACATCGCACTGTCCCATTAACATTAAGGCTGTGTACCCATATATAACTGAAATCCTCTTCCCCTGAGGAAGAAGAGCTCGTCTTCCTACACTTCATCCTTCTTCCTGTGTTCCCCAGAATGATCCTGCGGTACCAGATAACCAGAAGTTTATATGTTTGATAATCCCATGCTCAAATGGAAATACTGATTTTTATCAGCAGATAAAGAACACATTGCCTATCTTGTAATGCCATTTTCACTCCGTGCTAGATAAACTGTACTTTACCATTAGCTTTTAACCCTAGCCTGTTGTTATAGTTGTCCCACAGTTCTGTAACTCTGCCTAGATGGAACTGGATTTTCAAGTACTTTTAATGGATTTCACATGTGAACAGAAGTTTTAACTTAGCTAGTGCATAGTTTCTCATAACAATTGGTGTTCATATCATGACAGATACAGCATTAGGGACTTGTATGGCTCCAGTGTTTTACATTTCTGAAGTCTTATTTTTTATTGAATATGGAACACATGTCCTGAGGTTTAGAAATATAACTTTAAATTATTTTATGTTTTATTTTATTTTGCTTTTGATTTGTTCACCTGTGGATGGACTTAGCTCAGAACCCATTTGAGTCATGACCTAGACCAAGAGATAGTACATGGGTAGAAGTTACAGTCTGCCTTAGTCTAAAATAACTGGTATATGAAATCAACATTGTCATACAAACATTTGATGACCTCAGCATTTCTGAGTAAAATAAATATATGAACACAATTCAGCGAGAGAGGGAGAAAAAGGAGAAAATTGTACATTATGTATTTACAAGCATGTGATGAGTGAAACCTAATTTTGGAAAGTAACATTTTGTTGTGAACATTATTGTAAATGTTCACTAATGGAATGTTGCATGTAAATGCATATTTATGCCTATATTTCATTTGTGTTACTACTAAGCATATAGTCATATCAATGTATTATTCATGTAGCTGTATTTCATACAGGCAGAAGTGTATACTATAAAAATACAGTATGCATGCAGTTTTGTTTTTCTTTCATGCCCTGGGATTCAGAAACATTTTGCATGTCATAATAAGGAATTTTGCATGATAAGTGGTCACTTGAAGGTTATGGATTTAAAGTCATAGTGAGTGAGAGATTGGAAGGCTGAAAAAATCCCGAGGCCCGCATAGTTTGCTTGTGGCGGTATAATGATATGGTAATAAACAGAATTATTAAAATGAGTGGGTGTGTAATGGATGAGAAAGAAAAATTTTGGAGTGAATTGGATGAAGTGGTGATGACTGTACCCAAGGGTGAGAGAGTGGTGATTGGAGCAGATTTCAGTGGGCATGTTGGTGAAGGGAACAGAGGGGATGAGGAAGTGATGGGTAGGTATGGTGTTAAACAAAGGAATGTAGAAGGTGAGATGGTAGTGGATTTTGCGAAAAAGATGGACATGGCTGTGGTGAATACGTATTTTAACAAGAGTGAGGAGCATAGGGTGACATACAAGAGTGGAGGAAGATGCACACAGGTGGATTATATCTTATGTAGGAGGGCCAGCCAGTTTGAAGGAGATTGGAGACTGTAAAGTGGTGACCGGAGAAAGTGTAGTTGGGCAGTATAGGATGGTGGTTTGTAGGATGACGTTGGTGATTAAGAAGAGGAGGAAGAGTGTGAGGGCAGCACCAAGGATCAAATGGTGGAAATTGAAAAAGGGTAATTGTGAGGTGGAGTTCAGGGATGAGTTAAGACAGGCACTGGGTGGCAGTGAAGAGTTACCAAATAGCTGGGTAACTACAGCAGAGCTAGTAAGGGAGACGGCTAGAAAAGTGCTTGGTATCACATCTGGACAGAGGAAGGACGACAAGGAGACATGGTGGTGGAATGAGGAAGTGTACAGGAGAGTACACGGAGAAAGTGGTTGGCAAAGAAGTGGGATTGCCAGAGAGATGAAGAAAGTAGACAGGAGTATAAGGAGATGAGGTGCATGGCAAAGAGAGAGGTGGCGAAGGCTAAGGATAAGGCATATGAAGAGTTGTATGAAAGGTTGGACACTAAAGAGGGAGAAAAGGACCTGTACCGATTGGCTAGACAGAGGGACCAAGCTAGGAAAGATGTGCAGCAGGTAAATGTGATAAAGGAAAATGAGGGAAATATACTCACAAGCAAGGAGAGTGTGTTGAGGAGATGGAAAGAGTACTTTGAGGGGTTGATGAATGAAGAGAATGAGAGGGAGAGAAGGTTGGATGATGTAGGGATATGAATCATGAAGTACAATGGATTAGCAAGGAGGAAGTAAGGATAGCTATGAAGAGAATGAAGAATGGAAAGGCTGTTGGCCCAGATGACATACCTGTGGAAGCATGGAGGTGTTTAGGTGAATTGGCAGTAGAGTTTTTAACCAGATTGTTTAGTGAAATCTTGGAAAGTGAGAGGATGCCTGAGGACTGGAGAAAAAGTGTTTTGGTACAGATTTTTAAGAATAAGGGTGATGTGCAGAGCTGTAGTAACTACAGAGGGATTAAATTGATCAGTCACAGCATGAAGTTGTGGGAAAGAGTAGTGGAAGCAAGGTTAAGAAGGGACGTGATGATTAGTAATCAGCAGTATGGTTTCATGCCGGGAAAGCACTACAGATGCGATGTTTGCTCTGAGAGTGTTGATGGAAAAGTACAGAGAATGACAGAAGGAGTTGCATTGTGTTTTTGTAGACTTAGAGAAAGCATATGACAGGGTGCCTAGAGAGGAGTTGTGGTATTGTATGAGGAAGTCAAGAGTGTCAGAGAAGTATGTAAGAGTGGTTCAGGATATGTACGAGGTTAGTGTGACAGCGGTGAGGTCTGTGGTGGGAGTGACGGATGCATTTAAGGTGGAGGTGGGGTTACATCAAGGATCAGCTCTGAGCCCTTTCTTATTTGCAATGGTGATGGACAGGTTGGCAGATGAGATCAGACAGGAGTCCCCGTGGACTATGATGTTTGCAGATGACATTGTGATCTGTAGTGAGAGTAGGAAACAGGCGGAGGAGACCCTGGAGAGATGGAGATATGCTCTAGAGAGAAGAGGAATGAAGGTCAGCAGGAATAAGGCAGAATATATGTGTGTGAATGAGAGGGAGGATAGAGGAATGGTGGGGATGCAAGGAGTAGAGGTGGCGAAGGTGGATGAGTTTAAATACTTGGGGTCAATAGTTCAGAGTAACAGTGAGTGTGGAAGAGAGGTGAAGAAGAGAGTACAGGCAGGATAGAGTGGGTGGAGATGAATGTCAGGAGTGATTTGTGACAGACGAGTACCTGTAAGAGTGAAAGGGAAAGTCTACAAGAGGGTAGTGAGACCAGCTATGTTATATGGGTTGGAGAGAGTGGCATTGACAAAAAGGCAGGAGTTTGAGCTGGATGTGGCAGAATTAAAGATGTTAAGATTTGCACTGGGTGTGACTAGGGTGGACAGGATTAGGAATAAGTATATTAGAGGGTTAGCCCAGGTTGGAAGGTTTGGAGACAAAGCCAGAGAGGCACGATTATGTTGGTTTGGACATGTGCTGAGGAGGGATGCTGAGTATATTGGGGAAAAAAGATGCTAAGGATGAATCTACCAGATAACAGGAAAAGAGGAAGGCCTAAGATAAGGTTTATGGATGTGGTGAGAGAGGACATGCAGGTGGTTGGTGTGACAGAGCAAGATGCAGAGGACAGGAAGAAATGGAAACAGGTGATCTGCTGTAGTGACCCCTAACGGGAACAGACGAAAGAAGATGATTAAAATGAGTGCCTCTGTGGATGCAAATAAGGGGAAACAATGTAACAGAGCTATTCAGTGACCTATATATACACCTTGACTAGAGGCACTAGCTCCAGAGTTAATGAAAGCAGTAAAATACTGCAGTTACAGGAAGCAAATCATGGAACAATGTATGGGGTAGCCACAGCATTAACATATCTGTATATGCAACTGACTATACTCACCACTAGTAGTCACAGTGTTGCTTGTCATTGATGTTGGTGTCACCCTGTCACCCTTTCCCTCCTAACAGTTCATGCTCTCCACAATAATGAAATTGTAGTCCACTCCTCTGTAAATAGAGGCACCATGCAGATGTTCAAGATGTGTCACTCTCATTTGCTGGCCCATGGTAAACTTTTCTTGCCTCTCTTTGCATATACCTAAGTATGTGTGGCTTTTTAAATACTAGCTACATGGACCTTTCTTTCACCAATGGGAGGACATGTATGTATCCCAGGCATCTGACTCAAAGATGCTGCACCTGTTCCTTCATGACATGTTGCAGAATGTGGAACATATGTGGTCTTCACATACCACAGAGGAAAGAAGAAGCACCATGTAGGCATTTTATGATGTAGCCCATTTTCCTGAAGTTCTGGTTCCAATAGAATGCACCTATGTTGCAGTGAAGACTCCACTTGGGGAACTGGGAAGAAGGTATATTAACTGCAGACAATCTCCATCAGCTAATAGGTAGTCTTTAGTGCACAGGATATAATATGTCGTATGTCTGTGGGTCACCTGGGCAGTGCCCATTCCTCCAACGTATGGCACAGATGTGATTTATATTCAGGGTTTGTGCAAGGTGAATTTTACTCAAGGGCATCTTATTGGTGATACTAAATATGCCCTGCAGCCATGGTGGATGACAGCTGTGAGAAGTCCCCAGACAATGGCTGTAACTATGCCTTGTCACAAACCCATGTCGTCAAGTGTGTGTGTGTGAGTGTGAGTGTGTGTGTGTGTGTGTGTGTGTGTGTGTGTGTGTGTGTGTGTGTGTGTGTGTGTGTGTGTGTGTGTGTGTGTGTGTGTGTGTGTGTGTGTGGCCTATTGAAGAACCGCTTCCATTCCATTGCTTGGGTGTATCTGGGTGGTGCACTGCAGTATGAGGATAATATGTTTTCAGTTTGTGCTATGTTACATAACACAATTTTAGGTAAGCAGTTTCAGCAGGGAAAACATTTAGGGGGAAAGATGTCCCACCTCAGGCAGAGGAGGAGGAAGAGGAGTTGGTAGAAGAGCCATTTGCAGAAGAGGACTATGTGAGACAAAGGCAGGCACAGTGTGATGTAGAACTGGTTAAAAGGTAGTGGCTGAGTCATACCTGTGGGCAAGATTGAAGTGTTATACAGTAAAGTAATAGTGATGCATACAAACCCTCATCCAGGCTGTGTTTTTTGTGCATAAAATGGTCACACTGTGCATCAAGCATAGAATACTCAAGTAACAGAGTACAGTTGTTATCACTTGCACTGATCACTTGTCATCCACAATCAGGTCTCTTTATGTGTTTGTGTGTGTCTTGGTATGGTTAAAAATAATTTGTCGCTGTTGTGTAAAATATGAGGGGTAGTAGGGTGTACTGGACAAGGAGGGTCTGTTTCGCCACTGTGTATGGAAATGGGCTGTGTGTGTGTGTGTGTGTGTGTGTGTGTGTGTGTGTGTGTGTGTGTGTGTGTGTGTGTGTGTGTGTGCTGGCAAGACACAGCCTCAGCTGATGTTGCAGCAGTGTGTTGAGATCTTACAAACAGCTCCATGGCACCCTGGCAACATCCTCACCTATGAAGGTCAAAAGTGTTATCTAGACCTTGCTTAGAGACAACATTGCATAGCTGTACAACGTGAGCTCTGCACCCTTTTGGACATTACTTCTTACTGTACTCCTTTCCACACTGAATGGAGGACTGGAAGTGGTTGCATTCAATGTGTCTGAATATGGCCTCCCATTCCATGGTGGCCCTCATAACTGAAGATGTTATGTGATCCTATCTCGCCTACATTCTGTACTGATGGGCTCGGAGCCAATCCCTCGGCTCCGACTCGGCACGCTATGCTATAGAGCGAGGCCTCTTATTGGCTGAGCTATTTCTTATCCCAGGATGCACCACCACTAATCCCCCAGATCTCCTTTGCCGCTTACAAGCTAGGACATGGTATCAACTTGGCTGGGCTAAGTACTGTTTTATTCAGGCTTTTCCTGTCAGGAATTTGCTTATTTTGAACCCAAAAGCTGTTTTAACAGCTATTGCTGTGATACGAGTGCGTTTGATTATATTTGTTGAAAAATTTGTGTTTTTTCGTTAAGGGAAGGTTTCCCGTTTAAGTTAGCGGGGCCTTCCCCTATTGCTATTTCTAGCTTTTTATTTGTGTGTCAAGTACCTGCTTAAGTTAGAGGGTCTTGACCATCCTTTTCTGTGTTTTGTGTAACTGTATCGTTGATTTAAAAAAAAAAAAAAAAAAAAAAAAAAAACTTTATTTTTTTTTTATCTTTAAACTGCTAGTTTTTGTCTTTTATTGATCCTACTACTTATTAGACATGTCTAAAGAGCATAGACCCTCTGGGTTTAAAAAGTGCGTGAGGTGTGGTTATAAGATGTCCATAACGGGCGACCACTCCTCGTGCGTTTATTGCTTAGGCGCCAAGCACCTACAAGAGTCATGTAGCGTGTGTCACGCCTTCTCAGCAAGAGTCCTCCAGGAGAGGAAAAACAAATTAATCCTTAAAGGGTTGATTAAGCCTTCCTTCGAGGAGGCTTTATCTTCTTCTCCCTCTCCTTCAAAAAAGAAAAAAGTGTCTGCTCCGACCAGTCTGTTGGAACCGACTGCCAAAAAACCTAGGCAGGCTTCTCCATCGGCTCCACATACTTCGGAGCCGAGGGCGGAACGGTCTGCCTCGATGCCTCCAGTCTCGACCCCTCTGGTTTCGGAGCCGAGGTCTGGGGCATCGAGAGGCGGGTCACCTTCATCGGCTCCACTGATATTGGAGCCGATGAGGGTTGCCGGCTCAGACTCTTCCCTTTCGGCGCCGAAGTCCTCATCGGCACCGAGGGAAATTGCCTTGAGATCTCCCTCGGAGCCGATAGTAATAGAATCCATTCGGACCCGGTCCCCTAGTCCTATGGAGCCGATGGAGAAATCGGTTCGAACCCGATCGATATCATCTAGATCCTCCAAGATGTCTGATTCGGACATCGACAGGGTGCTCCTAAGACTCTTCCAGTCTCCGGTGTTCCAAAAGTTAGTTTCGGCTCCAGCCCATTCGGCTTCGGAGCCGATGGTCCACCCTGCTTCTATGGTTCCTCCTCCAACAGCCTCGGTACCGTTGGAGCTGGTGCTGGTGGAACCGGTGGAGGTTTTAGGGTCGGGCCTGACCCTTACTGCAACTCCGGCTCTTGAGTCGGAGTTCGGTACGCGGACTTCTTCTGTCGGCCCCGGGGGGACGCTTCGGGACTGATGTTTTCGGTCCCAAGCCTTCCTCTCGGTGCGTCGGCTGCGGGAGTGCCGTCTACCGTCGTGGCCACGGAGGTGGGACCCTCCCAGGATTCTGGTGGTCCCGCCTTCAGGGCTATGAGGAATGCGTTAGCCAAATCATCTTTGGCTACTTCCAGGGTCTCCCCAGCTCCTTCCCTGCATACCGAGACTGGGTCTTTGGCAGTCCCCCTGTCCTTACACAGCGGAGCCCCAGGGCCTGAGGTCACCCCCACTGGGGTTTCCCCCCCCTCCTGGAGGTCCTTCTGAAGCTTCTTCAGAAGAACCCCCCAGGAAAAGATCGTGCAAGAGGAAGCACGTTGACTCCCCTGATGAGTCTCTTACATCAGACACTGATCTCGATGATGCAGAGTGGTCCCCTAAGTCATCCTCAGATGATGTCTCCTTTGCAGACATCCTGGAAGCCCTTAAACAACGAGGCGGCTGGCAATCCAAACCCCCTTCTGCTGATGAGTCGGTGTTCCTTAAGGCCTTCGGGGCTCAGCCCTCCGCCTCCTGGGTGTCTCCGCCCTTCGACGAGCTCCTGGACTTGATCTGTCGAAGGGCGTGGGAACACCCAGACTCTGTGGAACCGGTGCCTGCTCGTCCTAATAAATTCCTCTCAGCACCCCCGGAAAAAGAGTTCCTGACTAAAGGTGTGGCTGTAGATGCTTTGGTGGTGGCATCTGCTACCCAGCAAGATGTAGCAGAGGCTTCGACGTCCATCCATCCTCCTAATAAGGAGTCTAGGAGCATGGATCGGTATGGTAAGCGCACCCTAAGTTCAGCGGCCTTTACATTAAGGTCCTTGAACTATCTCACGCACTTTACCAGATTTCAGAGGGATCTGATTAAAGAACTTTCTGATACCCTCTTGGGTAACCTGCCTGAGGAGCTGGCCCAGACGGTTGGCTCTCAGCTGGCTACACTGTCGTCTATTTCAAACTCGTCCATGAGGCTCATTTCTTATGCGGCCGAAGGGGCGAGTAGAGCGGCAGGTACAGGCATTGCTCTACGGAGACAAGCCTGGCTCCGCCTGTGTCATTTTGCGGAGGCCTTTAAGTCTTCCTTTGCCGACGCCCCCTTTGATGGGTCCTCCTTGTTTGGACCCAAGGTAAAGGACACACTGACCCGCTGCGAGCAAGAAGGTAAGACTTTGACTGCCGTAGGGGCACGATTTTCCACTCCCTTTCGGCCTTACCCCAAGGCTAAAAGAGGAGGGAAAATGTGGTTCCGTAGATCTCAGAAGGCTTACCCCTCACAGCAGGACGATCCCCCTTCCAGAGGCAGGGTAGGGGGAAATTCTTATGGAAGATGCCGTCCCAGAGGCGGCAGAGGCCCTCGCAACACTGGAGACCGCGAGTCCTTTCGTGGCTCTTCAGCCTTTCACAGTCCCTGAGGGATTGCCCGACTGTGCAGCTCCGGAGCCAGTCGGGGGTCATTTTTCGAAGCACCTAAAAGCCTGGGAAGGTATCACTCAGGACCGATGGGTGCTTCGAATTATCGCAGGAGGTTACACCATCCCTTTCTCTCACTCTCCACCTCAGTCCAAAAAAATCCCGGACCCGCCACCCAGTCAACGGGAAAATGCAGCCTCAGAAGTTTCAAAGCTGCTGCAAAAAGGAGTCATCCAACCGGTCCCCGCAGACCAGATCGGATTAGGGACTTACTCAAGATTCTTTTTGGTGCCAAAAAAGACCGGGGACTTGAGACCCATCTTGGACCTCAGCATTCTAAACCGTTCAGTCAGAAAGTCCAAGTTCCGAATGGTCACCCTACAAACCATTCTCCCATTGTTGGAGAAAGGTGTTTGGATGTGCTCCATAGATCTCAAGGACGCTTATTACCATATCATGGTACATCAAGCGTCCAGGAGACATCTGCGCTTCAGCCTAGGAGGCAGTCATTTTCAGTTCACCACGCTGCCCTTTGGTCTCACCACAGCCCCCAGGGTGTTCACCAAGTGTTTGGCGGTCGTGACTGCTCACCTGAGAAGTCTAGGATTCCAGATGTTTCCGTATCTAGACGACTGGCTCCTAACTGCCACCTCCAAGCATCTACTATTGCGGAGCCTACAAGCCACAATATCACTGGGCAATTCCCTTGGAATCACCTTCAATTGGCCAAAGTCTGTGTTGCTGCCATCTCAACGCATAAGATTCATAGGGGTAGAGATAGACTCAAACCGAATGCGAGTCTATCTACCTACAGACAAAATACAAACCATACAGGCTCAAGTTCGAGCCTTACTTCCCAGATCCAAAGCCCCAGCCAGAATGGTCCTGCAACTATTGGGATCTATGTCCGCTACAGTTCTTCTAGTTCCCCTGGCAAGGTGTTACACATGAGGATTCTCCAGTGGCTTCTTTCAGCTCAGTGGTCCTTTCAGGAACTCCCTCTCAGTCACCTCATATGGATCACAGAAACCTGCAAACGGGACCTTCGCTGGTGGCTAGTGCCCTCCAATTTGGATCAGGGACGACCCTTTGTTCCACCTCCTCCTGCGGCCACTTTGACCACGGACGCCTCCCAGATGGGGTGGGGGGGGGCATTCCCTGGGCAGGTCATTCCAAGGGGGGTGGTGGGGGCATTCCCTGGGCAGGTCAGCCCAAGGCAAATGGCACCCAGAAGAGACCCTACTTCATATCAACATCCTAGAAATGAGGGCGGTGCTTCTGTCCCTTCAAGCCCTTCACGATTACCTCCCTCAGGGCGTGATTGCCGTTCACTCAGACAACATGTCAGTTGTCTGGTACTTGAACAAACAGGGAGGGACCAGATCCTATCCTCTTTGCAGAGAGGCCATGAGGGTTTGGGAATGGGCAGTGTCGACCAAACGCTTTCTAGTGGCTACTCATATCCCGGGCAAATCCAATGTGATAGCCGACAGACTGAGCAGAACCATCCTCTCTCCTCACGAATGGTCTCTGAACATCACAGTTGCAAATCAGATTTTCAGCAAATGGGGAGTTCCGTGTTGCCACCTCTTCGCGACTCCTCTAAATGCGAAGTGCAAAAAGTTCTTCTCCCTCACCCCGGCTCCGGGGAAGAGTCCCACGGACGCACTAGCCCGTCCTTGGCCCACCGGCTTGCTTTATGCCTTCCCTCCAGTTCCTCTCCTTCCCAGGGTGATCCAAAAGGCATCTCTCTTGGGGAGCAAAATGATCTTAGTTGCTCCTTACGGGCCTCGTCAAGTATGGTTCCCCTATCTTCGGAAGTATGCTCTGGAAAGTCCATGGTTCCTGGATCAGATCCCAGACCTTTTGGTTCATCAGTCGGGACTATTCCACCAGTCCCTTCACACCTTAAAATTGACGGCTTGGCTCCTCCTCTTCCGACTATAGTCAGGAGTCATACATTGGATCCAGAAGTTGTACACCTCTTATCTTCGGCCCACAAGTCTGCTACAAAGAAATTGTATTCTAGCAAATGGAAAAGATTTGCTATTTGGGCTCAACACCGGGGCCTGGATCCCATCACTATTCCCGTATCAGAAGTACTAAAATTTTTAACTTCTCTTTTCAATCAAGGCTCTTCAGTCTCTACCATCAAGGTTCAATTGGCAGCTATTTCCAATTTTCACGAATCTATAAACCCACCTTTAATGAGCAACAGATTGTGTAAGACCTTCTTGAAAGGTGCTGCGCTTTTAAGACCTCCGATTTCTCATCCTGCTCCTCCATGGGATCTCGATGTGGTGTTACGCGCCTTAACTTCCTTCCCCTTCGAACCGGCAGCGACATGTGATTTAAAATTTCTATCGTGGAAGACTGCCTTTCTGGTGGCGATTACTTCTGCCAGAAGGGTTTCAGAGCTTCAAGCTTTGTCTGTAAAACCTCCGTACTTGGTTTTTCACAAAGACAGAGTATCTCTTAGGCCAAATCCTTCCTTTGTCCCTAAAGTTTGTTCCAGTTTCTGCCTACAACAATCATTAGAACTTCCAGTCTTCTTTCCGAAATATTCTAACAAAGCGGAATTCATATTCCACACATTAGATGTCCACAGGCAGTTGCGTTTTTATTTAGATAGGACCAAACAAACAAGGAAAACAGATCAGTTGTTTGTATCCTTTGCAGACAATAAATTGGGCAAACCTGTCACAAAAGTCACTATTGCCAAATGGATCAGGGACTGTATTACTCAAGCTTATTCTTATTCTAACAAAGAGCTTACCACCTCTGTCAAAGCTCATTCTACAAGGCCTATGGCTACTTCGATAGCATTTCATTCTAAGCTTGCCATTAGTGACATTTGTGCTGCGGCTACATGGTCTTCCCCGCACACTTTCATTTCCCACTACAAATTGGATGTGGCATCTAGAGGACGAGCTTCATTTGGTTCCACAGTGCTCAGGAGTGTTTTCCAATGAGCCACCCAGGATTTAGGTGCTAGGGATGCTGTCCCATCAGTACAGAATGTAGGCGAGATAGGATCACATAACATCTTTTAGTTATGTACTTACCATAACTTTAGATGTTTGGGATCCATCTCGCCTACATTCCCAATAACCCAACCTCCTTCCCCCTTCCTTGGAGATCAGAGGATATCAGAAGGTCCGAATCCTGTTGTTTCATCTTGAAACATCTAACAATGTTATATAAACAAGTTGTGCATGTGTGCATGAATGCGGACAAACAAGATCTGGGGGATTAGTGGTGGTGCATCCTGGGATAAGAAATAGCTCAGCCAATAAGAGGCCTCGCTCTATAGCATAGCGTACCGAGTCAGAGCCGAGGGATCGGCTCCGAGCCCATCAGTACAGAATGTAGGCGAGATGGATCCCAAACATCTAAAGTTATGGTAAGTACATAACTAAAAGTTAAAGAATTAGAAACTGAAGTTCTGGATTACCTGCAAAGTTTAGGATTTAGTTTTGAAAATCTAACTCCAATAACATCATAGCAGGATTGAACAATGGATCCCCAAATTAAGGAGAAACCTGTGGAGCAGGAAACATCTGATTAGTTGCCATACAAAAATACTTTGGAGCTTTCCACAGGAAACCAGTACAATAGTTGAGTTGTTGTTGCACAGCAAAGGAAGGAACAGGAAACTGTGGTGACTCTGATGCAGTCAGTGTTGTGGAGTGATTAAGTGTGTTCCCATATGAAAGGAATGGATGACACATGATGAAATTGAAGAGAATGTGGTACAGGAAGATGGTCTAGAACTTTCTAGAGAATGCCCACAGGAAATGGAGAACAACGAATGTGCTCTCAGTTTAGAAGAAAATGATCTAAGAGAAGAGTTGCTTGATTAATAGAGATGGACAGATATATTAAGATCAATGAAAGAAATAGACTACAGAAAATTAATAAAACCTAAAAAATTAAAAGTTTTATAAAACAAACTATCACAGTAATTAGGACCATTCACAGAGAATCATGCGATATAACAGAAGTAAATTGGATATATTACTATGCAGCTAAATTAATAATGGATGAAGTCTTGCCACAAAAACACAGAGCAGTAAGGGAGAGGAAGGGGAGAAATCGAATGCCATCATGAAGTATCAAACAGAGACAACTATAAAGCAATTATGGCAAGAAGTGTCACTGTTAGCAGAGTATAGAAGAGGGAACAGATCAACAAAAATAATCCGATGCATGTGATAAAAGTAATCTGCAGTATTAGAACAGATCAGGATTTATTGTGCACTATCGCAGATAAACTAAAAATATCAGCACAGGCAGAAAAACTTAGAAGATATGCAGATAATGTAGTAGCGTAGTGAAGTACCAAACACGGAGGAGCAGGCAATAGTCCAAATGGAGTACGAGTAGCTGAATGAAAAACTCTGGCAACTCTGAAAGGTACAAAACTTTTAATGGAAGTTAAAAGATGAACGCTTTCGCGTGGTCCATCCACGCTTCATCAGATAGTTTTACAAAATCAACTGTTAGGTTTATATACATCCGCTTAATGCGGGAAAACCTTTTAATTGATTAATTGGAATGAAAATAAAGACATCACTTTTAAAAAGATATTCATTAACAAGCACACTGAGTATATGAGTATGTCACTGCGTCTCATTTATAACAATACGTAAAATGCGAATGACAAATAAAGATATAAAATAAATGAACATGAAATTCTTAAAACTATATTTACTTATTAGTTACATTATTATATAACAGGACATTTGAATGGGTGGCAAAGTCATCTTTACAACCAATATTGTCCTTAAATAAAACATAACATATATTATTGTATATGATACAATATAAAAGTTTTTATATATGTAAAACATATGTATTAAATACAAAATACATCATGAATACTGTTGCATAACATCAAAATTGTAATGACTTGAGCTCTAAATGTAATCATTAAAAGTGAATGAGTACATCTAAGACTACTCTTACACAGTATGTGTATGGACATGTATAGAAAATGTGAAGTGACAATCGCTAAATTTTATGTCACATAATGTATTCTATGATGTACATGAAAATATATATTTATTTCTTGGATATTAATGCTGGTTTGATGGATAAATAGTTGTTAATCCCTGGCTCTATGTGTGCACCTAGTCTTAATATCCAGTTAAGTTCCATGAGTGCCAAATTGTTCTCCATATCTCCTCCTCTATGGTTTTGTTTTACTTCTTGTAGGACTCTAAAGCAAAATGAATGGGTTGGAAACTCCATAATATGCTTCGCCAAGGCATTAGTTTCAACAGCTTTACGTATATCATACAAGTGATTGTAGATACGTTCCTGCAACCTTCTCTTGGTTAATCCTACATAAAAAGCCTTGCATTTGATGCAAGTAGCAAGATAAATCAAGTTGCGAGTGTTACAATTAGCATGGAAATTAGGTCTAAAAACATAGTCAGTATTAGGGTGCTTAAAAGACTGTGTTTTAGTTATGTATTTACATCTATTGCAATTATAGCAAGGAAATGTACCTGGGTTCTTAGCATACGTACTATTGATCATGTTACTTCCCTCATCTGTCTTGATATGAAAGTCACCACATAACATTCTCTTAAGATTTCTACTGTTCTTGTATAGAAATCTAGGTTGTTTACTCACAACATCTCTAGTATGGGAGTCAATAGTTAAAATATGCCAATTATTATAGATAACCTGCTGTATATTTTTTATATCACTAGTGTATGTGATAATGTATTTAATATGATTGTCAATAGCATCTTCTTTTTTATTATAATTAGAATAATGTTTCATGCATCTTATACCTTTGTTTTCCTGCTTTGTAAGTATACTATCCCCCAGTGTCTCAACTTTGATGTTCCTGACCATAGAAGGGTCATATCCTCTATTAATAAATAACTTTTCTAGAGAATTTGCTTCTTTATTTAGATCTTCAGTTCTACTACATAATCTATGAATTCTTACAAACTGACTCTTCACTATGCCTTGAAAGATATGCCTGGGGTGTATACTATCAAAGGTTAGTATTGCATTTTTCCATGTTGATTTTCTATACAATGTTGAATCTGTTTTACCCTCAGAGGTAAATCTGAGGGTGACATCAAGAAAACTTATTTCTTTACTAGAAGTTTCTTTAGTAAAACGTAGAAATGTAGTGGTGGTACTCAAGTGTTGCAAAAATAATTCAAACAGTTCCGATGAACCCTCCCAGATTATTATAATGTCGTCCACAAAACGCCTATAGAATTTTATGAACCTAAAGTTCTCATTTGTAAATAAATATAGCTTCTCCCACCACAGGACTACCAAATTGGCGTAGGTATTTGCACAGGGGGTGCCCATGGCTACCCCCCATTTTTGCAAATGACAAGTATCGCCAAACATGAATGCATTGTTTAATAACACTAGTTCTAAGAGTTGGCCTATCAGAATGATTCTATCACTAGAAAAACTGGTCTCTTTAGATAACAATTCTCTTATGTATTCCATTCCAGTATCATTCGGTATTGATGTAAATAAATCCTTTACATCCAAAGTTATGAACATGTATGGATGATTACTATCTAGTGTTAAATCTTTAATGCCACTGAGTAGGTCATATGTCTCTTTAAGAATGGTGGGAAACTGATTCACCACCGGTCTCAAGATGTCTTCTATAAATTTGGAGACATGTGCTGTAATCCAGTTTTCCCCTGATACAATAGGTCTAAGAGGAACTGGATACATTCCCTTATGCACTTTAGGTATCCCTTTGATGATTGGTATCGTGGGGTATTCTATATTCAAGAACTCAAAGGTCTCCTGGCTTATCTGGCGATACATAAGGAGGTCATAAAGAACGTCTTTAACAGTTTTCACAATTTGTATCACATCTCTAGGTGTTATTGAAATATATGTATCAGCTTCCGATAACATATTAAGCATGCTTGTGGTATATTCCTGCCTATCTAAAACAACTACTCCCCCTCCTTTGTCGGCTGGTTTTATAACTATGTGAGTGTTCTGTTTAAGTTCACTCAAAGAACAAGCTTCTGCTGGTGTTAAGTTGTAAAACCTGCCTTTTTTGGTTACTTTACTGAACATTTGGTAATACTGACTTTCACAAGCCTTTAGGAAGCACTCAATATGTGATGGCATAATTGGAATATATGTACTTCTAGTCCTATAAGGTGCATTTCCCTGATCATAAACAGTATTGCTATTAAACAGTAACTTTAAACACAATCTTCTACAAAACAGCCTGAGGTCAAGTAACGTATCAGTCAATGTTGCCGGAGTAGCCGGAATGAAACTAAGACCTCGGTTTAAAACATGAATACTAGAGTCATCCAAAACAAAACTAGAAAGATTAAATAGCAAGTTAGGAGTCAGTTCTTTTTCCTTCTGTTGTAACCGAGTTGTTCCGCTGAATACTTCCTCTTGCGGGAATCCCTGCTGTGAGATCGCCCCCTTACTGGATGTATTGTGGACCGTTTCTGGTACGGTAAAAAAGTTACCGAGGAAGGTAAGGCACTCAAAGTGTTCTTGGGAATAGCTCCCGTGGTTGCAGATAGTGCCTGGTTAAAAAAAGCTTCCTGATTAGGAGGGGGTGTGTCAATGATTGCTGTTTCAGTATGACTAATCCCAGGTGAAGCTGCCGTACACGCTTCTCTGTTCAGCATAGATGTAGGCACCTGAGGTAAAGGTTGTGCAGCAGTGTTAGTATCAGCAGGTCGTTTAAATTTAGAAGTAGAAGCCGTTTCTGGCTGTGGCAATGAATTCAAAGGTTGGGAAGCTTGATATCTCGGCCAAACAAATACTTGGCCTTTTTGAAAATCGTGATAGTCACATAGCAGCTTCTTCTGTTTAGTGACTCTCAATCTATCACTAAATAAATTTATTTGTGAGAACGTATGGCTGATTTTATCTATACAATACTCTGAAGTGAAGCGATCTAATAGTTGTTTATACATAAGATCCGTTCTATTTCTCAATTCAGTTTCCAACGGTGAAAAATAGTCAAGCATTAATTTGGCATAGTTGAATCCCAAGTCTATGTTCAAGTCTTGCCACCGTTTAAGAAGCTCAGGATGTGAATCCCCGTAAGTGGGCATACAGAACACCCGCATGCCCCTGGGGACTACTTTAAAGTGGATGCATGCTTCTAGATGTAGCCTTTGCCAGGCATACCTCTGAAGTTGGTATAAGTTGTCTTCTAATGTCTTTAATAAAGAATGAAATTCTGTAAGGTTCTCACCATTCGCATTGGGACTGATATGTTCAGTCTCACCTGTGAAGTCCAGAGACAATAAAGGGTTGCCGTGAAGATGTATGAGTCCATCCCATAACGAGGATGTATCCCTCGGCTCCCGGTCCAAGCTGGTAATAGGCTCCATAGTGTGCTGGGATTACTGACCAAAAAGTAACAGCAAAAACGTATGTAGTAGTCAGTGTCCCTGCTAAATGGTGCTGCACCAAAAAACAACACAATGTAGTAGCGTAGTGAAGTACCAAACACGGAGGAGCAGGCAATAGTCCAAATGGAGTACGAGTAGCTGAATGAAAAACTCTGGCAACTTTGAAAGGTACAAAACTTTTAATGGAAGTTAAAAGATGAGCGCTTTCGCGTGGTCCATCCACGCTTCATCAGATAGTTTTACAAAATCAACTGTTAGGTTTATATACATCCACTTAAAGCGGGAAAACCTTTTAATTGATTAATTGGAATGAAAATAAAGACATCACTTTTAAAAAGATATTCATTAACAAGCACACTGAGTATATGAGTATGTCACTGTGTCTCATTTATAACAATACGTAAAATGCGAATGACAAATAAAGATATAAAATAAATGAACATGAAATTCTTAAAACTATATTTACTTATTAGTTACATTATTATATAACAGGACATTTGAATGGGTGGCAAAGTCATCTTTACAACCAATATTGTCCTTAAATAAAACATAACATATATTATTGTATATGATACAATATAAAAAGTTTTTTATATATGTAAAACATATGTATTAAATACAAAATACATCATGAATACTGTTGCATAACATCAAAATTGTAATGACTTGAGCTCTAAATGTAATCATTAAAAGTGAATGAGTACATCTAAGACTACTCTTACACAGTATGTGTATGGACATGTATAGAAAATGTGAAGTGACAATCGCTAAATTTTATGTCACATAATGTATTCTATGATGTACATGAAAATATATATTTATTTCTTGGATATTAATGCTGGTTTGATGGATAAATAGTTGTTAATCCCTGGCTCTATGTGTGCACCTAGTCTTAATATCCAGTTAAGTTCCATGAGTGCCAAATTGTTCTCCATATCTCCTCCTCTATGGTTTTATGATATGCAGATAAATATAAAGGAAAAGTACAAAAATAAGCAATTTATTGATGATCCAAAAAGTTTTATAGAGAACTGGGAAACTAGGCAAAAGGAATTTTAACACCATCAAAAAAAGGAAGAAACAAATACATTTTGAAGAAATATCTCTGAACATCCTGTGGAACATGACAAAAGTGGTTCTGCGGTAGCGTTGTCGCCTCACAGTAAGACGTTGTCCTGTTCAGTTCTCAGCTAAAGTGTCTTCTATGTGGAGACATGCGTGAATGGGCATACCTTTGTTGAATGTTGTACGTCAGGGCTGGCAACTTGGTACGTAAAAATCTGCTGCCAATCATTAGCGTACTGGAGTTCCGCTGTGGCGACCCCTAACCGGGAAAAGCCGAAAGATGCAACAACATAGAAGAACTAAAAGAAAGACTAAGAAGTTGAAATGTACAGGATATGAAATGGGATGAAGTAATGGCCAGAGAGACTGAAACAAAGTTTAGAAAAGCTCCTAATTGTAAAACCCCAGGTGCAGATGCAGTACCTAACTTCTGGCTAAAAACATTAACATCTTTACATGAAGATTTAGCCATGAGTAAGAGCTAGTTGCTAGTTATATGCGCACCCAGAACAGATACCAGTCTGGTTAACAACAGGAAAAGCAATACTCCTTCTTAAGAGGGAACCTGCAATCTATCCTAAAAACTATAGACCAGTAGCTTGCCTTCCAACAATGTATAAACTATACACTGGAATTGTTGCCAACAGAGTTTATAGTCATCTAGAAGAAAACTTAATTATGGCAATAGAACAAAAGGGTAACAAAAGAAAGTCATATGGAACAAAGGATCATTTGTTGTTAAGTAAAGTCATAATGGAGAACTGTGAAAAGGGGAAGAAGCTAAGTATGGCATAGATAGACTACAAAAAAGCATTCAGCAGTATCCCACATTCATGGATAAAAGAATGCTTAAAAATGTATGATGCACTATACACTCATCAATTACATTACAGCGACCATGGAACAGTGGCAGACCACTTTGCAGTTAAGCCATGGTAAAGGACAAATTATTATTCCAGGGTGATTCTTTGTCACCGCTGCTCTTTTATTTTGCCCTTAACTTATTAAGCTGTCGGTCATGGCTACAATTTGGCTCCCACAAAAAAAAAAAAAAAACTTGTTTAAAGACCTCATATTTTTGTGGATGATTTAAAACTATATAGTTTATCAGATGAGGAACTGAAAACACAACTGCAAATGGACAAAACTCTTTCAGGTGATACAAGAATATAATTTAGTCTTGATAAATGTGCAGAAGCATGTTTGAAGGAGGAAAGTTGCAGTACCAAGAAAACATCAGCCTGGGACAGGAATGTAATGTAGAAGAACTTGAGCAAGAAGGAGTGTGTAAATATTTGGGAATTCATGAAGTATCAACAATGAACATAAACAAATGCAAATAAAAGAAGACTAAACTTAATACTGAAAACAATGCTGACACCTAGGAACAAAGTCCAAGTTATAAACCAATGTGCTCTTCCTGTTCTGATTTAGTTTTGGAGTGATTGACTGGCCCCAAAACGTTTTGGATTGGTTAGACAGGAAAGCAAGAAGAATGCTTTGTGCTTATCAAATGATTTATAAAAATCCGTGTATAGCAAGACTATATTTTCCCTGTCCTGTTGGAGGTATGGGCCTCCTCAAAAGTGACTACGTCGTAGGACAGCATACATATCTGCTGACCTCACAAGACCCAAGTGTAGTGAAAGTTGTAAAACATGAGAATAAGTCTATGATGACTTACCTGCTTAGTTTAGCAGAAGCATATCTTTGTCAGGCGGGAATGGAAATCGAACCAGAAGTAGATAAAAATCAGGCAGCAACTGAATGTGCCAAAAACAAAAGAAAGAATATAAGGTGAAGGACCAGATGAGAAGGCAAGAAATGTAGAAAATGCATAAATATAGTTGCAGTACAGAAAACTCTGGGAATAACCTTATGTTAATCAGGATTGAATGCAAGAATTGTTTAAGGAGAGGTTAATTTAAACCAAAAGATGAAAGGTTAATATTGGTGGCCCATGATACTGGATTGCATACAGGTTAGTTAGGTTTGTAAAACAGAATTAGAAACAGTTGCACATCTTGTTACTGGTTGTGATATACTAATGGCAGAAGGATTGTATACTGAAAGGCATAATAATGTAGCAAGACTGTTGCACTGGGGATTGCGCAAAGCATAGAAAATGATGACGTTTATATCGCATGGGATCACCCATTATCAACAGTTCAAGAAGTAGATGCGAGAAAACCAGATCAAAGGGGTTGACCTAATGGTTAAGGTGTTTACCTTATAGACAAGTGGTACAGGGTTTGATTCTTATCTTTGGAAACCATGGCTAGAGTTAAAAAGGCCCCCTGGGGTCATAAGCCTGAAAATCATCCATGGACTATGCATTTTATAGTAGTGAGGAAGTCCTTCGATGTTGTGTAACTTCTAAATTATGATATTGCATCTAGGTCCAAGGAAGTCCTTGTTCCACTGTACTCAACATTCATAAGACCTATCACTGAGTATAGTGCCTCTTTTGTATTTACCTGACCAGGTATAACCAACAATTGCAATGTCCACAGAGGTTCCTCACTAAAAGAATACAGGGCATAAGTAAAATGTCCTATGCAGACCGCCTCAAGTCTTTGTCCCTGTATTCTACAAGCTGTTGAGGGGAGATCTGTGCCTGGCATAAACAGGGCATTGTCACTCTGATGGACTTCCTGCATATCCACAAAACAAATAGGACCACAATTTCCCATTTTAAAGACTTAAACCTTGCCTGTGATATAAATAGGACCTGCTGGAGAGACAGGTATGTATCCCAGAGACTACCCTGTCTCTGAAACAGGCTCACCTTCCATGTGATGCAGAGTTCCTCCCTAACCCAATTCAAGTGCAGCTTGGACAGTTGGATGGGCAACAAGAAATTGTCCTGGTTTGACACATATGTCTGCAGTGGACAGAGGCAACCTGTAAATGTTTCATCTCCCAAGCCCTTGCTTACACTTATCAAGGGTACCGGAACTTGTCAGAGATTTGAGATGCATGGCTAGGCTTCAAAAGGCCCTTGTAGTCATTAGCCTAGTATACACCTATCTATGATCCTGTGTAGTAGTCCATGAAAAGAAGACAAAAGTGGCATTGATAATTGAAATTGCTATACCTAGTGACTACAGTGTCTTATGTACAGAGAGAGACAAAGTCATAAAATACCAGGATTTGCATGCAGAAACAAGGGAATGTGGAAGAAGGATACCCAGATAGTTCCAGAAGTAGTAGAAGCAACGGGTCTTATAAAAAAAAAAAAAAATTTTACCACCGCACTTAGGTATGTTGCTGATACATGTAACTCTGTATGAATTACAGGAGGAGTCAGTATTGAGCCCATTGTGGGTGCTACGAAAAGCACTTATGGCTAACATCAAAGATTGAGACAATACTAATTTCATGAACTTTAATCATACTTTGACATAAAATGGGGTCCATTCCCTTTATGGTATTAGAAACCCAAGACTTGGAAAAATTACAAAAAAGAGAGAGAGGTAAAGCTGGCCTTGGAAATGTTTGCCATGATGGCTGTGTGCAAATGGAGACCTGGATTGTGCAAGGCGCATACACACATGTTCATTATGTCATACACATGGAATGTGCACTCTCGCAGGTCATCATGCATACTACGTAAAACACCTGCCACCTCAGTAAGGACTGCGGTGTTGTTAGTCCCTGTGTGATGGCCATGCAGATGTGCTGGGTTATGTACAGTGACACAGCTAGCTCAGGTTGGGTAGGTAGAACCTGTGGTGCCTTTGACCACTAAAGTGACGTTCATCCATCCATCTTTTCCCAATGCTCATTTGAGCTTGTGGCACCAAGAAAGTCTTTACTGCTGGGGGAAACATCCATTCCCAGGTAGACCTGTGTGTGACTTCCTGTCCTTCTGTGTTATCCTGTGTGTCTGGAGTGGGTTCTACAGTCACAGATGTCATGCCCAGAGCCTGGGTTGGGGATCTGGACTGTACATTGTTTGAATCCCAACAATGACACTGAATCCTGGCCATACCAAAGTTTGTTTGCCATTATTATTGTAGTCTTGAGTCATCTACAACGTCAAGCAGTGGTGGAGAAACCTAATAAAATGTCACCTGTGAAAAAAACAAAGGAAAATATCGAGAATAAATTAGGCCTGTCACCATTATATGAATCCCAAAAAATAATTGAATACTACCGTCTTTACGGTTAGGACTTAATACTAGCTAACTTAACTTGTAATGGTGGTTTTCTTGTCTGAATCCCTGATGTTCCTATAAGGAAAAGTAATGCTGCATTTAATCTGTAGTACGCAATACAGTTGTCTAGTATGCATATACTTGACCATGTAAAGAAATAACACACCTGGGGCATCTCCAAGAGAGATTCTTGGGGGGGGGGTCAAACTTAACTGCAGTGTCTAGGACTCCACTGTGATCTCCAAATGATATAGACCCTCTTGCATAGAGGCAAGAACTCCCCCATCTCTGATAAAAGAGGGTGAGTAAACAGGCTGCTTTACATTGCTCTTAACTCCTACGCCAGGTGAGAAGCATACGTTTTTGCAGCAGTAATCATGTCACTGACCTGGCATCTGACTTACTAATAATTTATACCCTGGCCACTAACGGCATTGATTTAATTTACCACATCCTGCCAGGTGTGGTCACAAAAGGCCTATTCATATTTTTCTTGTCTGGTTATCCTTTGACCATGGACCCAGAGGACCTATAACAACATCCCATTGTCTGCATTGGAGAATTTGCATTTCCTTTGCTATCCTTTTCTTGGCATCCTGCTGTGTAAAGAAAAGGAAATGTATATGTAGATAAATACATCAGTAGTATCATACCCTCTTCCTTATGCAGTCCTTGGAGTCTCTGAGTGCTACAGGTGAGTGTTATTAATATATCTCTATGGGCCATAGCGAACAGATACTGTGTACCTATGGACAGTGTTTGTTTGCCTGTTGTAGTGTGCCCCACCCCCACCAAAACAGGAGTCATAGAATAGATGTCATGTTAAGCCTAAAGTTGCCAGCAGCAGGCACTGGCCTGCTCTAATGCTCCACATTTAACTACCATCAATTTTATGAGTGCCACTGTCTGATCTTCTACCTGTCATGCCTTTGACAGCATAGTGGTTTAACCCTACTTGGCTAATATGTTTATATGTACAGACAAGTGCAGTGCCTGCAAATACAGACAGAACCCAGTTAAGGACGTGTATTTCAGTGACACTGCAGATGCCTCCTTAAGTAGGAGGAAGAGCTCTATTTCTGCTACAGTGTATATCAAGCAGGTAAACAGATAATTTGTATTTAGGGCCTGCAGGTGTGTTGATGCAGAATGTACTCTTATTATACTTATAGTGGAAGGAATATAGAGCAATCTGTAGACCTGTTGGCATCAAGCAGCCAAAGTACATATACATAAATAGTAGTACAATCTCCCCTACACATTTGTTGTCCACCAGTGCTCCATCAAGTTGGTATATCTAGTAGCAGTATATACATAAAAGGGTCCTTAACCCCCCCCCCCCCAAAAAAAAAAGAAAGTGCTTCAGACACTGACAGTACAGCAAAAATCTGCTAGGAAGTGTAGGAGTGGGATTATTCTGCAAATGGCCTACCTGGTAAAAGGAGTTAATGAGCTGTAGATAGCTTCAAACAATGTAATCATTGTGATCTTGGTTCATTTGACTAAAAGCACATTTCATTGGAAAAAATAAAAACACTACTTCATTTCATTGAAACCACAAAACGCAGAACTCTCATGATATTAAATCACAAAATATTATAAAACTAAATCCAGCTAAACATACCAGATATTATATACCCCAACTACAAAACGTAGACCAAGGGTCACCTTGTTAATGGTACTGTTAGGGAAAGGGTTTTAATAGTTTAATGGGCAGGGTTAGCACACATAAGTAAGGTGGGCAGGTGGGCTTCATGTGTCCCTACCCCTAACCATAACCCTACACATTACATTACTAAAAGCCCTTTTCTTTACAGTACCACTACACAAAACAAAAGGACACAGAACACACACACCACACATGCAAAACTGTGAATCTGTCCCTTTACCTAACCTTTACCCTAATCCTGAAACCCATCAACTTGCACGTGCGCACACACACACACCACCCGCTATAACCTTTTCAGTCAAACATTCAGGTGTGGAACACCAGTCACTCATGTTGGTAATGACTAGGTCTAGGATATTATTACCCCTGGTGGGGGTGTGGATAAGTTGATCTAGGGCATTGGAGTTTATGAATTCCAGAAAGCGTTGAGATAAGGAGTTGGTACATGAGTAGTTTTCCCAGTTAATGGTGAGGTAGTTGAAGTCGCCCATCAAAAACTCATAAAGTGTAACTTTCATGTCACTGATTAATTTATTAAGTTGATTTATACTAAGGTTAATTCATGCAGATGTTGTTTTAGTAACACTTGGCGTGGTATCACTCTTTACCAGCATTCCGAATGATGTAGGCATTGAACTCATTAGACTTTATGAGGTCTGAGAATGTTGCTGCCGACAAGATCCAACTGTATTGTTTTTTATTAGAACTTATTTTGAATAATAATGTTTTTACCTTTGACAATCAGTACTTCCTTCAAACGAAGGGAGTGGCTATGGGTACTCCGTGTGCCAATACATGTGCGAATTTGGTAATGGCACAGTGGGAGAGACAGTATATTAAAACAAATGCAAGATTCTTAGAATGTATACCTTACTATAAACGCTTTGTTGATGATATTTTTCTGTTATGGAAGGGCACAGTAGATAGTTCATTGAATATATTAATTCTACCACTAGTTTTTTGCAATTTACTGCCAAATGGTCTTTTGAGAAGATTGAATTTTTAGATGTATCCTTGATAAAAAAATGATGGTATCAGCTGTACTGAGATTTATAAGAAGGAATGCAGAAGGAATAGTCTGCTGCACAGGCAAAGCATGCATCCCCAGCATGCTTATAAGAATGTCCTACAGAGCTAGGGCTTGCGATTTTCCAGGCTGACTAGTTTACAGTCTAGCTGTGAAGGAGCCCTTTTAGAATTGAAAGATGAGCTGAAAGACAGAGGCTATATGCCACGAGTACAACAAACTAGAGACACTAGATTTTGTAGATAGACATATGAAAGGCAGGCCATACTATAGAAAATATGATAGTGTTGATAATATTAGATATAACACTAATAATCCTAGAGCATTGAATGAATGTAGAATGGTGATACCTTATACCAATAATAATAAGGTTATACATGATATTGTGAATAAGAACTGGGCAATTTTAGTATCTGATGAGAAGATAAGTAACGTAGTGGGGTTACAACCAAGTTTTACAAATCGAAATAATAAGTCAATGAAAAGAATGTTGTGTTACAGGGATGTTAAACCTAATAGTAGTTGTGTTGTCTCTCGGAGACAAGGAACCTTTCCTTGTAGACGATGCAACCATTGCCAATGCATGAGCAGTCAGGATAAGTTTACACATCCTACTACTAAATATACATATACTTTTAGACACTATGCAGATTGCATGAGTAGGGACCTCATATATCTCGCTTATTGTACTAAATGCCCATCTTTCTATATAGGGATGACCAATAGGACTCTCAGAGACAGAGATAGGGAACATATTTATGCCATCAACAGAGGATGAAGGGGAATGCCCTAGCAAGACATGTTTTGGAGCATGGCACTTCACATAAGTTTGTATTTTTAGTTATAGAATTTACTCCTCATACCTATAGGTTAGGAAATTTTAAGAATTTTTCAGAGCAAAAGGAAATTAAATGGATTATTAGGATGCAGGCTGATAAGGGCTTTGGCATCAATGACAAGGTAGCACTTAGACCATTTTTAGCTGACAAACCTTTGAAACATTAAATTAGGCATTTTAAAGTATGCATGGATTTTATTAATGTATTTTTTTGTAGATTAATGCTTTAGAATAAGTGTAGCATTGCATTTTTAATATACACATTTCTTCATGTATTTTATATATTTTAGAATATTTTTCATGAAATATAGAGCAGTTTGTATATGTATTAGTATAGGCATATACCTATCACTTTAAGAAGTTTTTGCATGGTTTCATTGTTCAGTTGAGTGATTGATTTAATCTGATTGTAATTTAATTGTTTTTAGCATTATAGATTAGTTTTTTTTCATGACCGTATTGAAGTCTGAAGAAGCTTACTTTTTACATTAAATGTTGTATTTTGTTGTGAAACCTGCTCCAGTCGTGGTGCCTTCTCTCCTGTTTTGCTTATTTGACTTGGGACCTTTATTTGGGAGAAGCTCTACACACTAGTCATGTGTTTTTGGACATGCTAAGAGGTTCCCTCAGTCTCACTCGCTCACACAAGCACTTGCAAAGAGTATTGTGTATATTTGGGTGGGTCATTGACCTTTATGGAGATGTGGAGAAAACTATGTTGCTTTCATATTCAGTGGAGGCACTAATAAGCAAAACTTTCATAGTTAGGCAGCACACATCTACTATACATGTTCCATGCCACTGTTCACACCTTAGCACTGTCTTGGCATGGCAAAGTTTTGTGAGTTACATAATGGTCACACTATGACGGGTCATGCTATCAAGATGTTTTACGGTGTGCAGCACATGAGGACAATGTAGAAAAAGTGTGACTGTGAGAAGCCTGTCGTAGTTCTTTACAGTGCAGCCTGGTGAATAGCCAGTGCACCCAGGGGCAATGAGTTTGCCAGGGCTTCCTGGTAGTGCACGAAGGAAAGCCGCATTTTTCTTTATTTGTTGCATGAGTACAACCGGGAGTGTTTGTTTGGGGACTCCTGTGAGGATCCCCAGTATAAAATGGTTGCTTGGCACAGTCTTGCCAGAGGGATGTTTGATGCCATCGGCATACACCACTCTGATGTGCAGTGCAGACATCATTATAGCAACTTCAGGTGTTGTGACATTCTTATCTGGTGGGATGAACAGGACAAAATAAATGAACTCAAGATGTATTGTCAGTTTTTGTCTTGTCTGCACAGGCATATCGTTTTTCTTATTTACAGATTTGTTTATTATAAGCATATAATTTAGTATTTTATTTTCTTATAGCTCAGGAGGTTATCTTGGAGAACAGCCTTCTGTATCACAGGTGAATGGAGTGGCTTTCTAGGTGCAGGAATGCTTACAATTTCTTTTCATTTTGTAATTATTATTGCATTCAGCGTCTTAGGTAAATTTGCTATATGTCAGCAGCAAACAATACTTACATACGATATTTAACCATTCAAGAATATGATTTTTCAATAGCCGAACATAGACACGCTGTAGTATAGTAAAAGAGCACTTGCTTTTTGTTTAAAAAAAAAAAACAGGTATTCCATCTGTTGCGCAGACAGTGTCACTATGGAGTTAGCATGTACAGTTACTGTAGGAGTGAAGTGAACAACTCCAAACATCAGCAGAAACAGGAGGGAAACTAAAACAT
Source organism: Protopterus annectens (assembly GCF_019279795.1). Lineage (NCBI taxonomy): Eukaryota > Metazoa > Chordata > Ceratodontiformes > Protopteridae > Protopterus > Protopterus annectens. The sequence goes on along the minus strand of NC_056748.1, from coordinate 270,067,169 downwards.
GTGATATTACTTATACATTTAAATGTAATCTTTCAGTATTTATGTATGACTGTCAATATGTTACTGTCACTGTTTTCTCTTTTGATGTGAGGATCATAAATTCTATGTCAAGCACCACATTTTTTTATGATTTCAGTGTACAGTTTCTAGGTGGACTGCCAGAATATGCCTGTAACCTTGTAAGGAATTTGTGGATGTGGATAATGTTACTCCCTACACATTAATTTCTAAAACCTTTTTGAAGGAGCATGCTGAAATATTGACATGCTTTTTAAGTTTTATTGTGAAATTCCACCTAAAATATTCATAGCTTAAAACTGTAAGCAAAACAATGTTTTCACCCTTCAGTACTAATTAAATTTATTTTATTTCAGCATTCTTTCCTGCTGCTGCACCATTGGTAAGCATTGAGATCCCATATTTAATCATTAATCAGCATGGATAGTTTTATAATCAGAATCAATAGCTCTGAAGTTGCTTAGGAAACCGAGTGGTTAATTAGTGTCTTCCCCTTAAGTTGTTTTAATTTAGAAATTATCTATATTCAGATGTGAATTTAGCAGGAACTCATTGCCAACTGCAATGTAATATATCAAAGATCAATAAAAGAAGGAATCGTTTCTAAAAATGCAATAACTTTGGAAGAATGGCTGCAAATATACTCTATAAACCAGTTTTTACAGCTGAGACGGTGAACTGTTTTGACATGTACAGTGTGTTATTGTTAAATTGTATGTGGTTGTAATGACTTTTATATAGAATGCCTCAGAAACATTTCATAGGTTTTCATTGGCACAGAGGGATTAAATTCCTGACTGTGAACCAGATAACTCTAACTAAACTAGTAGTCCAATTCTCTGTTGGTATGGGGGATGGAGAGAAATGATAAGGGTTAGCCTACTTGCCTGTCTTTGAAGGGGGGGTGGGGGGGTCATGTGCTTGAAGGCAGTACTCCATGGTGGAATACTCAATGTAAACCAGGTATTATGTGGAGGTTCATGTCTATAGGTGGAACAGGGCCAGCTGATGATGAAATGTAGAGGCATAGTTATGTTTTACAAAGGACCATTGCACATCAACTCTGTGCATGTTGATGAGTATGTTTTGGGAGGTTGGGCAGAAAAGGCATTTCATAAGTTTTAATATGTTTAACATGCAAAGCAATTCATTGTGCATTGAAATATAATGGGCATTGAGTTGCAAGGTAAAGTGATGAGAAGATTGAGCTGAGGGAGAAAGAGAGGTGGCCATTTATATAGAGGGATAATTTTAGGCAAGCCTTTGCTTTGAGTTGTAAACAGACTGACAGAACAAATTGAAAGAGAGTTTAACACAAGTAGCTGTAAATGAGTCAAAAGTGGAAGTGTGACCATGAAAGATGTTGAGACGTCAAGCCATTCTGAACTGAGTACATGTACAGTGATGGATACTAAGTCTTTCTTTATTGTAGCTACATTTGGAGTAACTACAGCCATCACATTCTTAGCAAAGAATCTATTTTCCTCAATTTTTGAATGTAGTGTTTGGTCCCCATGCACTCTGACTACAGTACTGGAGCCTGCCAGTCACCCATACTGCCAATTTGTTACTTTAGATCGTCTAAGATCTGGTTTGTTATGTTGCATGTTTTCTTGTTAACTCCCTCTCCAATATCTCTGGAAGGCTGCATAGGCCAAGAACATGGGCTTCTACTTACTTGTTTCCCTTATGCACCCTTTTACACGCTCATAGACTCTGCCAGTATTGGTATACACTGCTAATCTGTTAGTGTATCATCTGGTACAGCTTAGAACAATGCAGATGCTAATTAAGGTAAAAGATTGTGCCTAGCCTCATTGCAGCTGTATATTTTGTAAGGTCTCCATCTCTGCAATTTATCTTATTGAAGTGCATCCTGTTATAGATAGAGATGATAAAATACTTCTGACACAGTGGTGGATTAGAGTGAGTATGCTAGTATCAAATATAGTGAGGGTCATGACCTCAGCTATGGGAACATTGATAAAGTCTGCTTTGTATCCCAGGCTTCTTATTTTTTGGGCAATGTGGTATTTGCTGCATTTGTTACCCAGCAAACGGATTATGCAAGCAATAGCAGGATGACATCAAACTTCAAAAAGACAAAGTATTTCTGTAAGTTAAACATGAACTGAGGGTTTATATAAACTCAAAACTTTAATATAAGCTGTAAAGTACTACAAAATACATAATAAAAGCTAACCAGTACACTGAAGCCTCGTAATCCAGCCATGCAAGTATGCCGAGGTTAATAATTCGTTTTTGTTTTTATTTTCATTTATTTATTTATTTTTGCTTCCAACCCAGGACCACGCACAATGGCTCCTTTACGTTTACCACGTTGGTTCATTTGTTTTGGCAGAATGGGAGCTGAGTATTCTCCAGGCTACATGAGAGCTGTACAGCCTATTGTTCCTGCCTAGGAATCCCTATTAAACTTCTGTTCTCCAGCAAGAGTGTGAGAAGTTAGGATTGGGCAAGCTTGTTGATCTTGGTAGGTGGCCTTCCCTCTCCCTTTGGAAGCGCCCTGACTGGTGGATCCTCTGAGCCCATAATCACTGCCTCCTGAGGGAAAGCATGCCTATAGATGACAATTTCCCTTTGACTGCATAGGGTCAAATGAAATATGGTGTCACAGGCTTGGCCAGCATGAAACTTTACTGAGTGAGCACCTAGTAATCCAGACAGAGCCACCTCTGTCCCCCCAGGATGGCCAAGTTGGAAGCAAGACAGAAGAAATACAGGTAAGAAACAATCTTACTCTTGCATGAACATTGATGTGGAGATGTTTACAGTTCTTGAAAAATAGTTTAGTAGATGAACATGCTTATCTTTTATTGTAGTGGCTCAAAAAAGGTTTCCTTTTAGTTCAGTCAAATTTTGTTTTTATTCATTCAGGGATATAGCCACCTGAATCTTACTGAACATAGTTAGGGGCTGTTGGCCATTTTTCTCTTTTGTTCTGAGAAGTTGTCATCCACATCACCCACTCGTGATTGAGAAAGGTGTGGTTTTAGGCTCTTAAGTCCCTGGTAGTACAGCAGCTTATTTCAATACAAACCAAGGAAGTCCTCAGCTGGGACAGCATATCTGGCTCAACTTCCTGGGACATGCTGTAGTAATGGTAGTACCTGTCACTTTTGCATTTCACAGCCCTCCCTTTTTGGTGGTCTAGACTTCTGGATCAGGATTCCCTGCATACTGCCTGGAGTCTGAATCTGGGATGATGGAATTCTGTCCCCTAGCTGTTTCTAAAGTAGTGGACCAGCATTTGTTAGTTCTTGATACTTCTCCCAGTATTAGACGTCACTCTAGGTCAGTCTTCTGACCTCTGGTCTTTACTCCATCAACTACTGATTTTGAAAATGTCTTCACTGTTTGGATGAATTTGATTCATCCCATCTGCTATGAGTACTTAACCACAGTTGGACTGGACTAGAATGGATGTCTGCACTACAATTTCACTCAGCCATTTGCAGGATTCCCCATTGTTGATTTTCCAGTTCATCATACTCTGCCATAAGGCATGTACTCCTGCTGTCAGTCCAGTGATACAATATTCTGTTTCTTTGGTCGCCCTTCTGATAGCTCTTGGTTTTCTTTCACACTCTGTGTCTTTCCTGGCCAAGGAATGACTTGATGTTCATCGTATTGATGCATCATCACTGCTGCAGTAGCCTTAGCTATACGGGTTACATCTTATCAGAGGTATAACAGCCGGCGCTGGAATGTACTGGAGAAAACTGGCAAAGGATCCAAGGTATAGAGGGCCAATAACTAGGGAGGCAAATGTAATAGAGTGGGATGAGGCTAAGAAGACATTTGGATTGCAGGTTAGACACTGTCTTCCCTGCCAGGGACTGATATCAGAAAATAGGCAAAGAGAAGGGGAAAGTGAGCTGTTTAAGTAAGAGACCTACTCTGGTGGATTTTTGGTCAAATGTAGACCAGAAGCTGCTGCTAAAAAGGGGCTGATTAGAATCAATTAAAGGAGAGATGCTGGAAAAGCAATTTACAAGAGAACAATGGGAGTACATATGTATAGCTTTAAAATGGAACAACAAAAAGCAAACAGGAACCAGCAACCAAACAACAAACACAATATCCACCAACAGAATTTATTTAAAACTGAAATATCTCTCTGACGTCTTGGCCAAAGCCTTCAAGGAGAATAAAATACTTTCAGTATCAAAGCAATATATATAGTTCATTCTAAAATAATTATACAATCAATCAATTTAAAACACACCTTAATAGACTAGTGATTTCCAATTGAGCTCTTCATTAAGCCCATATGTATAGCTCCCAAGTATGCAACAAAGTCCAGAATGTTTAGGATCTTTGCTTGGAAGTGTTTGCATAGGTATTTTTATGCCCCAAGCAGATGTCAAATAATCTTTCCTCTGGAGGTGTGATGAGAAGAAAGCAGTACCAGACTGGAAATGTAAGGAGTTGGCAGAGTTTAAAAATTCTCTACAGAGTACTTTGTCAGAAATATTGGGTGAGCAAATGGCTATAACTAAGGATATGATTTTTTTATTAAACTGGGACACAGTATTTTAGTTGCCTAGACATAGTAAGGCCTTTTTAAGTTTAATTCTGTTGGCTGCCAAAAATAAAATGGAAATCAAAATGTAAACCAACTGCATTTGAAGTATTACATATTTTAAGAGAGAGAAAAGAACTGGAAGAGTGATCTTCAGAAAACAGAAGGAGTAAATTACGTAGGAGTAAATGGAAATTTTGGAAACGGTTCATGCAGAATAATGTTCTGGAGGAGGAGGAATGAGGTTTAAGGGAAGGCAGGAATTCAACATTTTATGTAATGTTGGGCTGATGGTGATTACAAAGAAAAGATATGTGATGCGTAATGTTATATAAATAGAAAAATATTAATGTGGTTTGTTTTCATTTCTGTTAAAGCATGTTTGCCTATATCTTAAGCGATAATTTAATAAAGGTGTTTAAACAAAACAACAAAAAAAAGGCATAACAGCCAGCTTCCAAAGCTTCCATGCACCCAAAACTAACTGGCAGCTTGAACTGAGCCGACTAAAAGACAAATTTGGGTGCCAAGCTCTTCAGAACTGTATTACCTCCAAAGAGTCCGTTCCTCCAAGGATTTCAAGAATCACTGGTTGGCTTATTCTGATTTCTTTGCTGAGCAGATGAGTTCCTTTTGGGGGAAAAAAACTTCCATTCAGTAATTTTTGTTTATTATTAATGCATTCCTCTTCAGGAAAGTTATTTTAAAGCTAGGAATTCCTGTTTTAATGGATTATTGTGAGGCTGTACTGTACTTTTAAATGGGGGTGCTCTTTTTTTTCCCTGTCAGTTCAAAAGTAATTTTAAAGTAACTGAAAAACATTTATTTTGGGAAAATTCTTTGTCGGCCTGACAAAGTATTTTAAATGACTTTTTACTGTATTTGCCTGTGGAAAAAAAGTGACTTTTAAAGACTTACAGATTTTACCAACTTTTACTGTTTGTTTTCCATGGTGAAGAAGCAACATTTTTGGTCCTTCTTCCAGCCAAAAAAAGAAAAAGTTAAGCAAACATCCTTTGCTATCACAGCAGACTAGCAATTTGCTTCAGACACAAGTGAATGATTCTGCTAATGCCATTAGTTGTATCTTAGACCACTTAGCTTTTACTCCAGATCCCTGTGGTGTAGCACTTAAAGCCACTGTGGTCCGGGGTATAGCCACATCCTCTGTGGCTGTTGAGGTCTCCTCAGTGGGCAAGGGAGAGCCACTCTTCTTCAGTTCTGGGAGAAAAAACAGGGAAGGCTTCCCTCTTTTGTCATAATGTTGTGTCCATCCCTGGGGAAACTGCTGCTGCTGTCGCCATTAATAACACTGTTGATTCAATTTTTCATGTCAAAAAGAAACTGAAACTAAGCACGTATCTACTTCTCCTCACATTTCCTTTCAGAACAGTAGTTTACTGGGTCTGGCTCAGGATGTAATTCAGGGTATTATTCCTTCGTATACAGTGATGTCTGGTAAGTAAAAGAGGGATATTTCCTTTTCTGAAGAGATTCAGGAGTCTGAATCCCTACAGGTGGATGAAGAGACTGATACAAGATTTTCCCCTCAGATTTCTGAGTCAGAGATTTTCTCCTCAGATTTCTGAGTCAGACTTTGAAGAGAGCTCTGTTTCTGACTTTAAGGGGGGGGGGGTCTCTTTCTCTAAGACTATTTCTAGACCGTGCCAGTGTTTTCAGTGGGGGAATACTGAGATGTCCTAACTGAGACCACTTTTGAAGTATTCTTAACCAGTGAGTTATCACTACTGATGTCTGGCTAGGATACCAAACCTTTAATTTCTCAGGATTGTACATGTGACGTTGGCTCACAATTGTAGGTGTGTATAGGCAGACATACAAGTGTAATCCCTCAGACTATTTTGCCACCATCCCGAATGCAGGTCACATATCCATTGGACAGCTGTAGTTTGTTCCTTGGTATTGTTGCTTCAGTTTATCAGATAAGTACCCCATTGGAAAACGTTTGTTTATACTTTTTAAACTGTCTTGCTTTATCAGCATTAGATGTCCACTAGGAGGGGTAAGTACGAGTGCAGTAGGCATATCCCTTACAAAGACTTGCATATCTGATGTATTTTTTGCTTAGTTGTGGAACACTACTATAAGACCTCTTCCATTTACCTATCACTTTGTGGTCCATTTGTCCACACTCAACACTTTTTTGGTGACCCAGCATCTGAAACATATCTGCTTCCATCTATTCTTCAAGAATTACAAGCACAAAACACAGTAGAACCAGTGCCTAAAGAATTTGTGGGGAAGGGATTTTACTCCAGACTCTTCCTAGAACCAAGAAAAGAAAGTCAGCGGAGACCCATACTGACTCTTTCCCCACTAAACACCTTCTTAAAAGTACCAACTTCCAAAAATGCACTCACTACGCTCACTGCTACCTTTCATACTGCATCAGGATTTTCTGGTCCAGGAGATTCCTTAGGTTTTATTCCTGGTTGCCTCACATTCAATTTACTGCTTTGCCTTTTGGCTCTCTGCAGCCCCAAGTGTTTTCAAAAAGTGTCTCACACCAATGATTGTTTTCTGTAACCACAGGGAATCCAGATTTTTCCCTATTTACAGAATCTGTTGATCCAAGCTACCTCACCACAGATTTTTCTGTAGTACCTCCAGTTCACCCTCAACTTCCTGTCACAGCTGGGGTTCACAGTCAACTACAAGAAGTCCTTAACTCAGGACCTAGTTTTCCTTGGCTGCAGGTTGGATCCAAAAAGATGCAGGCCTGATTACTGCAGAAAAAAACTGCAGGGCTTTACAGACTACTTTCACTTCCTTGTTTCCCTCAGCCAGCGCTCAGCCAGGGAGATCCTAAGGGATTTGTGATTCATGGCAGCTACTGCCCCAGTGTTTTCACCAGCCAAGCTGCATATGAGGAACATTCAGTGTTCCCTGAAAATGGTGCGATCTCCACATACTCACCCTTTAGACATGATGATTCCTCTATTACCTTGTCTCGGAAGGGAACTATTATGGTGGAAGGACCAGGTGATACTCAGTCTGGAACTTCCCTTCACTCCTGTAGCCCTAGTTCAGGAAATGTACACAGATGCCTCGGACAAGGAATGTGGAGCCTGGACATGGACCCACTGAGCGCAGGGTAGGTGGCAGCAAAACTGCTAAAGGAACACATCAGCTTGAAGGAGATGAGGGTCCTCATCCAGTCTCTTAAAACTTTCTCTCATGCCTGGAAACCTGGTCCCCTACAAGTGTTCACAGACAAAAGAACTGTCATGTGGTACATAGGCAAGTGTAAACCAACCCAGACCCACTCTGCAGATTGGCACAGAAAGCCTGGGACCTTGCCACCCAGTAAAGTATGTTGCTAATAGCCAATTATATCTCAATTACAAGACAGTGTGTTGGCAGCTGCATTAAACAAGATCTTGGTAAACCCTCAGGAATGATCTTTTAACAAATAGGCTTTCCTGGACATCCGTCATCATTGGGGCACATCTCAGATAGATCTATTTGCCTCAGAAAACAATGAACAGCTCCCCCTCTTCTGCATCAGGTGTCCTTGCCCCTCAACCTGGAGGACAGATGCTTTCTCTCTTCAGTGAACAAGGAAATTCCTCTATGCTTCCCTCCACTACCTCCCAATACAAGAGTTCTTCTAAAGGTCCAAAAAGAAAAGCAACCAAACTTTTGCTGTTTACTCACTTTTGCCAAGACAGCATTAGCTCCCTCTTCTCTATCATCTAGAGATGAGTATGTGCTACAAGTTATCACTTCAAGTGACTCTCATCACACTGTAGGAAGGGTCTCTACTAAACCCCATCCTGTCATCCCTGAACCTTACCATGTGGAATATAGGATTCTAATTCCTTCCAGGCACTATTTCTGTGAGGACATAATTCAGGATGTCCTACTATATCACTGCTGTAGTATTATTTTCTGTAGAGATTTCCTGCAAAAGCTAGCCCATTTTCCAGCCAGTATACAAAAACCTTTAGATCTTGTATGTGCTGTACGTCAGACGTATGCTCCCAGTTCAGCACATACGGGATAAAGGTGATGTACAGATGCAGTTACCCAGAACTTTAGCGCCAGTCCAAATGCCATCATCACCACTCATGGATCTGAACACCCTTTTGCTGTGCTGAATACCTAGCCATCAGGTAACTGCCCCATTGAGGTCTTTTTTTTCTTTTTCTTTTCGTCTTTTTCTTTTTTGGTTACCTATAGTTCATGTTCTCCAAGAAAAGAAAATGTCAGTGTGGGAGGCAGATTTCCCAGAAGGATCATCATGAGCAGTGTCTTTTTTTGTCTGAGTGTTTCCCACGACCATATGTCCTGTAGCATTTGTGCCTAAGATTGTTAGAAGTTGGTTTTCTTTCCTGGCCGTCCATCTTGAGAACCAGAAGCTTTAACTATTAGCCCAGGGTAGCTTGGTGGAATCTTCTAACCCTGAAGAAGGCCAAGAAATCTTAGCTGGATTCTTTCGCTGTCCAGCCTCCACTGGGCGTTTCCCTAGAAGTGGGTGATAGCCCTGTAGGCCTTTCAGTGTCTACGTCATATTCTTCTACCATGACTCCATTAGAGGATGACATGGATCCTTCGTTTCACATGTCCTCTGAGGCTTTGCAGACCTGTGCTCCAGATGTTGGGGGAACCATGGTTGATCATCTTGGAGGGCCCTAGAGGGATTCAGCAGATTCTGGCCAGGGAAGAGGTTTGGGGTACTGTTATTGATTCTTATCCAGAGTTGGAAAAAGCAGAAGACTAAGTATACTTCTGCATGTCCTAAGGCTCCTCAAAGGGAATGTCAGGAGTTTACGTAGGGTCTTTTTAATGCCTTAATGGTCCTGAAGCCTCCCCAAGGGGTTTCTGTACCTAGTTCCCCTTGGCAATTCCTTCCAAAAGGATGAGGGAACCCAATTCCTCAGATGAGGATTCAGAGTCTGATGATGGGTCCTTGTTTTAAACTTCCCAGATGCCTGTGCCTTTGGCTTTATGGTAATGGTAAAAAAGGGCCAGTTAGTCCTGAGTCTCCTTTTGAGGAACTGTTTTTTGGAAAAACTATAGCTAGAATGATGGAATGTTAATTAAGATTCTTCTCAAGTGTCTCATATCCAGAAAAAGATATTATGGGCTGCTTCTGGTGGTCACTCCTAAACCTTCTGCAGTATCTTCTGTGTTGTCTGCTTTTTAGACACTTCATAGCTGCTTCTAAGTCTCCTGATTCTCAGCTTTCTGCTCCAAAGAAACCTGACAGATTCTATAAGGTTCCTGAGGATTGTCAAGTCTTATTTAAGTGTCCATCTGCTGACCCTGCAGTGATGTCAGTCGACTCTGACAAGCCTTATAAATTTCTGCCTTCAGATAAGGATAATAGGGCAATGCAGAGAATTGGTAAGAAGGCTTATACTGCTTCTACTTTGGCCTTTCGAGCCAATAAATTACCAGACCCATGTGACCGGATATGCTGTGGCCTTGATTGCCCAAGCTTGTCAGGTTCTTTCCAACTTTCTGATTTTGAAGCAAAATCTTCTGATCTTTATTTTGAGTTCTGCCTCTCAGGTGACTCGTCATTCTATCAGGTGTAGCTGTGATGCTGCTAATGCCTCTTCCAGAGCTGCTGCCTCTGGCTTTGTCATGAGGCATTATTCTTGGCTTTGCCTGCAATCATTATCTGAAGACATTAAGACCAAGTTGCTGGATGCTCCTTTGGATAGTAAAAATCTCTTTGAAACTGCTGCTGCTGCTGTGTTTGTCTCTTCAGGAGAAAGGTGAAGTTTTGCAGGACCTTAAACATATTGTTTTGTCCCCTATCCCTAAGTTCCAGAGGAACTGTCTTACTAGGTCTGCTTTTGTTCGCAGGTAGCCTTGTCAGGCCACTAATGGCAAGAAGGGTGGTAGGTGAGCTTCTGCTGCTAAGTCTTCTTAGGCTGCTGTGGTTCAGAAGCCTCCTCTGTCTGACAAAGCCTTCTCTTAGGCATCCTGACCCCACCCCTCGGCCAGGTTCCCTTGTCTTTTTGGCTCTCTCTTTGCTTTCCAAACTGGCATGCCATCACCTCTGATTCTTGGCTTTTAGCTTTCATTTGTCAGGTTTGCTTCATGGTGTGGAAGTTGCTCCCTCCTTTTCAGGGATTCCCCAACCTCCACTTCCTCATTTCTCAGATGTCCTTGGGTCCCTGGTTTACCAGGGAATTATTCAACATATCCATCCTTCACAAGTAGGAAAGGGATTTTACTCTAAAATGGTTCTGGTCCCTCAAAAGGAGGGCATTTGGAGATGTATTCTGGATCTTTCCTTGCTCAACACCTTTCTCAAGGTTCCTTCTTTTAGAATGCTTTCTCTTCAAATCCTGTTTTTCTTGGGCTACAGCAGGCTTTTCTGGTGTCATTAGATCTGATGGATGCTTACCTTCATATTCACCCTATTTTCAGGAAGTTTTTATGTTTCTGTGCCTCTTCCTCTCATTTTCAGTTCTTTGCCTTGCCCTTTGGCCTTTCTACTTCACCAAAGGTATTCAAAATTGCCTAGCTCTTGTGAATCCCTTTTGCAGGCTCCAAGGCATTCAGATGTTTCCTTATCTAGATGACCTGTTGCTTCATATGCCTTCTCCGAGTTGCCTATTACATGACCTGGAGTTCACCATATCTCTCCTCCAAAGTCTGGGATTCACTATCAACTATCAAAAGTCTGTCCTGACTCCCTAATAGGGTCATCTGCATTTGGATTGCAGGATTCAGACAGTGCCAGTATTGGCCTGTCTTCCACCTCCAAAAGTTATTTCCTTGAAAACTTTCTTTCAGTCTCTTCTTTTTCTGCTTTCTATTCCAACCAGAGAATTATGTTGAGCTTTGGGATTCATGGTCTGTTCTATTCCAATGCTCCCTCTTGCAAGACTGCACATGCAGAAGCTTTATTGGTACCTCAAGTCAGTTTGGCTTCAGCATTGCCACCCTTTGGATTTCAGAGTGCCTCTCCTTCCTTGCCTGAAGTGGGAATTCAAATGGTGGATCCAGCAACTTACCCTCAACCCAGGCATGCCTTTTCAGCCTCCTGTTCCTTCTCAAGAACTATTCACCGATGCTTCAGACATGGGGGGGGGGGGGGTCCTGTGGTCACCTGAAAGTTCAAGGTCTTTGTCCCCCCTTCAGAAGACAGACCATATCAGCATCAAAGAAATAGCCCTAATTCTAACCCTTCAAGCTTTTCACCTTATGTTCTCTCCATGCCCTTTGAAGGTTACACGGACAACACCACAGTGATGTGATATGTCAAATGTTACCTTTCCTGCAGGCTGGCTCTTCAGGCCTGGAATCTGGATCTCTGTTGTCAGTTAACACTTCAGGCAGTGTATATTCTTTCAGGGCAAATCTAGTGGCAGACACTTTAAGCAGGTCCAGAACACAGGCTCATAAACGAATGCTTCATAGAGATGTATTTCTGGACATAGTCCATAGGTGGGGTATTCCTCAGATCTTTTTGCCTCCCCTCTGAAGGGGGAACTCCCCCTTTTCTGTTCTAGAGTGCCATGTCATCTGGCTTGGAAGACAGACACCCTTTCTTTTCCTTGGAAGAAGATGTTTTTCTATGCCTTCCCCACTCCTTCCCCTACTTCCAAGAGTCCTGCAGAAGATTCAGCTGGACTCCCCAAAAATCTTGTTAGTGACTCCCTTTTGGCCAAGACAGCACTAGTTCCCCCCTCTTAATGCATCTGGCCAGGGCAGTCACCACAATTACATCACTGACTGAACCTTCTCACACAGAATAAGGGGTCACTCATCCATCCTCATTTGTCCACTCTTCATCTGACACTGTGGGTGATAGGTTTTGATCAGTTTTAGGCCCCTCTTTTCTGAGGACGTTCCCAGGGTTTTACAGGAGGCAAGAAAATTTGCAAATAGAAAGTTTTATATGTCCAAATGAAAGAGATTTTCTGTCTGGTGCCATGCTCATAACCAGGACTCTTTTTCAGTAGGGGTCCCTTTGGATGTTCATCGTGTTTCACTGTTGCAGTCATAACTGTAGGGTGCTCCTGCCGGCAGGCAGCCCGAGGTCGGCCAGAATCCCAAAGTCTGGGTCCGGCGTCGGCTGTACAAGCTAGTACCCTGACGTCAGTATGCACTGGTACATAGCCCTCAGCCGACGCCATCTTCTCCAGTCTTTCTTGCCGTGCGGTGGAAAGCAGCTCGCAAGTCGTTGGTTGGCGATTTTCGAACAGCGTTTTTGGTTGTTGTTGGTCCGAAGTTCTTACTTCTCTTCTCAAAGCTAAGTACCCCGTTGGGGAATCTTTTTCTTGTTCCTCCGATGTCAGAAAAAGTTAATAATTGTATTACGTGTGGGAAACAAATACCTCATAAAGATTTCCACTCTTACTGTCTACCTTGCTTAGGCCCTGACCACGACGTTTCTTGTTGTCGGTTCTGTGCCAGGTTTAATTCTCGTACTATCAAACGCAGGTACGACTGGGCTCTGAATTACTTTGGCAGACGCTTCAATTATAGAATGTCGTTGGATGCTACAGGAATTCAAAAGAAGCGCAAAGACAAGGACAGGCCTCCGAGGTCCAAACAGGACTCGTTGCAGCTGGAGCCGGCGTCCGGTTCGGCTGTCGTCAGTGAGGTGCTTTTGCAGCCCCTGTCGTCCGCCACTTCTGAACCGATGGCCGATACGGACTCCCATGGGGAGCCATCAAGGCCTTCTATTTTATCTGCTGCAGGACCTTCGGACGTCGCTCCCTCGGATGGGTCCGGAACCGCTGTGCAGGTACCGGCTTCTGAGGGGGTATTCAGGCCTACTCACATCACTATTTCAAAGGCAAAGACAAAGACTCCTGTTAAGTCCAAAGCTCCTGCTCAAGCTACTTCGGAATCTACTCCCAGGACACAGAAGCAATTGTTAAGGATGGCTGAAGATTTGCTTACTATGATTAGGGGTTCTCACCCCCCCCCCCCCCCGGAGAAAAGGCCTCGACAGGATGTTCCTATGGATTCCTCTGACCAGGCTTCTATATCTTCTGTCTCTTCCTCTGATCAGGAATATTCTTTTCTTCCTTATGAGGATTCGGATGCTGAGGACTCCTTACCCTCTGCCTCTCCGCCTGAAGATTTTTCTTTTGGGGAAACCTTACATGAGATGAGGGAACATTTTCATTGGGAAGGTCAGGATTATTCTGCTTCCAAGAAGAGGCTTAGAGAATTCCTTCTTCTTCCTCAACATAGGCCTTTGGCTATCCCTCCTGTTCTTGACATTGTGGATGATGCTTTTTCCGAGGCTAATTTGAATCCTGACTCCATGCCTCCTGCTCCCTCTAAGCCTGATAGGTTTTATAGGGTTCCTGAGTCTCATTTGTTCTTGTTTAAGAATCCTTCTGCAGATCCTGAAACTATATCTCAGGGCTCTAAGGCTGCTAAAGTTGCTTCTTCTAAGAATCCTATTCCCTCTGAGAAGGATTCTCGTGCCTTAGACAGGTGGGGTAAAAGGTATATACTTCTGCTACCCTTTCTGTTAGGGCTTTAAATTGCCAGTTTCATATGTTTAAGTATCAGCAATTTCTTTTGTCTGTTTTAAAGCAAAAGCTTGCCTCCCTTCCTGCATGTGCAGAAGATAAGGAACTACAGGATGTATTGCATGCAACTGAACAACTGAACAAACATAGCTTGCATTGTGGTTTTGATGCTTTGGATGCTTCTTGCAGGGCCGCAGCCTCTGGTACTGTTATCAGGAGACATGCTTGGCCGTGAGCAAAGTTTACCTGAACAGGTTAAGGCTAAATTATTAGATGCCCTGTTCAGCATGATGTTCTTTTGGATCTAAGGCTGAGGAGGTTATTAAAAGATGGAAGAAAAGGCAAAATCTATGCAAACTGTGAAAGATTTCTTGCAAGTTCAGCCTCCTAGATTTTCCAGGAATTGGCCCTCCAAAAATTGGTCCTTTCCCACGTCTGACAAGCCTCAAAGGGGAAGATATAGACGCTCCAGAGGTCGTGGCCAAGCTCAGGCCTCCTACAGATCGAGACAATGGACTGCTTCTTCACCTAGAAGGGGAGAAGACAGATCCCTATCTCAAAGGAAGCAAACTCAATGACTCTCTCGGTTGGGCTACAGGACCTCTTTACCTGGATGCCCCTCTCGGAGGAAAACTTTCTCTTTTTTACAAAAATTGGACTCATATTACCCAGGACAAATGGGTATTGGACGTGATTTTAAAAGGCTACAAATTCCACTTTCATACCTTGCCAAGGGCTTTCGGTTGGCCAGATCTGCCAAAACATCAATGGTCAGAGGCCTTAAATCAAGTGGATGCTCTTCTGGCCATGAGAGCCATAGAGCCTGTTCCACTCTCAGAGTTGGGAAAAGGGTTTTATTCAAGACTATTTCTGGTTCCAAGAAAGCAAAGCTCATGGAGACCTATTCTGGACCTTTCTGTGTTAAACACCTTTTTGGAAATTCCAAAATGCAAGATGCTTACTCTGCAGCAGCTGATTCCAATGCTTTCTCAGGACACCTGGATGGTGACATTGAATCTAAAGGAAGCTTATTTACACATTCCCATCAGGCAGGAATGCAGAAAATTACTCAGGTTCAAGGCAGGTTCGAGACACTTTCAATTCTCTGTACTGCCCTTTGGTTTATCTACTGCGCCCAGAGTCTTTACCAAGTGCCAGGCACCAGTAGTGGCTTATTGCAGACTCCAGGGGATTCAGATTTACCCCTATTTGGACGACTGCCTTATTCAGGCAGACAGCAAGGATCTTTTACTCCTACATCTGGATTTTGTTCAACGTCTTCTCCTACGACTGGGATTTTCAGTGAACACAAAAAGTCACATTTGATCCCTTCTCAACAAATGGTATTTCTGGGAGCCCTCTTAAATACAACCTTACAAAGGGCCTTCCTCACTACAGAAAAGCAAATACAGCTGGCTTCAATTTTCAAAACTTTGGCAACTCTACCTCTGCTCACTGCAAGGAAATTCCTGCAGGCACTGGGCTACATGGCTTCCTGCATTCTGTTGATTCCAAATGCAAGGCTTCATATGAGAAAGCTTCAATGGTATCTGAAAAGTGTATGGTCGCAGCATTACCACGATCTGGACACTCTGATTCCTCTGATCCCCTGCCTCCAGAAGGAGTTCCTTTGGTGGTCCAGGGTGTGTGCATTAAACGAAGGAAAGCCTTTCCGTCTTCCTCAACCTTCTCAAATCATAACCACGGATGCCTCGGATTATGCTTGGGGAGCACATTTTCTAGGCAATTGCCAGCAGGGAACCTGGACAAAGGATCATCTTCACTGGCACATCAATCTGAAGGAAATGTTGGCAGTTCAAAATGCTCTTCTAGCCTTCAAGAACCTTTTGCATCCAGGACCTCTTTTGATTTGCACAGACAACACCACAGTCATGTGGTACATAAGCAGGGGGGTTCTCATTCGTACCCCCTTTGCAGACTAGCTATGGCTTTATGGGACACAGCTCTAAATCTGAATCTACATCTCCAGGCCCAGTTCATACCAGGAGAATAGAATCTCTTGGCGGACAGCCTGAGCAGGAACATTTTAGATCCTCACGAATGGATGCTAGACACCAACTTATTCAACCGGATTACTGCAGTTTGGGGATGCCCCCAGATAGATCTGTTTGCATCCCATCTCAATCATCAGCTGCCTCTCTTTTGCACCAGGTCATTCTACAAAACAGCTTGGAAGGTGGATGCCCTGTCCTTCAGCTGGAGAAACCTTTCGGGATATGCCTTCCCTCCTCTTCCTCTTCTTCCTCGGATTTTACTAAAGATAAAACAGGACAAGCCCAAGTTCCTCATCTTGATTGCTCCAAATTGGCCTCGACAGTTTTGGTATCCAACTTTAAAGCTCCTGTTCTTGGAGCCTCCTTGGATTCTACCTCTGAACCCTTCTCTTCTGTCCCAGCATCAGGGTCAGTTGCTACATTCAAATCTCAAGACCCTTTGTCTGGCTGCTTGGCTCTTCAAAGGAATTTGATCTCTTCTAGCCTTCCCAAACAAGTTTTGGATGTTCTTTTGGAAGCTAGACGACCTAGCACTAGGAAATCCTATGCCTCTAAATGGAAGAGATTTTGCATTTGGATGCAGGACCGAGGCTTGGACCCTCTGGTACCTGATCTCTCTTCTATTTTGCTTTACCTTTCGGATCTTTTGTCTAATGGACTTTCCTTTTCTTCCATTAAGATTCATGCTTCTGCTATTTCTGCTCATTTCAATACTGATCCCCCTGTTTTTTCTCAACCTTTGGTGAGACAATTCTTGAGAGGGGCTAAGAATTTAAGGCCTCCTAGAACCCCTCCTGTTCCTGCTTGGGATCTTAATTATGTTTTAGAAAAACGTACTTTGCCTCCTTTTGAGCCTGCTGCATCTTCAGATATTAAGTTTTTATCTTGGAAGACAGTTCTTTTGTTAGCTTTGACTTCTGCCAGAAGGGTCTCAGAGTTGCAAGCTCTCATGGCTGTGGAAATATACCTTATTTTCCACCAGGACAGAGTATCCTTGAGGACCAATCCTACTTTCATGCCTAAGGTGATTTCGAAAGTGGCTTTGAATCAAACAATTCACCTTCCTACCTTCTTTCCTAATCCTCAGAATAAAGGGGAAAGGATTTTGCATTCCTTGCGTGCACAGACAGTTACGATTTTATTTGGACAAGACTAAAGAGTTCAGAAAATCTAACCAATTGTTTGTTTCTTTTGCCTCCAGTTCTCTTGGAAAGGCTATTTCCAAACAAACTATTTCCAAATGGATTTCTTATGGAATAAGATTTTGTTACACTCATCATGGGAAACAATTTCCAGGTACTGTGAGAAGTCATTCTACTAGAGCAGCTGCTACTTCTACAGCTTTTCTCAGGGGAGTTCCTACCAAGGATATCTTGGAAGCTGCCACTTGGAGTTCTGTGCATACTTTTTCCAAGCACTACAATCTCCCTTTGTATTCTAAGACCAGGGCAGGCTTTGCCTCTGCTGTTTTGCAGGGTTTTCTTGCTGCCCCTTCTTCTGTCTAAACCTCCCCCCTTTTTTCACTGCTTTGGGATTCCACCCTACAGTTATGACTGCAACAGTGAAACACGATGAACATAGTACAGTTGTGTACACCTACCATAAATGTAGATGTTCGAGTGTCTTCACTGTTGCAGTCGGTGTTTCCCTCCCTCCTATCCCCTCTTTTTCTCTTTTTTGTGGTGTATTTGTGTTTCCTAGTGGGATTCATTTATGATTTATTGGGGACTTCTGACATCCAGGGCAAGAAAGGCTGGAGAAGATGGCGTCGGCTGAGGGCTATGTACCAGTGCGTACTGACGTCAGGGTACTAGCTTGTACAGTCGACGCCGGACCCAGACTTTGGGATTCTGGCCGACCTCGGGCTGCCTGCCGGCAGGAGCACCCTACAGTTATGACTGCAACAGCGAAGACACTCGAACATCTACATTTATGGTAGGTGTACACAACTGTACTTTCTCTCTCATTTGTGTGTGTTGCTCCAGTGTGGCTTGGCCTATTCTTCTGTAAAGGCCCATTTTTCAACTATTTCTGCCTGTCTGCTCTTGAATCTTCCTTTGGCTTCTCGCTTTGAGGTCAAACAGTTTCTTAAAGGCATCCTGCATCTTAGGCCCCCAAGAAAACCTATTCCTCCTCCTTGGGACCTTCATTTTGTTTTAGAAAAATTGACTCTGATTACTTTTGAGCCTGCAGGTTCAGCTTCACTGCAACATTGTACCTGGAAGACTGTCTTATTGCTTGCTCTTACTTCTGCTCTGAGGGTTTCTGGGCTTCGGGCATTTATAGCCATCCCTTCATTTTTTGTTTTTTCTCAGGGACAGTGTCCATTCATACTAATCCTTTAATGCCCAGAGAGGGTTAATGAGTTGACTTTGAATCAGGCACTACAACTCCCTTCATTTTTTTCCTTCTCTGTCTACTAGTGAGAGGTTCTACGTAAGCAGCTCAGTTATTATTTGGATATAACTTAAGCCATTCATAAGTCTGACCAGCTTTTTGTTTCTTTTCATCTCAGGACATTGGGTTTGGCTATTTCTAATCAACCATCTCCTCCTGGATATCGAAGGCCATTCCTTTTGTTGTTCTTTTCATGGAAAATGTCTGTCTACTTCCTTTAGAGCTCACTCCACTAGGACTGTTGTGCCTTCTGGTGCTTTCTTCATGGGGTTGGACACCAATTCCATCCTTGAAGCTGCTACTTGGTCTTCAGTGCATTCCTTTACTAAGCATTATAAATTTAATATGGTTTCTAGGGCTAGAGCAGGTTTTGCTAGAGCCATTCTACATGAGAGTTCTTCCCAGCTTTCAACCTCCCAGTCTTCTTGAGCTTTTGTACTCTACCTGTACTGAAGAATACTGCAACAGTGATTTAGGAGGACGTAGTACAGTTGTGTAAACTCTTACCATAACAGTAGCTGTCCTTCTCTTCACTGTTGCAGTATTTACTCTCTCCCTCTTTTTTTTCTTTTGAGCTGTATTTTGGTTTCCCTCCTGGCTGAGGGTCTCCCTTTTCCATCTGCATTTTCTCCTACTGGATGTGCATGGCCTGTTTTGTCCTATGCAGACTGTTCTGAACTAGTGCAATTCAGTTCTGCGTAACTGCGTCCGTACGTCACCTTTATGCCCTGTGTCCTGAATGGGGAGCATACATGTGATGTTCAGCATACAAGATCTAAAGACTTTGGTATACTGGCCAGACTTTGTTCTTCCTTGGCAGGAGAGCCTTACGGTGAAGAATACTGCAATAGTGAAGAGAAGGACATCTACTGTTATGGTAAGAGTCTACACAACTGTACTTTCTCCAAGAGGTAAGGAGATGCAGTGCTCGAAAAGAGATACCTTTCATATTCAGAGGTACCTTTCATATTGAAATATCTGTGTGAGCTCATGTATACAACTTGTGGCCTGTTCTTCCATCAAGCCTACCTGTCAGCCATCTCTGCCTGTTTAACCTGTCAGTCAGTCACTTAACATGCAGATCTGAGGTCATTCTTAAAGAGGTTCTGCATCTTAGACCACCAAGAAAGCCCATAACCCCTCTTTGGGACCTCATCTTTATGCTGGGAAAGCTTCCCTTACCTCCTTTTGAACCGGCAACATCAGCAAATATCAAATTCTACAGCTGGAAAAGTATTCTTCTTCTGGCTCTCATTTCAGCTAGAAGAGTTTTAGAGTTTCAGGCACTCATGGCCACTCCTCCCTTTCTTATCTTTCACAAGGGCAGGTTCACCCTGAGGGCTAACCCTTCATTCATGCATGCACAAAGTAGTGAATGAGCTGTCTTTCAACCAGGCTATAAACATTCCAACCTTCTTTCCCAACCTGCAGAATCTGGAGAGGGAGGGCTCCTATAATATCTAGACATTTACAGACAGCTAAGATTCTGTTTGGATGAAACCAAAGCCATTCGAAAGTCTGAACAACTGTCTTTCTCATGGATTATAAACTAGGTCATCCAGTATCTAACGCCACAAAACTGAGAATAATGAACTAGTACAAAGCACAGTTCACCTGCTGAGAAGTCCAATCCTTTAATAAACAATACAAATGGTAGACATGAGCGCTTTCGTCTGCATAAATACAAACTTCATCAGATGATCCTGATAAGTCTTATTTTAGACTATTCAGGAGGTATCCTGAAATGTTATCTGGGCCCATTTTGGCAGTGTTCTTGACTTTAGTGAGTGCAGCCAAGAAACACTCCCTAGTCTTAGTTTGAGGGTATTTTTGAGGAGATGGTTGGGGGTGAGAAGGGGGTAATGTCGGAACTGAATTTGTCCATTAATAGGTTCCTTATATCGCCAGGCTCAGTGAATGTATCACCATTAACCACCAGTTCAGCACATTGCTGTGTGATGCCCTTGAGGTTTCTGACATAGCTGTAGAAGGCCTAATGGTAATCATTCACCAGGGAGTCTGCCTTAACCTAAACGCTGGCTTTGCTTGACCTAATTAGCCCTCTTAGTTACCTATTTACTTTGATGAGAGAGCTTTTATCTTTATGGGAATTAACCTTCCTGATTTTTGCCATATTTTTTTCATTCTGCTGTATATCCTGTTTAATTTGGGATGCCATTACAACATTTTGTTTCTAAGGGTAGTCCTGGGCTTGCTTCTGGTAGGTTCAGCAACCTCTCTGCAACCATTGACGTGGTTGTACAGAGTTTCTGAGAGCAATTCAGCATAGGTTGCTGTGTTCTCTGGGTTTGGAGAGGCATTGCATTTTGACAATCCATCACTTAATAAAAGGTAATTTGCCTTGGAGTAGTTCCTGTTACTGTTTTTATTGGGATTATGGAGTTGATTTTTGTAGCTCATCTAGTCAGGATGAAGTAAAACATTGTAGGCTCTGCTCAAGTAGCTTTATTATGTACAAACACATTAGAAATGAACCTAAGTAACTTTAGCATATATACGAGCTAGTTGTCTCCTGCATAGATGTTCATACTCTGGCTGTACTCACAAAATGGCACTGAAGCTAGCACATGCTTGCTAATTATATGCACGTTCAGGTCTCAGAAATGCTTCTTAAAGGTACAACACATGTTATTCCACATCCTCCCTCTTTAAGAAATGTGTCATGTATCTTTGACTGATATGCCATAGATACAAAATAATTTTTCATCATGCAATTATATAAAGCTAGATACATATATACAGCTATGTCCAAATTGCTGCATATCTCACACTGGGTCTGGAAAAACAACCAAATCATGTGACATAAAAACTGGAATCGGGTTTAGCAACTGGGATTGTCTCTGCTGAATGTTCAACCTTGGGGACATTGGGAACATTATTAGAAATGGTAGTGGGAATCAAGACACGTTCTGGAAAAGGAACATTGTCTGAATTACTCTGAGATTTAGAGTTTGTATCACAGGAACAATGCTGCGATAATGGTTCTGATACAGGAAGATGATGTCTACGATTTCTCTTGTACTCCACACCCTCAGATTTCACAAGATAGGATCTCAGCTCTGCACATGTACTTGTTACTTGACCAATCCGTCGAAACCTTTCGCCATTTGTATCCTCACTGTCTCTCCTTTCAACAGATGAAGATATCTGCTCAATTTATCGTAGCGGGACTTCTGGAAAGAATGCTTTCTAAATAACTGGGATTTGATTGCTTTGTTGTTTTTAGCTTTAGGCCTCAATAAACTCGAACTGATAGGCAGTATTGTTCTGGTTTGCCTGGATAGAAGTTTCTGAGCAGGTGAGCCAAATATATCATGACAGGGTATGTTTCTCAGATTAAGTTCAAAAATACATCGGTATTATCTCACTTTGACTTCTCAAGTAATTGCTTTGCACACTGTACTGCACGTTCAGCTAATCCATTTGACTGTGTATATTCTTGTCTACTACTAACATGTACACAGTCCTATTCTCTTGCACATTTCTGAAACAAGTGACTGGTAAATTGGGTACCATTGTCAGAAATAACTTTGTGTGGACTACCATGGACTGAGAAATGACATTTCAACTTGATAATAACAGTAGTGGAAGTTAAGTTAGGTAGTAGATCGAGCTCAAACAAGTTCGAATAAGAGTCCACCAGTACTAAGTAATGTTGATTTTTCCACTGTAATATGTCAGTGGCTACTGTTGACCAAGGAAGTTCAGGAACTTGAATTAGCTGAAGTAGTTCTCTTTGCAAATGCAGTTTAGTACTATTGCATACTGAAGAAGAAGAAAGTACTTTATCAATGTCTTTTGCTAGAGAAGTTCAAAAGGGTCTATATTACCATCTCAAATGGTAAAAATGTCGAACACTCGCATGAATGAAAATGGACTAAAAAGAACTTTTTGTTTTGAGGTCGCGGTATAGTGAGGATTGGGATATTTGCCCTTTCCTCACTGTAGTGCGACCTCGGAGTTGGAATATATATTTATTGGGGGGGGGGGCACAGCCCCCCACAATAGCAAGTTTGTTTTAGTTTGTTTTCGCTCATGTGAGCGTTCAACATTTTTACCATTCGAGATGGTAATATAGACCTGTCCAAAATACTAGTCCTCGCCCTTCTTTTGGTAGCTTCGGAACCTGGGTGACCACGATGCAAAATCTGGATGTATTCGTGTTGTAAGGAAGCAGGAACAACAATTTTAGGACCTTTGAAAAATAATGCCATCTTTCATCAGCATCTCATCTCTGTACGGAAAGTAGGGTTGCACTTCTGGTGGTACACTAGATTGTTTTGATGGCCATCCGTTATTGATGTAGGGTTGAGCTTTTGCAAAATTGGATCAGTCTTTGTGCGATCTCTTAGCTCATCTAGTCTTGTGGTAGAAAAATTACGCACTTCCATGACATTGAAGTCAAAATTCTCGGCGTCAAGCTCTTCTGTTGTATTTCTCGGCGAGCTGGATAAGGTATCAGCCGGATAAAGACGTTTGCCTTTTGTATAGACCATTTTGAAGTTGTACTTTTGCAATTTAAGTATCGTTCTTTGTAGTCTTGCTAGAGTTGAATGCATAGGCTTATTTAAAATAGTAACCAGAAGTTGATGATCAGTTTCAATTTGAATATCTTGACCATAGATATAATCATGAAACTTGGAACATGCAAACGTTATTGCCAAAAGTTCTTTCTCAGTCTGAGCATATTGTATTTCAGTTTGGGTAAGTGTTTTAGATGCATAGGCTACTGGTTTACCCTCTTGAAGAATAACTGCACCTAAACCAAATCTTGAAGCATCACAGGAAAGTTACTGATTTGTTGACAAATGCTTGCCTCTCTGGTTTGGCTGGTTTCTTTCCATTGCACCTGGTTCATACCATTTTTGCTACCCCCCCCCCCCCCAAATACTAAGTCTGATTAGATTCCTACTGTTTATGGAGCCATCTTTAAATTACTAGTCTCCCGTCAGGACACAAGTACTCATCAGCAATTGAATTCTGCTCATTGGTAAGCCATTAGACCTCCGGAATTTCTTAGTGTTGTTTTTAGCTAATTATGTGGATGTATACAACTAGTATTCATGTTTCTGATTTTTGACTACTGCTCTGCTTATTTGTCTATTTCACTGGTTTGATTCTGCCATTCAGCAACAGTGTTTTACTGGCATTACCACTGCAGCTATGTTGTCTCTATGCAACTATGCTGTACTAAAACTGTTGTTATAAATGTAGTTTGTATCTAATTGACTTGGTGTTGGCGTTAGAAACAGTGTTTACTGATTTAGTTAAGGTAGACAAGTAATACTCTACACTGTTTTATGCCTGCTTAAACCACAAATATATCTGTATGCAGTTTGAAATAAGTCTACTGTAAAAATAATGGTTAGAGACTGTGGGATATCTAATATTTAAAAAAAATGCCAGTACTACACTCTACTTTGTTTTAAGTTTAAAATATCTGGTCACATTTTATCTAGTCTAATACAGAAAAATAAGCTAGTGACTTTGAATTGGCTGATTTTTTTTAAACCAAAGTGACACTATCTCATACTATTTAGACTGTTACTTCTTAAATATATGGCTGCATTTATAATACTGCCATTGTGCTTTGAAATGTGTTAACTACTGGACTGCTCTGATTGTGTTATGCCCATCTTATATGATTATCGCTGCTCTGCTGTATAGAAAATAAATGTTCTTAACAGTGCTATACTCTCCTGGCTGAAGACCCTCTACTTAGCACATATACTGACTTATGTATCTGTCATCAGGTTCTATCCCCCTCTATTTGCTAGATCCCTGAAAGATTTGAATGCTAGAAGGACACTTCCCCTGCTGAAACCTAACTGGAAACTTTCCTGCATTGTCTCCAGACTGTGAAAAGATCAGCCAAGGTTAATTACCTTATCCTGTCTGTCTGTATGTACTGTATTGATTAGCCATACCGGGTCTACAGCACTATCAGTAATCTCACAAAACTCTACAATCAACCCTAAAATACTAAACTGGGTTACTCCTATGTCTGTCTCTAAGGATTTCCTAGTAAACATATCTAAGTTTCTAAGCAGCCCTAAAACTACAAAAAATAGCAAAAAATTGGCAGAGGAAAGGTTAATGTGCGAAAAGGCTGCAAAAAGTGATTACTAACAGTATACTATGTAAAAATTGTATAGTGAAGGCAAAAACAAGGGTAAGAAAGTATTTAAAAAAAAGCCTCATTGTAATTACGTGCTTATACAGGTCCTACAGATCTCGTGGTCAGATTAAGCTCCGCTGCGCTCGGGCTTGCTCCCCGCCCTGCCCCAAATCCTACCTACTCCTCCAAGTCCTAAATTTATAGCTCTAAAGCCACTCTACCACTTTTTAGAACCAATCAACAACTCTCCAGGCATTATCAGGACCCTCTCTACCTACCTATCCTATTTATCCCTCTAATCAAGTTGGGCAAAAATCAAAGCTAATATGTAGACAATGCCTCTGTTATTGGCCGTGAAGCCTTTCAAATTAATGCTATTATACTGCCTACTACCCTTTATTATAATTCCATATCTTCTCAGTACCTACGAAAATCTGTCTTACCTAGGATACCACTGCCCAAGAAACCAAACCACCACTCCAGTAACACAAATTAAATTAGACCACTTAATAATCCCCCTTACGACTAACTCCTTGGATACAAAATGCCACCAAACCATTAGATCCGGATATATCAACTCCAAAACCAAGCTTTACCTAAGACTAATATTTAAATTTCTGAAGCTCACAGTTAGACTACATGGCAACCTCACAAGGGATGGGGACAGTCATCCAAACCCTGGCCCAACCTCACTAGTCGATCCTAGCCCCAATTCTGCTATTCCCACTAACATACGAACTTTAAATAGACCTTTGAACTCACTTCTGGTCAATCACCTAAATATTAGAACCTTAAATAATAAGGCCCACCACCTGCATGCACTCTTAGATACACATTCCCCGGATATACTTTGTCTTACTGAAACCTATCTAAAATCACCAACAGCAGATGAGGTTTTACCCCCAGGTCATAACATACCAAGGTTAGACTGTACCACTAGGAAGGGAGGAGGGGTAGCTGTACTATACAAAACTACTCTAGATGTGACCTCTGATTCCACACAGCAACTCCATGTTGATAATGTTGAAATTCTCATTATCAAGCTTCAAATTAATAAAAACAAAAGTATTAACGTAGCCTGTGTTTACATTCCCCCAGGTAATAATGCAAACACCCTAGAAGATATCCTCTCTTAGCTGTCTAGTAACTACCCTCAAGAAACCATTGTTCTAGGAGACTTCAACATCGACTGGAATATTTGTTCCTCAGAATCTCCGGCCATCCATGTAAATCTATATGGATTTACTCAGATCATATCCTCCCTGACTAGGATCAGTAAACCTAACAACAAAGATAGCATTGTAGATTGGATACTCATTAACAGCCATCCCCACATGTATAGGGGCCCGTACCCGACCTGAAGACATAAGTGACCATTTTCTTACGTATATAATCAGGCATAACACTGAGATCCCCCACTAACCTGCTTACAAAACAATTAGAAACAACAAAAACTTTAACCCCGCTAATTTCCAAAATGAACTTAAAGCATGTCATTGGGCAGTCCTAAAACATCTACCACTTGAAGAAGCTGTATTGTATTCCAACACCAAATCCCTAGCCATCCTTGATACCTATGCACCTGCACGTTCTATAAGAACTAAAGCAAAAGTTGGTCCATGGCTTTCAAAAGAAACCAGACAAATGATCTTACTTAGAAACAAAGCTTGGACCACTTGGCGTACCACAAAATCCCCCTTAGATCAACTTAGATTTAGACAACTAAGGAACAGCACTAAAAAATCTACCATCCTAGATAAAAAAAACTTTTACTGCCATTTACAACAGAAGCATCAAAGCAATCCGCAAAAGATTTGGGCAGGCATAAATAAACGTATTCACCCAGGCAATGCACAACTCCTACCCTCTCGGCTACCATCCAAAATCCTACAGAAGACGTTGCCATTTCCTTTAAGAGTTTCTTCACAGGAGCTATCCAGTCACTAGCTAACCAATTGTCTCCCAGTTGCCCAAGTCCTAATGCTGCCACACCTAGTTCTCAATGCCCCTTTAACTTTCAACCAGTTTCCATATCACTTATTCGTGCCCTAATCAAGAAACTAAAACCTATCACCCTTGCAGCAGATCTCCTCCCAGCTAAATATCTACAAAAAGCTGTAGATGCCATAGCATACCTGATCTCTTTCCTGATCAATAGAACTGTAACAGAAGCCACTACCCCCCCCCATCTGGAAGACATCCCATGTTCTTCCATTCCACAAAGGGGGCAGTTCCACTGAACTGTCAAATTACAGACCTATAGCTATTTTGTCACCTGTGGCTAAAATTATGGAGAAGTGCTTCCATAAACAACTCCTGAGCCATCTCATTCAGCACAATCTCCTGCTTAACTCGCAGTGTGGTTTCAGACTGTTCCACAGTACAACCACGGCCCTCCTCTCCTTCTCCAGTGTTATTAATCAAAACCGAAACAACAATAAGCTTTCTTCTGCCCCCTTTCTTGATCTCTCCAAAGCCTTCGACATGGTCTACCACCAACTACTTACACACACTTAAAACTATTCTCCTAGATGTCCAGGCTATCCAGTGGTTCAAATCTTATCTGAGTGGTAGACAACAGGCTGCACTATGGCAGACCGAACTATGTTCCCTTCTACCTGTAACCCTTGGGGTCCCTCAGGGCTCTATATTAGGATCCCTATTTTTTTTTTTATCTTTGTTAATGACCTGTTACGCAGTCATCCCAACAGCCACCTGCATTCACTATGCGGATGACTCCACTTTGATTTGCTCTGCCACCTCCCATTTAAGTCTCTAGACTCTATCCCAGAATGTTTTTAATACTGCCGAAAATTGGCTCTGTAATCGACGTCTCCTATTAAATCCTAACAAAACAAAGGTACTGCTTTTCTCCCCCACTCGTCAAGCCTCCGCTCCAACCTTTACTGTAAAATCTAACAATGGCACTGTCATTGTCCCAGATCCCTGTACCAAACTCTTAGGTGTAATAATTGGTAATAACCTCAAGTTTGATATGCATATTAATCAAACTATTAAAAAAGTTAATAAAAAACTTGGCTCACTATACAAGATCAAAACTTTCTTCACTCCACTAGCTAGGACGGTAATTGCCCATACACATCTACTTTCCACCCTCCTTTATGCATGCCCTCTCTTCACAAACTTGAGTAAGTCTGACCTTAATAAACTCTCTAGCTGCTTTAATCATATTGCTAGATTTGCCACTGGAGCAGCATACAGAACACACCACTGTCTGAACCTAAAGAATCTAGGGTGGCTAGAATTGCCTATCCAACTTCAGTACAGTCAGCTAATAGTAGCACATAAAATTCTCTACCAGCATGAAAACACACCCGTACTTGCAAAAGTTATCACTCCTTACAGCAACCTCAAGACACTTCGCTCATCCAACAAATTACTAGTCCAAACCCTCAACACCAACAACTCATCTGGAGACTCTCTATATCCCAACTCTGTTGGCAAAATATGGAACTCACGTCCTGCTAAGCTTACTTCAGAACCCATTCTAACCCAATTCAAAAAAAAATCTAAAACAGTACTTCAAAAGGCAATGGCTATGTCCTTGCCCTAATCCTGACTAACTCTGGCAATATAAACATGTGCTAAAGAGGTCTTTTGGCCACCCCTACATTGCTTCCTAATTGTTACTCTATAACAAATCAGATTTATGTATGACAGAATGAATGACTTTTATCCTATATGTTGTATCTGTAACAGTGCTTTAACTTGTTTAATGTAACAGTTTTTCTGTATGTATGTATGGAGCTTTTCTCCCTGGGCTTCTGCTGAAAATGGACAAGTATCCAGTCGGACTATCCTGGTCAACAAATGTAAAAATAAATAAATAATATCTTAATGTAGGTGGAGTAGCAATTTTCTGCTTAAGGTTTTCAAATGCTTTCTGGTGATGTTCTAACCATGACCATGTGACATTCTTATGTGTTAGCTTTCTCAAAGGCGCTGTCAACTCACTGAAGTCTGGTATGCACTTGCATAAATAGTTGACCATACCAAGAAAACATTGTAGAGCTTGTACAGTATCTGATGATGACATCTCAAGAATGGCTGCTTGCTTGGACGGGTCTGGTCTCAAGCCAATGCTAGTAAATAAATGACCTACATATGTAACTTCTGGTAGTCTGAATTTACACTTTAGAGGATTGAGCTTCAAGTTCACTTCACATGCTCTGTCTAGAACTTTCTTAAGATTTATCTTATGCTCTTCTTCACCATTGCCTACGACTAACCAATCATTTACTGTTATGCCACAAGGATAACCTGAAAAAATTGGCTCCATTGTGCACTGGAAGACTTCACTTGCAGAATTTATTCCAAATGCATCCTGAGAAATCTGTATCTCCCAAATGGGGTACTGGCTGTAGTCAGTAATGAAGATATGCGATCAAGAATCACTTACCAAAATGAACTTTTTGCATCTATGACAGAAAAAACAGTGGCATTCGGTATTAGAGCTGCGACTTCTTCGATTGTACACATGGGTTGATGAAGTCTTTTTAATGCTTTGTTCAAATCTCTTGGGTCAGTGCATATTCTTATTTCATCTGAGACTTTTTTGTGAGCAGCTACCATGGATAGCACCCATTTGGTAGGTTTTGTAACTGGACAAATTACACCTTGTTGCACCATTTTGTCCAACTGAGGTTTGACTTTATGCTGCATAGTTATTGGAACTTTTCTTGCTGGTCTGACCACTAGACTGATCTCTGGGTATAACTGCATAGAATCCACAACTGAATGTTTGCACAACTTGTCATTGAACACATCAGCATACACTGAACAAATAGTGTTAGTGAAGCTAGAACTGGGACGTGTGCTTATTTGATGAACTTCGTTTGTAAAAGAAAGCAGATTCATTCTCAAACTGTCTCTGAGACCTAAAAAATGTCTGCACAGGTCTTCAGACAACATAAAATAATAAGCTACAACAGTTTTTGGCCACATAACATGAAAGCATTACTGAGACTTCAGTTTGAATTTCTTCGCGTCCTTAAGCAACAAGTTTCGCACAACTGGTCACATTTAGTTGTTCACCAGCTCTTACTTTAGCAAAAGTATCTGCAGACATAACATTACACTTTGAACCAGTGTCTGCTTTGAGCTCAGTGGGTTTACCACAGATGTGGATAGTACAAAACACTTTATTCTTTGCCAGTAAATCTACTACATCAGTTCTCTCACCAGTTACTGACACACCATCTACATAGAAAGCAGACTGCTGCAGTTCAACTTGACCAGTTTCTTTTTCAAATGACCCTTATTTATAACAGTATGAGGCTTACTTGATTTACAAATTTTTTGAAAATGGTTCCAATTCTTACATTTATGGCATTGCTGACCAAATGCTAAGCACTTTTCTCCTTTAGACTCATGGCTGGCATCATCATTGCGACAGTTAACAATAAAGCTTGACTTGGGTTTTGCTAACTCACCCTTGTATTGTACTGGGCATGCTCCTTTAACTGAACTAGTCTTAGAACTTGCTGGAAGATTGCGGGTTTTCCTTGCCACACCTACAGGGGCTATGGCTGCCACATGCGTAGGCCTGTTTCTGCCTGCCACATGTTGCATGTGTCTACATTTGCTCTAGAGCTTGCTGAAACCATGCTCTGGAGCTTGCTGAAACCATGCTGTTGTCACTTGCAAGCTTATTTTTGTACCTTTCTGTAACTTCATGGATTTGATAAATCTCAATAGCTGTGCTCAGCATTAAATCACTGTCAGAAGCCAAATCTTTCTTACATTAGCACTATTAATACCACACATGAGCTTTTCCTTTATTAACTCATCTTTTAAATCACCAAACTTACACATTTTAGCTTTGTTTCTCATGCCAGTAATATAAGCTGCAAAAGTTTCTCCTTGTTTTTGATCTCTTGTGTAAAATAAATACCTCTCTAACGTAACATTGGTCTGGGGGTTACACATCTCCCTGAATTTGAGCTTCAAACACTCGGGGTCCTCCCTTGACTCAGCCTGTAGAGTAATACAGCAATTTTTACATTCGCCTTCATACACTGCTGGTGCATATACAAATTAATGCTCCCTTTCAATGGCCTCTGACCCTGCTAGGTTTAGTAAAATGAATGCCCTGGTGCGTGCATCTTTATCAAAATAAGCTGCTTGTATGAATATATCGTAGTCTTGCTCAGATATTCTCCAATTCTCTGCAATATTATGATCAGATACAAGTGGTAGCGGTTTTTGAAAACCATCTGCCATATTAATACATCTCAGTGAAGACATTTGCCAGTATGCACGAACACACGCATATATACATATCCCTGAATTTTATGCCAGTACTTGTAACTATGCCCAATAGCACAACAAGAATCTGTATGACTGAACTTTGCAAAATACATTTCTCAGGCACTGTAATACTCTTGAAATCACTATACTTCAAGAAATCACCTCTTATCAGTGTAAAAAAATTTCAAATAACTGCACTGTGCAAATAAATTGGGCGGAGGAAGCTCAGAGTAAGAAACATTTTGAAGTAACTGCACTTTGTGAATAAAAAGTACACAGCACACTGAAATTTTCCCAAAATGGCTGTACTTTGCTAAACAACTCTGTAGTGCAAGAAACACTCTGTAATGGCGGCACTCTGCAAATAAACACACCCAGCACAAGACATTTTTCGAAATGGCTGTATTTGACTGCACTTTACAAAATAGTGGCACTTTGCACACAACAAACTCTTCGGAATAAATGCACAGTAATAAACACACACTTTAAGCACTTTTACACACTTTGAGATACTTCAAATAACTCTAGTTATGCCCTTAATAGCTTCAATCAATGCAAAGTAGTAGTTTATGCCAAAACACAGTAAACTACCAAAAACATGCAACTGCTTTGTTGTATTTATACTTAATGTGCCCTTTTTTTGCACTTTATATTTGTTTTGCTCATTTAATCTCTCTTCATGGCCATTATATTTTCTTGTGTTCGTTTTAACTCTAAACATGCTCATTTTACTTTAAACATGCTCATTTTGCAATTCTGAGGTAATTCTAACCCCCTTATGTGCTTTTCTGATCCTTGTTTTATCAAATATCATAATTTCAAACATTCTGTCTGATTTAGGTTTTTAGGTTTCTCGTTTGCTTAGTAAACATTTTCATGCTATTTGTTTGCCTAATAACGCATTTTGTGCCCTTGTAATGCTCAGTTTTATCTTTTCCTTTAATAAATAAATCACTTGTGCAAGTTTTCATTCCCTTTAGCTTATTTCTGGCCCTTTTTTCCTCTTGGTTCACTTAGTTTACCTTCACTGTCAACTCTGCACCTCATGGCTCTGAAAAGCAGCCTCCGGCATCCAGTTCTGACACCATGTCGCTCGTCTAGTCAGGATGAAATAGAAGAACATTGTGGGCTCTGTTCAAGCAGCTTTATTATGTACAAACTCATTAGAAATTAAGCTAAGTAACTTTAACATATTTATGAACTAGTTGTCTCATGCATAGATGTTCACACACTGGCTGTACTTACAAAAATGCACTGTAGCTAACACGTGCTTGCTATTTATATGCATGTTCAGGTCTTAGAAATGCTTCTTAAAGATACAACTAACATTATTCTACAATTGTGATTTCAAAGAAGGCAGTGTTATGGCCGGATCTCACCAGGGAGCATGAGACTTTGGGTGGGTCCCATATTTGTAAGCACAAGATCCAGTATGTTGGAACCTCTAGTGAGCATATTTACTTTTGGTCAATGGTGTAGTCCAGGAATCCTGTTGCCTGTAGATCTGAGACCGTGTAGGATTCCCAGCCTATAGAGGGGTAATTAAAGTCTCCCATGAGTAGAGTTTTAGGTTGTATGGTGTCTCCAGTAGGTCCAAGTATGCATTTTGACCTTCTTGGGACATGGAGGGTGACCTGTAGCTGGCTAGGATATGGTATGGGATTTTGTTTATGGTGATCTGCACATGGAAACATTCCAGTGCATCATACTGTTTGTCTACTGTAGAGGTATGCGTGTTAATGATTTATACTGAGACACTTCCTCCTTTAGCCCTTGTCTGAGTAGGTTCTGGTCTAAAAGTGTGGAAGGTACTGAAACCTTGCACTGCCAGGGTACTCACTGCCACTTTAAATCTTGTCTCCGTAACTGCACAGATGTTTATATTCTTGACTGTGAGGAGAGCTTGGAGGGTGTTTAGTTTTTTGTTTAGGCTCCCAGCATTGAGCAGTAATACCTTGAGGTTTAGTTGAGTTGATTTTGCTTTGTCAGTAGGTTTGTCAATTTGGCATTGCCTAAAAAGGCATTATGGGGATGGATAAAGTTTTAGCCAGTATTCAAAAGTCTAGCAGAGAGTGGTGCAGACCATCCTTGGCAAAGCAACATGGTTTAACCATGTCCTCCCAAGCTGAAAAATATTGGAGCCCCTTAGAATTACATGAAAAAAGACAGCCGGTTGTTGAAATCAGTTATTTTTTTAAACAAGAAACATCTTTATTAAATTATCACTTATGACATCGGCAATCTTGCATTTATATAAATGAAAACAAACCATACTGACACAATTTCAGTTGCAAATATTGTACATTATAAACCATGCTGACACAACTATAACTGCAGACGTTATACATCACTTATAATATATCCTGTCTTTGTCATTCAGACATTATGTAGCTCATTCAAATCCTGTCTTGTTTTAAACCTCATTACTACTCTGCATTTATTGATCCCACGGTCCACATTTTTCTTATATAATTTGCTACTACCCTTTTCTAAAGATCCTATTTCCAGTTGTTTTATATGTATTACTATTTTCGCTACTTCTAGTAACATTGGTTTAGACTTTGAATCTGATGTTGTCCATTTCATTTAATTAAAAAATGAGTATTGGTTCTGATCCTTGGAACCGACCGGCCACTTTTTTCCAGCTTGAACTTCCTGAATTGAGCTCCTTCCCCATACCCATAATGCCCTGCTCCCCCAGAATATCTCAGATCTTGTTTGCCTCGCTTCAAGTTAGCATCGAGTTTCCTTTGGTCTTCCTAGTCAGAGTGGGTACAAGTCTTTATAAGTCTTTTTTTCCCCTACCCACTATTCTTTAATTCCTTAATTCTTTAGTGATAGCTTTTCTCTCTAGTTTTCACGTTTTCACTGTTAGTGTTTCCTTCTTCCCTATTTAAGAAAAAAAAAAAATTCCTTCTCTTTCTTCTGTCTGTTATATCACTATGTCTGAACAAAAACCTTTAGGGTTTGAAAAGTGCACTTCCTGTGGATGGAAGATTCCTCTGTCTGATGCCCACAGGTAGTGAGTTTATTGCTTGGGGCCTAAACATTTGGAGGCCCCTTGCAAAATTTGTAGGGCTTTCTATCATCAGACTCTGGCGGATAGGAGGAGCAAACTGGTGTTAAAAAGTTTGCTCCCTCCTTCCTCCACCTCTCGGACGCCTTCTATTTCAGGGGCTCAGCCCCCCTCCTAAAAAGTCCAGGGAGTCCTCTGAACTGCCAAGAAAAAAGACAAAATCATCAGAACTGACTCTGTCAACTCTGAGCTTGTTTGCTGCTGCTTCTCCTCCGCCTGGATCATCTTCAGTTGTCCTGGGGCCAAATCATACTTCTGCGGCATTGGCTGCTATAGTTTCAGCGCCTGGGTCAGCGCTGACAGAACATATGCAGAGATCTCCATCCCATTCACCGCAGAGATCCTCCAGACCTCCATCCACAACTTCTTCTGATTCTTCCCAAAGCCTAACTTCCAAGGACATCGACAAGCTCATGAAGCAATTTCTCGAGTCACAAGTCCAGGTGAAGCTTATGTCCACTCCATCCACATCCTGATCTGTGAGAGTTTCCCCATTCCAGCCAGTAACTCTTTCTCCAATCTGACCTTTGCTTTCACAGTCATCAGTTCAGTGGT
Organism: Protopterus annectens; assembly: GCF_019279795.1. NCBI lineage: Eukaryota > Metazoa > Chordata > Ceratodontiformes > Protopteridae > Protopterus > Protopterus annectens. The sequence goes on along the minus strand of NC_056748.1, from coordinate 270,032,674 downwards.
TTCCAGTGCCGGGGTGTCGGAGCCAGTAGCAATTTCCTCTTCACCCCGACATTCTCCCTGACCTGCTGTTCTCCATCTGCTTTGGTTCCGAGCATACCTCACAGCCGTAGTGTCAAGGTTGGTTCCGGGGGGTTGACATTGACTCTGAAACTGTCAGAGATGTCTCTTCCCCTTGGGGCCTTGGCCTTCGACAGTTCGACTCTGACTCGTCTATCAGAGTGGGAGACTTGAATTCTCTGGGAGGTGTCTGCTCCAGTGGGACAGCTCCAGGTGAATCAGAGCTCTTCTGCTTTTCAGGTTGTGTAGAGGGTTCTCTCCTTCCCTAGAAGATCCTTGGCACTTACCACTACGGAGTCCTCCCCTCCTCATACAGGACTTGTGTCTGAAGTCTTTGAGTTGCTGTGTGGACAGCTAGCCCTGGAAAGCATCCACACCCTTCCCTCTGTAGATCCCCAGGCTTCTTCCAACACTTCCCCAGAGCATCCCACAAGGAGGTCCCTCGGAAGAGGTTATATAAAAGGAGGCACATTGATTCCCCTACAGAATCCCTCACTATGGATGCTGATTTTGAGGAAGGAGAAGGGTCTCCAAAATCCCCACCCGATGAGGTCTTGAAATCCTTCACCAGAGGGGTGGTTGGTCTGCCCAAATCCCTTTCCCAGAGGAATCTGTACTGTGGGAGTCTTTCAGGTCCATCCCATCTACTACTTGGGTGTGTCCCCCCCCCCGGTTGATATGCTCATTCAGCTAGCGTCGTCTAGGGCTTGGAAGGAACCAGATACAATGGTACCTATCCCTAAACCCGCAGACAAGATTTTACGTACCCCTGTTGACTAATCGTTCTGGATCTAGGGTATACCCATAGATGTCATAGTTGTGTCAGCCACCAAGAAGGAGCTGGCCCAGGAAAGCTACCCCCCCCCTCCCGAGTAGAGAATCATGGGTATTGGACAGGTTTGGCAAAAGAGTTTATGCCTTTGTCTACTTTTGCACTCAGTCGTTGAACTATTTCTCACACTTTACCAGGCTACAAAGGGACTTAGTCAAGGAACTTTGTAGCTTGGTCCTGGGGTCCACATCTGCTGAAGAATAAGAGTCCTTATCCTTTAGGCTAGTCACCTTACATTCTTTAGCCAATGTGTCCATGAGGTTAATCTCTCATGCTGCGGAGAGTACCTCAAGTGCAGCTGGTTCTGGCATTACCATACAGCGCCATGCCTGGATGAGGCTGTGTGATTTTGTGAGGCCTTTCAAACAGTCCTTTATTAATACCCCTTTTGATGGTTCCACTTTGTATAGGCTCACAGTCAGTGACACTTTATCTCAGAGTGAGAAGAATGGTAAGACCCTGTCTGCCATCAGAATCTGGTTTTCTACACCGCAACGGACCTTTTCCGGGAACTAGCATTGGAGTAAGAAGAAGTGGTTTCGGAAGTCACTGGGTCCTTTCCAGGACACTCAGGGCTTTTCTCCCCAGAGCAGGGGCGGATATAGTCAAAATTGGGGATGTTGCCTGCACAGCCAAGGGGGTTTCCACAAAATCAGGGATCGTATGAAACTTTCCAGGACAAGCTCTTCCAGCGATCTTGAACAGTTGCCTGACTTCCTTCCCTGGAGGCAGTCTGGGGATGTCTCTCCTTGCACCCAGAAGCCTGGGAGGCTATCACAAACGATAAATTGCTGCCAAGGATCATATCCAGGGGTGCTTCATTCCCTTTTCCAGATCTTCCAAACAAAAACACCACCTCACTGGTGATCCACCCAGTCAGAGGGAGGACATGGCCCAGAAAGTAAAAAAGTTGCTGCAAAAAAGTCATCTAAGAGGCCCCCCCCCAATAAAATCTGTTTAGACATTTACTCCAGATTTTTTCTAGTACCCAAGAAGACAGGGGACTTGCGATCTATCCTGGATCTGATCTCTCTGAACAAGTCTGTCAAACACACAAAGTTCTGAATGGTCATGATTCAGTCCACCTTACCTCTCCTGAAGATGGCCGATTGGTTGTACTCTGTAGACCTAAAGGACGCGTACTGCCATATAAAAATGGAGAGGTGCTCCAAGCATTTTCTGCTTTTCAGGCTGGGAGCCAGTCACTACCAGTGCGCAGGGTGCTTCTGTTTGGTCTCACCATGGCCTCAGTGTTCACCAAGTATCTAGCAATGGTTGAAGCTCATCTCTGACTGCAAGGTTATCAGATATTTCCATATCTGGACAACTTTCTTCTGACTGCTCCAACCTTCACCAGAGGGGGTGGTTGGTCTGCCCAAAACCCTTTCCCAGAGGAATATGTACTGTGGGAGGCTTTCAGGTCCATCCCATCTACTACTTGGGTGTGTCCCCCGGTTGATGTGCTCATTCCGCTGGCTCCTTCAGGCCATGGATTACTTTCTGAAGTTGGCCCCAATCCTAGGGACAACCATCAACATACAGAAGTCTCAGTTGGATCCAGTACAAGCCATATTATACTTCATCGGGGCCTGCCTGGACATGAGAACGTCTTACACTTACCTCACGGCAGACAGGTTATCAAACGTAAGATTTCACATCAGCTAGATTTTGAGCATTGCAAAACATCCAGCTAGTCTATTTCTCAGAGCATTAGGCTTCATGGTGGCCACTGTAATCCTTCTCCCCATGGAACATTTTCACATGCGGATATTACAGTGGACCTTAGCTGTTCAGTGGTCACTTCTCAGGAATCCTTTGAATTTTCCCATCAATCTGTCTTGAATGTGCAAAGCGTCTCTGCTTTGGTGACTTCCCTCAGCAGAAGTTACTCATAGATGCCCATTCTTTCTTCCATCCCCATTTTCTAGTAATTGCTTTTTTTGGCAGTCACCATAATTAGACTCAGAAAGGCCTCACTATGTCTAGGCAATTCCAATTCTGTATCATAGCTCAAAAAGACATTTCCTTAGTTACACCAATTTGCTCACCCAGTATCTCTTACAGATCAGTCTGCAGAGAATCTTTAAAATCTACCAACTCATTACACTCCCAGAAAATATGTTGCCAGTTACCTATTTCTTCCCCAACACGTTTTCAAAATTTGCTGTCTAGCTGAGGAAAAATTCTTTGGCATGTACTTGGAGTATAAAGTTACCTATGTAAACACTTCTAAGTAAAGATCTTAAATCTTCTAGACTTTGTTGCATATTTGGGAGATGTCCATATACCCCCATTGTTTGTTTGTGAATTGCTTATCCAATCTCTCTTCCCAATCCTTTTTAACCTCCTATGATTGATTCTTATAGTTATCATGTAATATTGTATATGCTGTACTAATTATTCCTCTCTTAATGGTAACTTTTGTTCTAGATTCTACTAAAAACTCAAGCAGTGCTCGTCTTTCATTTAGGACCCCTGTACTTTCTCTTTGCTTATACTCTGATATCAATCCTTGAAAAGGAAGGAAGTCTGTAACCTGCAGTCCAAATATGTTCTTGGCATCTTCCAATTCTGTTACATTTCCCCCTCTAGTTATTTGCTCCCAATACCTTGGATTCTTTGCCAGTTTTCTCCAGTAAATTCCAGCCCCGTCTTGCCCATTGTTTATTGTCTGTATCCCTAATTGCAGTTATCCCCGTCGGCAGAATCTTCTTTCTCCATTCCTGTGTTGGCTTAGTTCTTAGAATACTTTCTGCTAGTTTATGAGTATAATATTCTGTATGAGTATTGCTGTTCTTAAAGGTCTGCATCCAAAATCCCAGTCTCCCTCTTTCTTGAGCTTCCCTGTGTTTCATCATCATTTCTTTCTACTTTGAATTATAGTTTTCTGCTTGTGATATGTATAGGAGCCTTCACTGTGTTGCTCTGAAATACCCCTTCAAATTGGGTAAACACAGTCCTCCTTGTTCTATTGAAAGAATAAGCTTATCCCACTCGACTCTAGCCGTCTTCCCCTCCCAGATAAAATCTTTCAGCTTTTTATTAATTGCTACCCACAACTTCTCCTCTGGTTGATAAAAATATTCCTGACCTGTATACAAGACTAAAGAGACTAAAAACATTTTAACTGCATGTATATTACTATCGATAGCTGTATAACAGAGGTTCCATTTTCTCAGTTTTTGTATTATATTTTGTTTATTCTCTTCCCACATATCCTTGGCTGCCACACCAGAATCATTTGTAATCCATACTCCTAAATACTTCATTTTTATCATGCTCCCCTAAATATGGATATTGCTGAACTAGTTTGTTTGTGGATACATAATACTGCTGTTGCCTTTGTTTTAGCTTCATTAATTTTGTATCCCGAAAAGATTTGAAACTCTCATTATGTTCAAAATGTTCCACAGCACTGTATTGTCCCTTTCTGGTTTTGTCAAGTATAAAATAATGTAATCTGCAAAGACGGCCAGCTTTTCTTGACTACCGTAGCAGTTATATCCTTGAATTTCTGAGTCCCTTATTTTCTTTGCCAGTTGTTTTAAATATAATGCAAATAACAAAGGGGAGGGGGGCACCCCTGCCTGGTTCCTCTGCTCAAGCAGAAATTATCAGAGAGGACCCCACCCACTTTACCTCCAATCCCTTATATATCCTCATAATCAACCTTATAGTTTTATCAGAGACTGCAAATGCTTCCATTACTCTGATCATAAAAATCCCAGCTTACTCTGTCATATACTTTCTCTGCATCAGGACAACAGTGGTGTTTTCTTATATTCTGCTTCCCTCTGGATCATCAGTGTTCTGTTAATGTTGTCATATGTTTGCCTGTCCTCCAAAAAAACACATTGATCCATATCTATCAATATTGGAATCACTTTTGCCATTCCTTTGACCATTATAGACATAAACACTTTAATCATGATTTAGTATTGAGATGGGCGTGTATATACCTGGATCTGATGGATCTTTACCCTCTTTAGGTATTACAGCGACTACTGCTTTCTTCCAGGATATTGGTACTTCTCCTCCTTTTAAAATATTGTAAAGCAAAACCTTTCAGATCTTTATAAGTTTTTCCCTCCTAGCTTCCAAATTCCACAGGAATACCATCTTTTACTCTGTTACTAGGGACTTTCCTGTAGATCACCATTTTTATCTCGTCTCTTCCTGTCATGTTAGCAGTTGAGCCTCCTCTACCTCTAACCTTGGCACATGTAATTCTTTCATAAACATTTCCATGTGTACCTTTTCTTGAATTCCATATTTCTCTGCTGTATACAGACTTTCATAGAATTTCCAAAATATTTCTAATACTTGTACAGGATCCCTTGTTATCAGCTCCCTAAGCTTGGTGACAGCCCTTTCTACTTTCTGTTGCTTGAGTCATTGGGCTAAACGTTTTTGTGCTCTAGAGTTGTTATTAAAAAAAACAGTTGCCTAACAGCAATCTTTCTAAACGTATGCATATTATTGAGGAAATCCCTTATTTTCTGTTTAGCATTCTGCAGTTGCTCCTCTTCATGTTCTGTGAGAGTCCCCATATTTTTCAGTATTTTAACATTTGTCAGTCCTGCTAAATAATTCTTGTTACTTTTTAGCCATTTATTTTTCTTTTATTTCCACTCTATTTTTAATCTCCATTTTAATTAATTTTATCCCACACCCTAGCTATATTTTTCACAAGAAATGTCTATCTTCTTTAATAGTCCCTGAATAATTTCCACTACCCAGTCCTTAAATTCCTCTCTTTTCAGTAGATACATGTAGTCTGATGAAGTTTAATACTTTATTAAACAAAAGTGCTTACCAGTTGTTTTATCAGTGTTTTTATCACTTAATAAAAGGATTTTATTGTTCCACTGCTTCTTTCGATCATTCTGGGAATATTGTTGGAGTGTGCCTGGGAGACTAGTTCACTACTTCATGTTTTTATTCAGTTTTTGTGTTTGTTTTCACTTTACATGCATGTACTGTTTGACAGGTTAATCTTTCATGCAGTTGTTTCTTGTCATCTCTATTTGAGTCTATGTCACATCTTACAGAACTTTTTATATTTTTGTTTGAGGTTTTCAATAAAACAAACACACCTCCAATACCTCCTAAACCTATTAACTTAATAATCCACAAAACTATGTACATATTCAAGTTTTACCCTCCTAATAGGAGCAAATGTTCCAAACTGACAGCCACACTTATAGATTTGAGATTACTGAATTGAAAGGTTATCCATGCTAAAACCATCTCCCAAACCCTGTGTCTGCTTCATTTCCAGTGTATTCTCAATTCTTCTAGTCAACTCTTGTGCTTTTTCCCCTCTCTCCTTTGAAACACTGGAATAGGTTTCACTAGCACAGTCTCTATGTTGTTTATCACCAGAAAAAAAAGAAGCAAAATCTCCTGTTCACGGCTCACTTTTTGTTGGACAAACTTTACTTCCTTAGCATGTCCTTCATAAAAAAAATGGTTTTGTTCCTCTAGGGAAAAATATTCTGAAGGTAGCTGGGTACAGCAGTTTGAAACTCATGCCTACTTCATGACATTCCCTGAATAATGGAATAAATTTACTCCTCTTCTGCCAGGTGTACAAAGAGCAGTTATTCGCCACAAACACACACTGTTGTCTCCCAGTTTTATTGCTTTGTCCTTCTGCTACAGTTTTGTCAGAATCAACTACTTTGCTGGTACGATTGCAGCTTTACTACTAAAGGTCTAGGTTGTTTTCTCATACCCAGGTTTGGAGCATACACATAATGTGCCCTTTCAGTTAACAGTTTCTGTTGTGGAATATCAGTCCATTTGCGTATTTGTGCTTTCATAAAATTAATACAGCCTGTTTCCTCCAGCTTCTCGAGTGCAGCAGAAAATCTCAGGTTTTCCCTACATGCTTTGGCTTCTAATTCTTTTATTTTTTGAAACATCACTTCTTGTGCAGTCTCATATTCAGCCAGCCGTTTATTCATTTCACCCTCTGAGTTTTGCCACTTTATCTGAATATCTATTTAAAGCTTCTTCTATTTTTTTCCAGCCTTTTATTGTTTCAGTTGATATACTCAGTCAGTGTTTAATTTATTTTAGTCAGGTGTGTGTGCAGTTGCCTTATACTTTCCTCTAGGTTACTGACGGTCATGTCTGGAGCTTGCACTGCTTTTTGCTGAACAGCTGCAGTACTCTTCTCAGTCAGTGTTTTTTTTATCGCCTTTTGCAGCTGATTTTCCATCAGATCCCCTGTATTTCTTTTTTCCTGGCATCCAGGCAGTGCACTTACTAGCTAGTTACTGAAATTTCCCAGAAATCTAGGTCCACAGGCTTTCTCTGCTAAGTTTCTGTTTTCACAGTGGGAGAGCTAGAATTAAGCTGTTACTCAATGTGCAGCCATCTCGGAAGTCCTCAATCATTTTTTGATCATATTGTGGCATCATCTTCAGTGATGGTAATATGCTGTTCAGTGCTAGGCTCATACCAGCTAGAGGCACATAGTCTAAAAGCTCCATGTCTCTTGTTCGTGTAATGTAGGGAGGTACATCTCTGGTCATTTACACCTACATGGACTGTGATGGAATTATACTGGTACCTGTAGTGTAATACCTTGAGTGGATATGTGATTTGGCAGATTTTGGCTCCAGATAAGCAAATAACAGTTATGTTTTCCTTGCTCAGGCTAGTTACAGGGTCATCAGTATGTATTACAATGGAGTCCACTATGACAAGAGTCCTGGGAAGTGTGTTTGCTTGTCTTAGGGGCTTAGTGTGGGGCTCCGTTGAGAGTGACAGTGTGTGTGTGGTGTTAAGTGGCGTATTATTCTGTGTGCCTTTAAGCTTTCTGAGACAAAACTTTCACAACAGGTGGTCTGTGTGAGCTTTCTTGTTTAGGAAGATTGTTTTAAGTGCCTCAGCATATAAAGTCTGTGTGTGTTGTGTACTGTGTGAGGTGGGTGTTGTATGTGTGGTTTCGGACAACCTGCTGTGCACTTGTATGCAAGTGTTTAATCTCTAGTGTCAGTGTATACATACACCTCTCGCATACTGTTTCTGCTACTTTAAGGATTAAGTAGTTGTCAGTAAACATGAGACAGTTGATACATTGTCTCAAGATGCCCATCTCCACCAAGTTAGCTACAGAAAAGTTAGGAAATTGTGTATCCATACTGTTTGGTCCTTTGATCTGTGAGCTACAAGGAGGTGGTGTATTTGGGGTTAGAAGGCTATAAAGGGTGCTGTATTGCAGATTATGCCAAACAGTGCTAAATTCTCCTAACTTTAATGTTTACACAATGCTGAATTCAACTAAATCTGTAGGTGTTGCCATTTGGCTCCCAACTAATTGCTCTAAGCTTGTTGGCACGCACAGGTTTTGCACTATATTGCTGCTTTATAGGGCACCGTTTTGTGAACTATTCTTTCTAGGTGTTTGCTACTAGAGGGCACTGCTTACCCATACCAAAAGTGCAGAGTTTATAGCAGCACAGAAAAAAACAGAAAACTGACCAATAAAATGACCACACTATGAATCATTTTGTGTACGTCCAAACTCAGACAGACCAGACAAACACCTTCTGTCACAAGATGACTAAATCCACTCCTCCTAATGTAAAAACACAGTAGAAAAGACCCCCAAGTGCAGTGCCTCCACAAATATCTTGCTGAAGGCAATATCACAACAATATTACAGCAACAAAGGTGAGAGAAGGAAGTTTTTTATATATACAATAAAAAAACAAAATCAGTGAAATACTCGCATAAAAGCTGGAAAAAGTACCGATTACTCAAAATAACTTAAGTGCAATTTAGCAATCAAAGGTATTTTGCTTTGCCTCAGTGGCCCTGGATGCAAGTAAAACACTTTTGGAATGAAAGCTAGGACTCCATGCTTTGCTTTGCTCCTGGAAAATGAGCAAGAGACAATATGTAGTAAAGCAGGTTTACTCAGAGTAATACTGATTTGCTGGATGAGCACCTGGCATCATGGATCTATGAAAAACAATGGGTGGGAAGATTAGATAAATAGCTTATACAACAGTCAGTAGCGATGAAAGAAGGGAGGGAGTAACTTTAGAAATTAGATTCTCATAAGGAGTGGAGGCCATAGACACAGTCGTATTATAAAACAACAGTGAGGTGCAAGCAGGCTAGCTGGAGAGGCATAGAATGAAATAAAGGCAGTATTGGAGCTGTTTCAGAAACTTTAGCTTAATGTGTAAGTGGAGGATGGGGCAGACACAGAATACAACTTTAAGCAGGTAAAATATATCTAGAATATAAAAACACTTGAGCACAAACTGAAGCAGAGACAATTCTGTTACTATTGACCTTCTGCTACAGCTTAAGGCACCAGAGTATGCAGAAATTTACTAGTAACAATGTTTATGGAAAAAAAATTAATAATAAATTACAAAGGCTCAAAGTCTGGCAGGAGTACACAGCTCTGCCACAACTGCAAATTAAACTTCAAGACTATGGGCAAGCAGAGTTTAAAATGCAAATGGATAGCTTTTACAAATAATGCTACTTGTGGAAATAGAAGTGCAGAGTAACACAAAAGCACAGTTTTCCCACAACTACTAATTAAAATGTACTACTAAGGTCCCAGAACAAACTTAAAAATGGGAACTGATGGAACAGTGCAGAAAAGTGCCAAGTAATATTACCACACAGGTCACAAACTGCAACTCAGATATTTAAGCAGAAATTAAATAATTAAAATAATTTAACTTTTGTTTGTTTCCTTTTTTTTTTTTTTTTTTTTTTTTTTTTGAAAATCTAGTTGCTCACTGTTCCACACCTCTCCAGGTCTTAGCTAAGACCAAGGTTTATAGGATCTGCTTCTAGAAGATCATGTTAGCAGATGAAAAAGATTTTGTAGTTGCTGCCAACAACATAACCAGTAGGGGCTAGCTCTTCTCTGGTTTTACAATGTTTGTGTGAGTTACTATCCTATGCACTTTCTTACTCCTCTATCAAGATTAATTTATTGGCGATTTTAGCCTGTCTGCTCATGGACCTTCCTCTTTCAATGCACTCTCATGTCAAAATGTTTTTTAAAGGGACTTCGCATAAGAGGCTTCCAAGAAAACTACTGTCCTCTCCTTGGGATCATAATTTTATGCTACATCTCCGGCCGTTTGAACCAGCTAACCTAGCTGATTTGAGGTTCTTAACATGGAAAACAGTTTTACTGATTGATCTGACTGGTGCTGGAAAGATATCCGAGTTTCAGGCTCTTATAGTGAGTGATCACTATTTCATTTTCCACAGGGGTAGGGTTTATTTGAGAACTAATCCTCTTTATATGCATAAAGGGGTATCCAAGTTTGCTTTAAGCCAAACTGTCCATCTCCCTGGTTTCTTTCCTGAACCCAGAAATAAGGGAGAAAGGATATGCCATATATTGGATATCCGCATACAACTCAGATGCTACCTTGACAGAACTAAATCTTTTAGATGTGCAAATCAATTGCTCATTTCTTGTGAAGGTGAAAAGAAGGGATAACCCATATTAAAAACTATTTCTAAATGATTGTCTAAGGCTATTACCTTTTGTTATATTCTCTGTGATGCCCCAGCACCGGCCCAGTAATCAAGGAGCCTCAGTCCTCAACATTAGCTCCAGTGGGGGACATACATTGGGAGGATGACAGGTACACACACAGTATTTTCAGATGCATCCCTCTACATCAAGTGTAATTTCCCTTAAGAGCACACAGAGACCACAGTCAGTCCAGGGATGGTTTCTTCCTCTTTTTCCAGATCCCCTATAAGACTCCCCACTGGCACAACTATAGGGTTGAGATCTCAGCTGAGTGGCCAAGCCAAGACCTCCAGCACCCTCTCTGTCTAACCAGTGCTTCATGCCCCTGCCCAAGTAGCTGACACACACACTCTTTGAGGTTTGATTTATACACACACACACACACACACACACACACACACACACACACACACACACACACACACACACCTACCTGGGAAAGGCTGGCACAGGTTTAGTAGCTATGCCCCTTTCTGCCCAGACTATAAGGTAGTTATCACTGCCACCGGCCTCGTCCTTATCAGCTACTTTAAGGCTCTTAATAAAGGGTGTCCAATCTTACTGTGTAATGTTACTATCAATACAAATGGTAGTTTGACCAAGAGCAAGTCTGTCAGACATGGCCGATAGTGTCACTAAACAAATATGCATTAACTCCCAAAACTTAAATATGTCTCACAAATATCAGCCACAGTGAAAGGTTTAAATATTTTTAATAATAATAAAAGATCAAGAAAATACTCTGTATATAATCACAGTAACATCAGAGTTTAAAATCACAGGAAATATTTTAAACAACATTGCAGGACAGTCTCAAATAAATAAAGAAAACCAGCTAAATTTAAGCTTTGCTATATTCCTGACTGTATCCAAGTGAATTACTGTACACTAGTAACTTATTTACAGAACAAGCAAGCAAGACAGATGTTGTGAGTAGGTCTTCCGGTTGATGTTGTCAGGTCAGAGAAAATACAGAATACTCAGTTTCTCTCAGAGAGTTCTTAAATTAATATCTCAAATATTACTGCTAGGATAGCTTGCAGGATGACATCACTTCTTGTCATCTGACTCTATCCCAGGTAAACCCCCCATTGATATAGCTGGTAGCATTTAGCATCTACCTGGTGGGAAAATACATAAACAAGGGATTTTCTTAGATCTAAGGCAGATCCTGGAAGTCATAAAACAGTAAAAAACACTGCAAGACAATACAGTGAACCACAAGTTCTAGACATTGTGTGTGTTACCGCACTGAAACTGAAAGATAACATCCTTTTTTATGGCGTGGCTATAAAGTAATTTAATTTCAACTATTTTTCTGAAGTTTTGCAAGTTAGCCTACATCATTCCACTTTCCCCTTTTAAAATATATGCATCTAAACAGATACAATAGTGTATGTACATTTCTGTCCTGTTCCAATAGAGTACACTGTGGATACATTTTTAAAGGTCAGTACTTTACAACCCTTTTCAACACACACTTCTGTACCAGCAGTTTGATATACACATAACATACAGTTTTAATACATTTGTAACACACGCATATGAACCATGTTGATATTCACAAATGACATATAATTATTTACAAAAATTCAAAACAAAATTCCAGATAGCTAGGCTGTCAGTATCTCCTTCCGTGACATTCCCCCCCCCCCCAAAGACTCAAGCAAGTTTTTCAAGTGACCCTTGAGAAACGTTGCTTGAGAGGGTTGAGCCTATATGGGAATACCTTACTCCATTCCCTGTCTTGAGAGCCAATCTGCTTTGGTATTGCTAACCCCACTGTGGTACTGCATTGTCATGTCATGTGCCTGCAACCATAGACTCCATCTTAGTAACTTGACATTTTGCTGGCTGACTCAGTGTAGCAGTGTTAATGGATTTTGATTTGTAACTACAGTGAATTTCCTTCCATACAGATAAGGCTAAAGTTTCTGCAGTGCCTACACTATGTCTAGACATTCCTTCTTTACAGCTGCATAACATTCCACCATGGGTTGCAGCCTATGACTAAGATATGCTACTGGGTGCTCTTCTTTCTCTGAGGAAACCTGGATGAGAACAGCCCCCCACCCCATGGTTTGAAGCATCCACCTGCACAACAAATTCTTTGCTGTAATCTGGTCTGGCTAACACAGGGGGTCCTCCCAAAGCTCCTTTAAGCTTCTGGAATGCCTGCCCACATGCTGGGATCCACACTACCTTATCTGGCTTGTTTTTCCTTGTCAGGTCTGTGAGGGGAGCAGGTATGATACTATAATTGGGGGCAAACATTTTGTAGGACCCTGCTGTCCCTAAGAATGCCCTCATCTGCTTTTTGGTAACAGGGGCAGGCCATGCCTGAATGGCTTGTACTTTGGCAGGTTCTGGCTTGATCATACCACTCCCCACTGTATGTCCCAAGTAGGAGATCTCTGCCATACCCACCTGACATTTACTGGGCTTAATGGTTAACCCTGCCCTCTGTAGTCTGGCTAGCACCTCCCTGACATGCTGAAGGTGCTCTCGCCAGAAATAGCTGTAGATGGCAATTTCATCCAGGTAAGCAAGGGCAAAATCTCCTGCTCCTGCCAGGATGCGATGTACCAGCCTCTGGAAAGTCGCTGTGTCATTTTTCATCCCAGAGGGCATCTTCGTGAACTCGTACAAGCTGAAAGGAGTCACAAAGGCTGACCTCTCTCTAGCGCTGGGAGTCAAGGTTACCTGCCAGTAGCTCTTGATAAAATCAATAGTGGTAAGATACTTAGCCCCACTCAGCTGCTCTAGGGCTTCATCTGTCCTAGGCATTGGGGTAAGCATCTGACTCTGTGTGGCTATTTAATTTCCTGTAGTTCACACAGAACCTGGTGCTGCCATCCTTCTTTGGTACCAGCGCCACTGGGAGGCCTAGGAAATGCTGGACTCCTGGATTACCCCTAGTTCCAACATTTCCTGTATCTCTTCCCTCAAAGTCTGTCTAACTCTCTTAGGCACCCTATAAGGGGCCTGTTTAACAGGTCTCTGGGGTCGTCTAACCACATGGTGCTGCTCCAGGTGGGTGCACCCTGTTTCCCAGTGAACATGCCCCCAAATTGCTGTAACACTGCTCGGATTTCTCAAACCTGGGTAGGGGATAGCTGCTGGGACATTGCTACCCCTTCCACTGAGGTATCAGTCCGAACCACACTGAGGAGATCAGTTACCAAATCCCCCTCAGACTCTTCCTGCCATCCACTGCAAATACTCAGCACTAGGGCCTTTCTGTCATGGTAATGTTTCGTCATGTTAACATGGTACAAGTTATGCCTCTGCCTCTTGCCTAGCAGTTCTACCATGTAAACATCACTGACCTTACTAACCACTTTGAAGGGTCCTTCCCAAGCTGCCTGCAGCTTATTGTGTCTGACAGGAGTGAGAACCATAACCTACTGCCCCACAGCATACTCTCTAGCTCAAGCATTACTGTCATACCAGACCTTTTCTGCTGTTGGGCTTCTGCCAGGTTCTCCTGGGCCAAGCCTTTGAGTTCTGTGAGCCTTGTCTTGAGGTTTAGGACATATGCCACAACAGACTCCTTGTGGGATTCATTCTCACCGTCCCACTCATCACGTATCAAATCTAGAGGTCCCCTCACCCTATGCTTATACAGTAACTGAAAGGGTGAAAAACCTGTTGATTCCTGGGGCACCTCTCTGTAAGCAAACAACAGATGGAGCAAATATTTGTCCCACTCCCTGTTAAACTGGTCTGCAAATGCCCATATGATGGTCTTTAGTGTAGAGTTTAACCACTTAACCAGACCATTAGTCTGGGGATGGTAGGGGGTGGTCTTTAGGTGCTTCACCCCACAGTGCTTCCACAGACAAATGAGCAGGTCCAACATGAAATTGGCATCTCTGTCGGTCAGTATTTCTTTTGGGAAACCTACCCTGCTGTAAATCTCTAACAAAGCAAATGCCACCTTTTCTGCCTCCGTGGAGGACAGAGCCACTGTCTCAGCATAGCTGGTAGCATAATCTACTACCACTAGGATATACGTCTTCCCTGTGGAACATGGGGTACTCAGAGGTCCTACAATACCCATAGCTACCCTCTGAAATGGCTCCTCAGTCAGACTAAGGCATCAAAGGAGCTTTCACCTTGTCTCCTGCCTTGCCTACCTTTTGGCACTGCTCACAAGTCTTGCAGTACCCTGTTACATCTCTGGAAATCTCAGGCATATAAACATTCTGCATAACACTCTCTTTCTACACTGTATGCCTTTATGACCTGCAAAGGGAATATAGGCTATGGCTAGAAATGACAGATGGTAGGATCTGGGAACTACCAGCTGCTTTATTCCCTTACTCTCTAGCCCTCCCTCAGGGGTCCACTCTCTATATAGTAATCCTTTGCCCCAGTGTACAGATTCCCCCGTCACTTGATAATCAGGTGCCTCACTAGCTACCTCCCTCAAGCCTTGTAATGTAGGGTCTGAGAGCTGAGCCTGTTTCAAGTCTGTCTTTGTAACCCTTCCCAGTGCCCCTTCCACAGGAAGTCTAGTATTCTCTGACAGCGGTGCTTTACTGTCAGCCTGGGTACTACTACTCACCTCTGGCCTTGCAGTCAGTCTGTCCAAGGGAACATCAGTACGCACAAGCAGCTGTGACTCATCTTCAGTCTCACTGCTACAGGGTGGCTCCCTCTCTGAAGTAACCACCACACCAGTCCCGGCTTCAAGTGTGCAGTCTGCCTGGCTCCCCTGAAGGCTACCAGATCCACATGCTTGTCTCCAAGCCTGACTGTGTGTAACTGTATGCACACAAGGTACTGCAGTATCAAACTCATTCCCTGTCAGGACATCTGCAGGGATATCCTTGAACACACCTACTTGCTTGCTTCATTTTCTACTCTTCCAGTCAAGGTGAACCCTAGCCAGGGGCATTTTGAATGGGGTCCCTCCTAAAGCTCTGACTGGAGTAAACTGCCCAAGCAAGTAGTGCTCTTCTTTAACCATTGCAAGCTTCACAATGTTTAGGTCAGAGACTGTGTACGTCTTAGCAGTGGCCTGTTTCACATCTACTAAGATAGGATATAACCTCTTGTGGTTGTTTGGTACCCTTTTTGTCTCCAGACAACTTACTGCTGGCATTCTGTCATTCCAACTTACTGGCTGTCCCACATTTTGTTCCCCACCTTGCCTCTGTGGCCATCTATATGCTACATGACCCCACTGGTTGTATTTAAAACATTTAACCCTAGGTCCTGGCTGTGTACTTGGACTAGTGGCTTCCCTTGCTACTGGCGGACTCTATTAGGGTTGTTTAGTCTGCCCACCATGGGTTCCCTTAGACCCATGAGCAGCACTGGATATCCCTTTCCCGTGCAGTGATGCCCTGCTTGCTAGATATAAGTCTCCCTTTTTCCTCAACTCATCTGCTGTGTTACAGTCTCTATCCGCTAACCAGATTCTCATGTCTTCAGGCAAAGTGCTAAGGGCTTGTTCCCTCCCCAAAAGGTCTGCCAGCCCTTCAGAAGTGGTGATCTGACACCCACTCACCCATCTATGAAAATAAGTGCTTAAATCGGCAATATATTCACACACACTTTCATCTGCTGTGCGTCTGTGCTCATTAAACTTTTTTCTATAAGCTTCAAGTGTTAACTTAAAACACTATAATAAACAATTCTTAACAGTATTATAATTTAAACAATCAGTGTCAGACAATTTAGAAATAGCAGTTACAGCTTTACCAAGGAGTAAGGAGGTCAGGAATCGTACCCAGAGCTGTTGGTCAATATTATACTGTTTACATACCCTTTCAGGCTTATGAGTGAAATTATCAAAATTATCACTCTCTGTAAATTGTGGAAGAAATTTACTGACCTTTGTTGCTTATGGTGTTCTTTTTTTTTTTGGTTTGGGGTTCGGTTCCCCATTACCTCCATGATCTTGGCGAAGAGTCAGCATCTCCTTTTCATATTGTGTCTTCTTCTCATTTGTTTCAGCTTCCAGACATCTCAGTCTCTCTGTGGATTCTAATTACATTTGTTTCTGTTTCTCCTTTTCTTCAGCCTCCAAACGTCTCAGTTTCTCATTTTCATCAGCCTCCAGACAACTCAGTCTATCTGATGATTGTTTCCAAACACTTGGCCTCCAGTTCATCTCTTTAACTCCAGGCGGATTTTTAAGTCCTCTGTGGAAAGGTTGAACTGTCCATTTTCTGAGGATTGTATATTCCCGAGGCCAGTCTGAGTGTCCTCCTGGTTGCTGGTTTCTAATGTAGCTGTGACTAAGGCTGCAATAATTTCTGCTTTAGTCTGGTTGGTATGCACCAGTCCTTTGTCTTGGCACATCTCAACCAACTGGCTCCTTGTCAGCTTGCCATACGCCTCTGCTGACATCCTTGCCTGTTCTCCCTGACTAACTAAGCTAACACAAAATTTATTGTGATATGAAACTCTGAATGTTCACTGTGTGGCTGATTGAGAGTACAAACACCTTCCCTAGTGACCACTGTTTACAGGCTACAGGAGTTCAATATCCACACCACTGAATTTCAGTATGTGATGCGTTGATCCCACCACTGCTTGCCAATATATGTTATGTCCCAGCACTGGCCCAGTAATCAAGAAGTCTCAATCCTCACCACTAGCACCAGTGGGAGATATACTTTGGGAGGATGACAGGTACGCGCACACAGTATTTTCAGATGTAGCCCTCTGCATCAAGTGCAGTTCCTCTTAGGAGCACACAGAGACCACACTCAGTCTAAAACTGGTTTCTCCCTCTTTCTCCAGATCCCCAATAAGACTCTTCACTGGCACAGCTATAGGGTCGAGATTTCACCTGAGTGGCCAAGCCAAGACCTCCAGCACCCTTTCTGTCCAACCAGTGCTTCATGTCCCTGCCAAAGTAGCTGACGCACATACTCTTTGAGACATGATTTATATATATATATATATATATATATACAAACACACACGGGAAAGGCTGGCACAGGTTTGCTAGCTATGCCCTTTTCTGCCCAGACTGCAAGGTAGTTATTACTGCCACCAGGCACTTCTTTATCAGCTACTTTAAAGCCCTTAACAAAGGGTGTCCAATCTTACTGTGTAATGTTAGTATCAATGCAAATGGTAGTTTGACTTAGCAAGACTATTAGGAGTGGACCACAGTGTCACCCAATAAATATGCAAGTACTTCCAAAGCTTAAATATGTTTCACAAATATCAGCCACAATGAAAGATTTTAAATATATTTAATAATAAATAATAAAAGAGCAAGAAAATACTTGGTAAATAATCACAGTAACATCAGAGTTAAAAATCACAGGAAATATTTAAAACAACATTGTAGGACAGTCTCAAATAAATGAAGAAAACCATCTAAATTAAGCTTTGCTACATTCCCTTTTTAAAATATATATATCTAAACCATTACAGTAGTGTATGTGCATTTCTATTCTGTTCCAGTAGGGTAAACTGTGGATACATTTTTAAAGCTCAGAACTTTACAACCCTTTTCAACATACTCTTCTGTACCAGCAGTTTGATATACCCATAACATACAGTTCCAATATACTTGTAACCCAAGCAAATGAATCATGTTGATAGTCACAAATGACATATATAATTATTTACAAAATTCCCAATAGCTGGGCTGGCAGTATCTCCTTTCCTGACACTCACCACAACAAAACTATTCCAGGCAGGGTCAATGTCACTTTCTGCCAAGTCCTTGGATTCATTTATGGCTTTATTATAGAAGTATTCTAGAAGCTACTACTTGGACCTCTGTACATACTTTTACAAAGCACTATAAGTTTGATTCCTTCTCTAGATCTAGACGAGACTTTACATGGACCATTCTCAAAGGGCTCCTGTACTCTTCTCCTTCCATCTCCCAAATATATATAGTATAGTTATGTAAATACATTTACTATAACAGTAGATACCTGAATGATCACTGCTGCAGTCGCTCCTCCCTTCTTTTCATCCATCCACCCCCCCCTTGTGTTTTGGTGCATTGTTTATGCTAGTGTGTGGTTATTTGTTTTTTGATGTTCTTAGCATTGTCATTTCAGGGCTTAGCCTCCCTCTGTCGGCAGGAAAGATCTGAAGGGCTTCATACCAAAACTTGCCTTTTTGTCAGCTCAGCTGACCAGGAGGTGCCATCATTTAAGCAACCATGAACAATGGTTTGTTTTATGCATCCAGTGAAGTGCTGTAGAGGGTGACATGCAGTGGGTTAACCATGGAGGTCATGATCTCACTTCCATAAGGAGTGGTACCTCAGTTTAGCCCTGCTCCTCCTCCTGAAGCCTGTGCATCGGTTTCTTTGGTCTTCCAAGCATGCACATCCCTCCCCTACCACCTGGGAAAGGCATGTAGGCCATGCCCCTTCAACTCCCCCTTCCCCTCCCTGTCTGGCACCACTAATCAAACTCCAGTTACCTGGGTTGCTGTAAGGACTCCATCCATCTGCTTTATGAAGCTAGGTTATATCTGGATGATGTACTAGTACTTGTTCATTTCCAGTACATTAGTGATGTACATTGCATTGTCTCTAACCTTTAGGTATTTGTCACTTGGGGAAAGTCATCTTTAGCCCTGGTATGGACCATATCCTTTGTAGCTCTTGTCGAATATTCCTCATCACCGTAGAACCTTTTTACCACCTGCTTTAACTCCGTGTCAGTCAATGGTGCATTGAGTGACCACACAGTGCAGAGTATAGCTATATAGTTTTCTTCATTTATTTGGACTGGTAATAGCTACCAATAATCCTTTCCCCCTTTGTTCAACTGCACAATAGACTGCTGCAGTTAATGCACAGTAGTTGCAGAGCTACAAATCTGTAAAATATTTTTCTCCTTCACATAATATGCCACTGTCTTGTTTGGTGAAACTCTAAAAAAAATAATAATAATAAAATAAAGGTTGACTTCTCCTTTGTAATTGCTCATCTGAAGCAAAACTTGACCTTGTATACCTTGATAGAGGGTTAGTAACCACACTTGGAGAACTTCCCATCCCTGTTCAGAGGTTTTGAAGTTAGAATGTAGGCCTCATACTTGCTGTCTAAAGCTTTGTGTGTGTGTGTGTGTGTGTGTGTGTGTGTGTGTGTGTGTGTGTGTGTGTGTGTGTGTGTGTGTGTGTGTGTGTGTGTGTGCGCATGCATGCATGTGTGCATTTGTGTGTTTCTGCTCTGCTTGCAACAAATGAGCATCACAATCTTGAACCGCTACTGAACAGCACAAAAAGTGAGTGGTGTTATGATATCAGAACAATGAGGACAAAAAAATTTAATAAATCTTGTGTTGGTAGACATCATAGTGTGAGGGAGGACCCTACATTGCCATATTCTTGTGATGTTATTTCACATCTTGTTAGGGTCCAGCATCTTTGTATGAATGCTGAACCAAATTCAAGCCATATGTTGGGCTTCTGTCTGATGTGAAGATGTTGTTTGGTCATTGGGAAAAGGAAAACCAGTCTTATTTGGCAGGGAAAGTGTAGTCTTGTCCTTTTTCTGCCCCTTAAAACTTAACTAAAGGGAGTGTGCAGTTGATGCATTCTTCATAAGCTAAAAAGGGATGTCTGTTTATACGTCTCCCTTTTTTTTTTCATAACTCAACTGTCAAGAAGCCCAGTTTTTGTATTTCATTATCATTTGATCTCTGAAAGTGACCACTTATATTAGTCAAAACCAGGGAGTATTTTTGATTGGTTGGGAAAGACAGACTAGCATATCAAGGCATGACTGTTTCTGTAGACCCGCTACATTCTTCAGAATGGGGATTATTTCTTGGAAATGCTGGAAGTTATGCCCAAGTCTTTTACCACCTTGCTATGTATAACAAGTAGAAAATGCATGTGTTTGGAGCATAGAAATTCCGATCTTCATCTTTGTGAATCATAGGTTCATAGGTTCATAGGTTCATAGGTTCATACTAGGCTATCTGCCCGAGGGCATTTACAAGCCTAGCCCATAGTTTTGTGGCTTACGCCACCCCTTTAGTATGGGGAACTATACCCATTATTTTGCTGTGCCTCTGTTGAGCAGTGACACTGAGGTAATCCCTGGGGTATATCTGCGATCTCCCATCCATTGGTCAAGATTTCTCTTGAACAAGGCCAGCGAGGTGCTCTGCCTCACATATACCGGGATTTTATTCCACAGCATAGGGAGTCTTTGGGTGATGAATCTATCCCTCCAGCAGGTCCTATTAATAGCCGTGTCGAGGTTTAAGTCTCCCGCCCTTGTGGCCCTGCCGGAGCTAGACTTTTTGAGGTGAAGCATATTCAACAAATCTGGGTTAGACATGGCCTTGTATGTTAGGCATAGGCCACCACTGAGCAAGCGGTGGCGACTGAATAGAGCTGGAGTTCTTTCAGTCGGGCAGCATAGGACAGATGTTTGAGACCCTTTATCCTTTTGGTGAGGAACTTTGTGGCCTCTCCAGCTGCTGCAAGTGTCGGGTCAGATACATTCCGAATGGGGCATTGTACTCAATCATTGGTCTGATGAGTGATGAGTATAGGGAGACTATGACCTCCCTTGATCTAGATGAGAATCCCTTCATGATAAGGTGGGCAATGTAGAAGGTCTTCCTAACTACTTTAGCTACATGGGTGTCGAATGACAGACTACTATCAACCTGGGTCCCCAGGTCCCTGATAACTTCTTCTGTACTCAGTGGATTGCCACCTATTTGGTAGCTAGGGGTAACCTTGTTTTTCCCGAAGGGTATGACTATGCATTTTTGGCATTTAACTTTAGGCCATGGCTCTGCCACCAGTTATCCGTTTCTGTGAGACCCTTCTGAAGGATATCTGTGTCAGATGTGTTTTCTACTATGGCCGAGTTTGCAGTCATCTGCAAACTTTGTCAGCCATAACCCTCCTGTGTTTGCTTGTAGTTCGGAAAAGTAGATGCCAAACAAGAGTGGGCCCAGGACTGAGCCCTGTGGTACACCACTTGTGACAGGCTTTGAGTCTGACATGGCGCCAGCAACTCTGACCCTGTGGGTTCTGTCACTCAGCCAGTTTGCAACCCATCTTGTGATGTATGGGTTAACATTTAAGCTGATGAGTTTTTCAATGATACCCGAGTGGGGTATTGTATCAAAGGCCTTCGCCAGATCGAGGTAGGCTGTATGGACTGCCTTTCCCTCATCAATGGCTTTGGTGACTGTTTCAAAAAGTCAACCAAGTTTAGAAGGCATGATCTGCCTTTGACAAAGCCAAACTGGGATGGATCCAAAGTCTGCAAATTCCTATGTCTTTATTTATGAGGTCCATTATGATCCTCTCCATGGCTTTGCAGATAAGGCTTGTCAAGCTAATGGGCGGTAATTTCCAGGGTCGGTGGAGGCACCGCCTTTGTGAAGTGGGACCACAGTTGCAGTCGCCACTCCTGGGTGCGTATCCAGAGGTAAGACTATGATTAAACAGCTGTCCTAGCTGTGGGTTTAATTCTCGTTGAGTTCGTGGAGCACACAGCCGGGACACCATCAGGTCCCATGGATGCTGTGTTTTTGCTTTGGAGCGAGCAGTTCTCACTTGGGCGTTGGAGATGTTTGGGGGGCTGCAATCGCTTGGTATAGATATCTCTCCTTTTGGGCGGGGGGGGAGAAGTTTGCACTGAACCTGTCAGCCAGTATGTTGGCAATGTCTGTAGGATCAGTAATCTTCACATCATTTTGAACTAGTTCTGAGCATATCTGGGAGTTTCCTCCCAGGTTTCTAACATAGCTAAAGAAGGCCTTATGATTGTCTTTTGAGTCTTTAGCTGCAGGACTGGTGTCGTACCACACATACATATACTGTTCTGGTGCCATTATCAAGGAATGTATTTCTATTTTTTTTCACTGTTCGGAGACCTGGTTAGTGTGGACTGCTGGACCAACGTAGGTCAACTAAACAATTTTTGTGTGGGGTGCTGTTTTTTATATCTTTGATCTGCTCTAAAAAATTCATTTTTTTCTTGAAAGTTTAATTTTATAATCAAAAGATGTACGCAGCTGCCTTTTAAGCCAGATTTATTTGTGATATTTAAAATGATTTTCTGGAAGTAATTTTACTTGGTAGCAGCGATCACTGCCCAAGGGATCTTGAAGTTTCAAGCAGTAATAATTCAAAAAACGTCTTCAGCAGTAAGTGGATTTTCTTTAGCACTATTTGTCATTTTCTCCCATAAGTGGATTCTGTGGTGGCCTTGAAGTAGTCTGTTCACCAAAAGGAGATGTGGACGTTGTCGTTCTAATGGTTTTAACTCCTCATTGTTAATGATATTCATAAATGTGCTGAGTTATTCATCTTTATTGCTACAGAAAAGGAAAGGTAAATGTTGTTTGGACAAGTGTTGTTCCAGTAGTTTGCTCACTTTTGTTATCAAGAGGCATGTAGACTTCTGTCAGATGTCATTAAGGGTAATTTATCTCTAGGTCTTATTACCTGTAATATTTATTTCCAGAATGTGTTTACAGCAAGACTATGTGCTACATATGAGTGGTTCTGTTTGCTCACCTTTACCAAAAACGTAGTCTGTCTGTGCACATCAGCTATCACAATCCAGACTGTGTCCTATCCTGTACATCAACTTGTATGCCTCCTTCTCACTTCTGTGTTCTTAAGTGCTTTGGATTCTTCTTGCATGTAATGCAGTGCAGAGATCCTTTCAGAGAGAGAGAGAGAGAGAGAGAGGGATAGCACTCAAGCACACACATCTTTAGATATTAAATACCTACAGTGGGCTTTAATTGCCAAACTGCATTTCCCTGATGGCATTTGTATTACTGTGGTGTACATTTACAATCTCCAGTTGTAGCAAGGAAAAGTACTTTTCAGTGTAATAAAATCACAGGCTGTAAACACCACAAAAATGCCGTTGTCCATCATTTGTAATACTTGGTTTGATTTCTCCATACTAAATTTAACTTTTGTGTCTTTCGGCTTTTCCCGGTTAGGGGTCGCCACAGCGGAACTCCGGTCCGCTAATGATTTGTAGTGGATTTTTACATACCGGGTTACCAGCCCTGACACACAACCTTCAATGAAGGCACACCCCATTCACGTATGCCTCCACACAGGAGACGCTCCAGCTGAGAATTGAACGGGACAACATCTTGCTATGAGGCGACAATGCTGCCGCAGCACCACCACCGCAATTTAACTAATTTTTAAAATTAAAAAGAGAATTTGTATAAATAGAATACGTTCCACAATTTTCCAAATCTAAAACGAAAGAAAGAAATAATTATTATAGTGTGCTCAGTTGTAACCTGGGAAAATCAGCAGCTCATATATTTCTAATATTAAATGAATAATCCAGAAAGATTTAGAGAGTAGAAGATAAAAGATGTGGTATTACCACAAGGTCTGATGAAGCTATACTATATTTGTTTTCCAAGTATTTTACTCTGATGCAGTTATTAAAGTACTGTTATTTTAAGGAAGATGTGTCTTGTTACCATTCCTCTAATCATTTACATTTTATGTTTAGGTTCTTGCCACTTTATTACCACACACAAAGGTGTTCCCCTCTTTCTTCTGGCAGGTAAATGCATTCCATTCTTCATGTCATAAATATAAGATGTTAAGCTTTTGTTACTCATGCATATTCTTTTTTATGTTTTTTTTTCCAGTGCATTTTTCAGACATACATTGCTGGGTTTAATTTAGCAAACCAGAATGCATCAGTTGAAGTAAGTTTGGTGTATTCCTTGACTGAAAGTTAATAAATGGATTATGTCTGAACCATCCATTCTTTACATAGAACTGTTTCTGTTTTTGTTTGTTTTGGAACTAGTGCCATTTGTTACTTGCTTTGTAAATTTGTATTACTTGTGCATGTTTCTACAGAATAGTCTAATCCAGTTGAGGTTTACATTTTTTTAATATATTATTAATTTTGCATAGTCTGATGTTTCCCTTACACAAAAAAAACTATATTTTAAGAACATTATTATTATGTAGCTAATTTTAACTCTCCGTTTTGCATATTCAAGAACGTATGAAAGAATGTGTTACTATGCAGGAATTACTTCATGGTCAGATTAAAATGCACAAGTAATTCTGTTTTTGTTTTCTTTTTTATGGAATGTATGAGCATTTTTAAGGAAGTAGGCTGCTGATAGTTTCCACTACTGCTGCTTCATATCAAACATACACATGGTTTTCCATGGAATCTTGCTTAGTACTGCTGTGAAGATACCTGAAAGATTACATTAGCAGGACATAATACGTCAGGTGCACACAAACTACCCCCTTTCTTATCATGGGAGAGGCAAGTGAGATGAACCCCTGCACTTCCTCTCCCTTTCTGGTTCCTCCAATGCCAGGGTGCTAATTGAAATCCAGTTATGTGGGTTGTAGTTAGGCGACCACCCCCTCTACACCACAGAGCTGAGCTTTCAGCTGTCATACTGAGATTTCAGGACCTTTTACTTTTCTGTAACTTGTTATAACTATTTTTTTTATTTGTCCAGCTCCTAACAGTCAGGTTAAGCTTTCAGGTTTATTGGTTATTAACTGTAATAGTTCCAAACTGTAATCCAATGGTTGTTGGGTTAGATCCTCTAAGTTCATGCTCAAGAAATCCAGAGTGTTTTTTTGTGGTGGGGGGTGGGGGAGTCCCAAAATTGTTAGATTTGTTCTGATAAAGAGACTTTGTTTCCTTGCTAACGCAGGGTACTGTCTGAGATTTGAAGGGAGTAGCCATATTACTTTGGGAGGAACGTCTTATCTCCAAGTCTGAAGAAATTTCATCCTCTATGTTGTTTTCATTCATCTTGATTCTGTTTAGGAAATTAACAGTTTTAGCTATTAATGTCCTTGCTTTTAAAAGTTTGATTGTAAAGCTGAGTCTAGGAGTGCAAAACTCATTATCTTCTGAATGTGGTTTCTTTGTAATACCTCTGTCTTGTCTTATATTTGGGCATTAAGCTCTGTCCCTTTGTGATATGTTTCTATGAAAAAGCCAGTTATTACAGATTTAAAGATTCTTTTAAACTTGATATTGTAAGGAGTTAATGTGGCTGAGGAGGGATGAAAAGAAAAGATTTGATCTCTACGACCCAAAACTGAATTTTAAGATACAGATTATTTCTTGTTCACATCAGCCAGATCACCTACATTTTCCCCATAATCCCTGTTTGATGACTACGTTAAATTCTAGTTTCCAAGCTGCAACCAAGCTCTGTATTTAGCAATGTAGTTTTGTTCCAGATGCTTATACTTTACAACTTATTCTTCAGTCTGAGAAAAACTCAGCTCATTATGCAAACAATAGTTATGATATGTACTACAGTTGGAGTGCCAGGAAAATAAAGTATTATGTATGTATGTAGGTATCTGTGCATTTCCATTTGTTTACTGGGAGTAATTCACTTTCCACTAAAAGCCCATTTTTAGCAGCAGTCAGGGAGAAAAGCACCACAGTTCTAACAGAGGTAACAAAAGTCAACTGTAATAGATATTCTTGAGTGTGTATATATAAAGCAGTTGCAAAATGCAACAAAATACTTACGTACATAGACAGAAAACATAATTAATGAAAGTTACAAATAAATGCAGGGCGAGCATATGCCAACAGTTGAATATAGATAGTATAATGAAATAGATCATGTACCTCTATTCACCACAGCCTTACAAAAACAAAAAAGAAAAAAAAAAAAAACATTACCACCTTACTATCTTTTTCTAATAAAATCTTCTGTTTCATCTCCAACTCCCCTCAGCATGAAGGCAAGACCAGACTCAGGGGGAGGATGGCTCCCCTCTTGTAGAAGAAAGTAGTCCAAAAAACACAAAAACTGACAGGCCAAAAGAGCCATAAAAATTGTAGAGTGGGCTGTTGGGGATAAGGAAATTGTGTACTGTTACTATTACGTAAGAAGCCCAGAATTTCCAGATAAAAGATATTCAGAAAGATTAAGAGAGAAATTAGAGGAAAGAAAAACACTTGCAAAGAAAAA
This sequence comes from Protopterus annectens, assembly GCF_019279795.1. NCBI lineage: Eukaryota > Metazoa > Chordata > Ceratodontiformes > Protopteridae > Protopterus > Protopterus annectens. The sequence continues at coordinate 270,006,309 of NC_056748.1, read as the reverse complement.
TTGTCAAAGGTTTCAAATGCAGATTTTTGTTCATTAGTACAACAGATCCATGGAAAATGTATAGAGCAAGAAATTTGGACCATTTGGAAAAAGAAGTGTGAAAATATAAAGAACAAAACCTGGAAAAAATATGGAAATGCAAAGAAAGATAGACCTGATATGGTGCAATATTTGTCTAAAGGAGAAAGCCAAACTAATCAATACAAAAAAAAAACTTCTTCAAAAGTCTTTGAAGAGAAATACAAGAAAAGCACCCAGATATGGAAGATTTCACAATACAAAAAAATAACATCACAAAGGAGGAACTTATAACAGAATATCAGTAAAGTAGAAGTTAAACAAATAGAAAATGAAGTTAGTGGAATACCTGCAAAGTGACGGAGTTAGTGTAGAAAGTCTAACACGGGGTATTTCACAACATATGAATCAATGAGTCCCCACAATAAGGAGAAATAGGTGGAGTGGTAGAAATCTGAAGAAGAAATTTGGACATGGGAAAGAAAAAGAGATTTAATATGGTTCAATATTTATGCAAAGGAGAGTGCAAAACTAATTAATACAAAAAAGCAGCTCCAAAGATATTTGAAGAGAAATACAGGCAAAGGCATCTGGATATGGAAAATTTTACAATACCAAAAAACAATAAAACAAAGGTGGAAAGTAGAAAAGAGGATTATTAATGGAGAAGTTAAAGAAATAGTAACTGACATTACGGATTACCTGCAAAGTGAAGGACTTAGTGTAGAAAATCCAACTCTAGTAATGTCACAGCATGATGGAACAAGTCCTGAAATTAAGGAGAAATGGGTGGAACAGGAAGCATCTGATCACTTGCCACATTAAGATATTCTGGAGTCTTCAGTAAGAAACCAGTACAAAAGTTTAGTTGGAGTTGCACTGGCAGGAAAGGAACAGGAAACAGCAGCAACTCTGATGCAGTCAGTGTTGTGGAGTGATAAGCCACTGAGTTCCCATATGAAAGAACAACAGATGGTGCAGGATGCAGCTGAAGAGACTGTCACAGGGAGATGATCTGGCACTTTCTGTAGAATGCCTGCAGGAAACAGAGAACAAAGAATATACCCTTAGTTTAGAAGAAAATGATCTAAGGGAAGAGTTGCGTGATTTAATAGAGATGGATAGATGTATTAAGATTGTTGAAAGAAATAGATTACAGAAAGTCAGTATGACCCAAAATATTAAAAGTCTGATAAAACAAATGAACACTGTAGTCAAGACTATTAACAGAAATTAATGTGATATAACAGAAGCAAGGGAGCCGGAACCATAAGGGGAGTGAGCCCCTCCTCACACACTTAACTGCTGCAAGACCATGGGCAGTTAACTAGGACCACTCCAAAACTCCACGGTGGCAGCATCTTCTTTAAGGATGAACCATGCATGCATCGCATGCCAACGCGGATTAGTCCACATGTACGCACACATGGAATTTAAACTACAGCTGTTCCCTTGAACAAGTATTTCAGGTGTTAAGACGACTTCTACTTTGCTGATCATTGCTGCCAGAGTCTTGTCGTTGAGCAAGTATTTCAGTCTTTGCTTTCTTATATTGCTGAATATCACCACATTTGTTGTTGCCCATTTCAGGTACAGTTTTGCTTTGCTGGTTCTGGTTTTAATTAGTGTGTGTGTGTGTGTGTGTGTGTGTGTGTGTGTGTGTGTGTGTGTGTGTGTGTGTGTGAAATGCCCCCGTTGGGTATTCCTAGTGGTTAGTGTTCCTCAGGCTCAAACCCTGTACCTTGGGTACAAGACACAAGAGCCTGAATTCTCTACCTATACCACCATGTGTGATTTAAGGAGTTGAGTCCCATAGCTCTCAACTGCCCAGATTTTCGCAGAATATTTGTGTCTTACTTTTGGTCTGTTACTCTTAAAATTTGTGGTTTTCTGGCAGATCAGTGAGAAATGAATTCACTAAATAATGATAGCTCTTTAAGTTTCAGTCATCCTATCTTTCAGGAGATGTGGTAACACAAAACACTTTATTTTAGCAACTTTCTAAGATTATACAAGCAGTGTTTAAAATGTGTCCCTAGTTTTGGGCTTTTGCCCCCCCCCCCCCCAACAAACACATTTTGTTTTTTTTCCAGATTTGTTGTGCTGCTAAGTTGAGAGATTTAGTTGAGTGTTAAGTGGATTTTACAAGGCGCTTGAGAGATTCAGGGGAACAGAAGTTTAGTGCTGCTTATGCCAAGTCTGTTTGCATTGTTAATAGCACAGCAGGTAGTATACTTGCTTTTGATGCAGAAGGCTGTGGGTTCTACTCCCACAGTATGCAGATGGATAGCTGATACTATACTGTGTTTTACTTTAAAGGGAGTGGATGCTGCAGTCCTGTGAATGTACTCCTTTGGAGGACTTACCCAGTGACTATTTACCTGTTATCAGTTTGCCACCCATTCCCTATTGCAGTATTACTAGCATATATTTTTTTTTAAATGTAACATAGGCAATTTATTTGTAGATGAAACAATGAAATATAAAGTTGTTTGCTAGCAGAAACTTCATTAGTTACAGATCCCTTTAATGTGGAATTAGTTAGATGACTTTTACTTCTGCAGAGATTTTGCATATTTACTGATATGGGTGGATTGTAATGACAGAAGTGTGAGTGGCCTTTTTTGGTTGCAATTTTCTGAAATGGGTAGTTTTGTCATTGGTTCATACATTTTGTTTCATTGATTACAAGAAGACTGTACAAATTTAAAACACATTCTAACAAGTGGTGCTGTATTATACAAGGAATATGATTTACTACAATTAGGAAGGTGAATAAAAAATGCATTCCTGTATGCATGGCCCTGAAAATGTGTAAGGAGCCTGTGGTTTGAAGCTTAGTCCTCCACTGGCCAGATGCAAAATGAATGTGGGTTTTCATGCCGTATTTTGCACTGTTATAAGAAAGCCTTTCTATATTGCACAGCTTATAAACAAATTGATTGTGACTAGATTGAGATGTTATTGTCCCCCTTTGCAAAGCCCTCATTAGGCCAATCATTTTGTATAATGCCCACTTTGGCATGTATCTGTCCAGATCCATGCAACAATTGGAATACCCACAGAGATACCTTACTAAAAGGATACAAGTCCTAAAAAATAGGTCTTGCATGGGCCACCTCAAAGATTTATCACAATACTCAGTACCCTACAGAGTGCTTAGAGGTGACCTGTTTCTGGCATACAAGGCATCCTCCTACCTAATACTGATGAACCTACTGAACATCGGCAAGTCAAATGGCATCAGAAATACTCAGTCCAGGTATCTAAACTGAATGTTGTGGAGAGATGGGTATATATCACAGAGGCTACCACTATTCCAGAACAGACTATCCATTCAAGTAAAACCAAGCTCATCCCTGTCCATATTCATATGCAACTTGGATCTAAGGATGGGTAATAGAAAATGTACTCCAGGATTGCCCCTCGTGCCACTAATGGATAGAGGCAGTTCCTAAATGCTGCATCCATTACATGGGTCCCCTCTAATTATCTATGGTATGATCACAGTTATTCTCACTAGGGCTAATATACAAATATCAGCCATTGGGATAGGTAAGACCAATCAGGAAATGTTAATTCACCATCAAAAGGGAAATGGGCTAGGCTTAAAATGTCCTCCAAGTGAACCTACGTTGTGGTAGTAAATAGTTTATTGCCCTGTTTAGATCACTAAGTGCCCCCCCCCCCCCCCGCCTTCAACAGCTTCCAGTGCCTCTTGAAGTAAATAGAATATATTACTGTGCTGCTAAGTTAATAATAAAGTCTTATCACAAAATCACAGGGCAATAAAGGAAAGGATAAAAGCAAATGTCATCATGGAAGTATTGAATAGAGAAAGCTATAAAGCAGTTAAGACTAGAAGTGTCATTGTTAGAAATGTATAGAAGCAGGAAGAGGTAAACAAAAATTGTTAGAAAACTAGATGTGGTAATGTGCAGCATCAAAAGGTATAGAAGTGGGAACAGATCAACAAAAATAGTTAGTAAGGTAGACATGATATTTTGTAGCATCAGAATAGACCAGGATCTGTTGTATACAATTACAAATAGTAAACTAAAGATTTCAGCACAGGCAGAAAAAACTAGGAGATATGCAGGTAAATATAAATGAAAAGTACAAAATAAGCAATTCATTGATAACCCAAAAACATGATGTTTTTCGTGTTTCACTGTTGCATTCATCACATTTGGGTTATTTGCCTGCAGGTAGCCCTCAGCCGGCCTGAATACCAGAGTCTTGGATTCCTGCGTCGGATGCTGTCTCTTCTTCCATGACGTTTGGTCGTCAGGGGTATAAAACATGCAGCGAATGCCATTACATCAGTCTTTCTTGCCGTGTGGTGCCCAAAGCAGAAGCAGTTCGCAAGTGCCAATCGACCGACTCCTGAAATTTTCGTTTTCGAGTTTCAGAACCGAAGTCTTCAAAAAAGATAAGTACCCCATTGGGGATCTTTTTTCTTGCTCCAACTGATGTCAGTAAAGTAAACAATTGTCTTACCTGTGGAAAGCAAATACCTCATAAAGATTTTCATTCGTACTGCATCCCTTGCTTAGGCCCAGACCACGACGTCCCTTGCTGTCGGTTTTGTGCCGTGTTCAACCCCTGAACTATTCGTCGTCGGGCTATCTTTGCAGCAAATTTATTTTGGTACTCTGTGTCAGTACTCTGAAATGACTTCGTTAAGCCATTCGACTACCGATCTTCTGAAAAAAGTAAAGATAAAGACAGAGACATACCGCATAGGTCCAAAATTGCCGACGACGCTTCCGTTAAGCTAGTCTCCAGTCCGCCGGTATTCAGTGAGGCGCTTTCGCAGCGCCTGATACCCGCTAACTCAGGTGCGCAGGCCTCTACTGAGACCGATTCGGAGTCCGGTATGTTGCGAGATGCTTCTTCGACTATGGAACCTGCGGATGTCTCTACCTTGGATGGGTCCGGAGCTACTGTGCAGGCACAGGCTTCTGAGGGTGTATTTAAACCAATGCCATCTTCTTTATCCAGGCCTAAAACTCGATACATGCCTAGAAAACCGACGTCCAAAACGCATGCTCAGGCCTATATGCCTAAAAAACAAATGCTTAGAATGGCCGAAGACCTTATTACATTAATTAGGGGAAGCCAGCCTTCCCCCTCTAAGAGACCTAGAACTGAATTTCCATTTGATTCTTCTGATCAGGAATCTGATATTTCTGTTCCTTCTGATGACCAGGATTTGCCCGTATCTACTTATGGAGGATTCTGATGCAGAGGATTCCATTCCCTCTGCTTCCCCTCCAGAAGATTTTTCTTTTGGTGAAACCTTGCACACTCTTAGGGAGCATTTCCGCTGGGAAAGCCAAGATTACTCTGACTCCAAAAAGAGGCTTAGGGAATTCTTACTCCTTCCTCAGCACAGGCCTTTAGCTATCCCTTCTGTTCTGGACATTATAGATGATGCTTTCTTGGAATCTAGCCTTTCCCCAGACACTTTACCTCCAGCTCCCAGAAAACCTGACAGGTATTACAGAGTACCTGACTCTCACAAGTTCCTGTTCAAGAATCCTACTGCGGATCCAGAGACCATTTCCCAAGGACCAAAGTGCATTAAGGCTACTGCTGCCAAAAGTCCTACCCCTTCTGATAGAGTTTCTAGAGCCCTGAACAGATGGGGTAAGAAGTTGTATACACTTCTGCTACTTTGGCCATTAGGGCTATGAATTGCCAGTTTCATATGTTAAAGTACCAGCAGCATATTATGGGACTACTTAAACAGAAAATGATGTTGATTCCTGACTGTGCTGAACACAAAGAATTACAGGATTTAATGCATTCTGCAGAACAAGTTGGTAAACATACTTTGCAATTTGGTTTTGACTCTCTAGAAGCATCTTGCAGGGCTGCTGTCACTGGGTCTGTACTTAGAAGGCATGCTTGGTTTAAGGAGCAAAACTTGCCAGATCATGTTAAAGCTAAATTACAGGATGCTCCCTTAAACCAAGACCACCTGTTTGGCAACAAAGCAGAAGAAGTCCTCAGAAGGATGGAGGAAAAAGCTAAATCTATGCAAACTGTTAAAAATTTCCTACAAGTACAGCCTCCCAGATTTAGTAGGCATTGGCCTTCTAAGAATTGGTCCCAGTCTCTTCCAGGCCTTCTCAGTTCAAACCAAGGAACAACACACCACCCAGGTTACAGTCTCAGGCTGCACACAGGCCTAAGCAGTGGGGGGCTCCCACTTCCAAAGCAGGGAGTAGTAAGCCACCCCCCTACAGAAAAATGGCGCAATGACTCACCCTTAGCCCTGCTCAACAGCCTGCTCCCTTAGGAGTAAAACTCGCCCTGCATGCAAAAACCTGGGTAAGTCATTACCCAGGACAAATGTTTTTTAAATATAGTTTACCAAGGATACAGATTCCACTTCCACAACCTACCAACCCCAAACAGTTGGCCAGACCTACCCCCAAATCAGTCGGCAGAGGCCCAACAGCAGGTTCTCTCTCTTCTAAGTATCAGAGCTATTCAACCTGTGCCAGCAGAAGAAAGGGGACAGGGGGTTTTATTCAAGACTTTTCCTGGTACCCAGAAAAGCCAGCTCCTGGCGTCCTTTCCTGGACCTCTCTATTCTAAACACCTTCCTGGTAATCCCAAAATTCAAAATGCTAACACTTCAACAGCTGCTTCCTATGCTAGGCAGAGATGCCTGGTTGGCAAACTTAGACCTAAAGGAAGCTTACCTGCACATTCCAGTAAGGGAATCTTGCAGGAAATACCTACACTTCAGGGCAGGCTCCATGCACTATCAGTTCTGTGCACTTCCCTTTGGCTTATTTACTGCGCCCAGGGTATTCACAAAGTGTCTGTCTCCAGCCATTGCATTTTGCAGGCAGAGCAATATTCAAATATACCCATACTTGGACGATTGTCTGATTCAGGCAGAAAGCCAGGACTTGCTATTAAAACATCTGGCATTTGTAAAGAAACTTCTAACCTCACTAGGCTACACCATAAACAAAAAGAAATCTCACCTAGTATCCTGCCAACAGATTGTATTCCTGGGAGCAAGCTTGAACACAACTTCCCAGACGGCTTTCCTCACTCCAGAGAAATAAGTTTATTTGATAACCTACTTCAAACTTTTGACCACAAAGCCCCAGCTATCTGCAAGGAAAATTCTGCAAGCCCTGGGGTTCATGGCCTCTTGCATTCTACTAATTCCATATGCAAGACTGCATATGAAGAAACTGCAGTGGTATCTAAAAAGCCTATGGAGTCAGTATTCTCAGGACCTGGAATCAATTATTCCTATCATTCCTTGTATAGAGACAGAGCTCCTTTGGTGGGCAGAGGCCTGCTACCACAACAAGGGGCTCCCTTTCACTCTACCCCCTGCCGCCAAACCCTAACAACAGACGCATCAGACTATGCATGGGGGGCTCACTTGGCAGGGCAGTGCATTGAGGGCAAATGGAACCTGAGACAGATGCACCTGCATATCAACCAAAAAGAAATGTTAGCTGTAGAGAATTCCCTGACAACCTTCAAAGACCGCATCCTTCTAGGGCAATTATTGGTAAAGACAGACAACACCACAGTTATATGGTACATAAACAAGCAGGGGGGAACCCACTCATACCCTGTCTGCAGACTAGCCATGGCTCTGTGGAACACAGCCTTAAGCTTCCAAGTGCACCTACAAGCTCAATTCCTGCCAGGCAAGCTAAATTCACTGGCAGACGAACTAAGGAGAAATCTCATGGATCCACATGAATGGAAACTGGAGCCAAAAATATTCATCCTCTTGAGGAACAAATGGGGGACTCCAGAGGTAGACCTGTTTACCTCCCCTCAGAACTACCAATTGGACAAATTCTGCACAAGGACTTCCCACAGTCAAGCTTGGAAAGTGGATGCCCTGTCCTTTACGTGGGAAAGCCTTTCGGTTTATGCCTTCCCCCTCTGCCTCTCCTCTCGAAGGTTCTGCTAAAGATAAAACGGGACAAGTCAAGGACAATACTGATTGCACCAGACTGGCCACGCCAGCATTGGTACCCCCTCTTGTGCAGTATGACACTGCTGGAACTATGGCACCTGCCTCAGACCCCTTCCCTGCTGTCCCAGCAGGCGGACCAGATTCCGTACCCTCAGCTTCAAACCCTGAACCTTGCAGCCTGGCTAATTCCTTGAGCTCTCCAATAGCATCCCTCAATAAGCAGGTGCTAGATGTCATTCTGGAGGCAAGGAGGCCTAGTACTAGAAAATCCTATGCTGAAAAGTGGAAAAGATACTGTTCTTGGAGCTAGACTCAGGGGGTGGGCACAACGGTGCCCAGCTTACCTCATATTCTTCAGTACTTAACAGAAATGCTCCACAAGGGCCTATCCTTCTCGTCAATTACAATTCATGCCTCTGCCATTTCAGCACATTATAATACTGAGCCACCCCTCTTCTCTCACACCCTGCTAAAGCAAATCCTTAAAGGGGCCAAAAACTTAAGACCCCCCCCAGGAGAGCCCCTACTCCAGCCTGGGATCTTAACTTTGTATTGGAAAAGCTCACTCTCCCTCCTTTTGAGCCAGCTGCAACTGCAGAGTTGAAATTCCTTTCTTGGAAAACAGCCTTCCTTCTAGCCATCACTTCAGCAATAAGAGTGTCTGAATTACAGGCCCTCATGGCAGTGGAGCCCTTCATTATCTTCCATGCAGACAGGGTTTCCCTCAGGATCAATCCTTCCTTCCTTTATGCCTAAGGTGGTGATTAGTGTGGCCCTAAAATAGTCCATTCATTTGCCTACCTTTTTCCCTAATCCACAAAACAAAGGAGAGTGAATACTGCACTCTTTGGACGTGCACAGACAATTTAATTCTTATTTGGATAGGACTAAGCCTCTCGGAAAATTTGAACAGCTGCTAGTTGGCTTTGCTGCAGGAGCAGAGGGGAAGATCATTTCAAAGCAAGCCATTTTTTAAATGGATAGCCCATTGCATTCATTTCTGCTACAAGAACCATGGAAAACCTACCCCACATGGGATAAGATCACATTCCACCAGGGCTGCATCTACCTCTGCAGCCTTTCTCAGAGGAGTCCCTACCAGGGACATCCTAGAAGTTGCTATCTGGAGCTTTGTAAATACCTTCACTAAGCATTACCACATGCCTATTTTTTTTCTAAATCCAGAGCTGGTTTTGCCACTGCAGTCTTGCAGGGCTTAATAGCTGGCCCTAATGCTCTCTAACTGCCTCCTCCCTTCCTTAGCTTTGGGAATCAACCCAAATGTGATGACTGCAACAGTGAAACACGAAGAACATAGTACAGTTGTGTACACTTACCATAAATGTAGATGTTCGAGTGTATTCACTGTTGCAGTCCTGGTTACCCTCCCTCCAGTCCCCTGACTTTTCTTGGCTCTACCTTTCCTTCTTGTTTAGTGTATTTAAGTTTTCTGGTGTATTTGCTTTTTGATGGAGGTGTACCATAATATATAATTGCTTCCCATTGAGGGGGCACCTGACATCTGGGGCAAGAAAAACTGATGTAATGGCGTCAGCTGCATGTTTTATACCCCTGACGACCTGACGTCATGGAAAAAGAGACGGCATCCGACGCAGGAATCCAAGACTCTGGTATTCAGGCCGGCTGAGGGCTACCTCCAGGCAGATAACCCAAATGTGATGACTGCAACAGTGAATACACTCAAACATCTACATTTATGGTAAGTGTACACAACTGTACTTTATGCAGAATTATGAAACAAAGCAAAAGGAATAGAAACACTACCAAAAAAGAAGAAATAGACACAGTTTGGAGAAATATATGTGAAGACCCTGTGGAACATAGAAAGATGCTGAAGTGACAGAAATAAAAGAAACAGTAAGAAGTTCAAATGTACAGGATATTAAATGGAATGAAGTAATGGCCAGAGAAATTGAAACAAAATTAATAAAAGCTCCTAATTGGAAAACCCCAGACCCAGATGCAGTATCTAATTTCTGGCTAAAAGTATTAACACCTTTACATGACGATTTAGCCCTGAGTAAGAACTACTTATATATGCATCCCAAACAGACACAAACCTGGTTAAAGTCTGTAGACCAATACCTTCTGACGGTGTGTGTGTGTGTGTGTGTGTGTGTGTGTGTGTGTGTGTGTGTATATATATTATATAGAAATTGACACAGACAGCGTTTATATTCATTTAGAAGAAAATTCGATCATAGCAATAGAACAAAAGGGTAACCATAAAAATTCTTATGGAGCAAAGATAATTTGTTGTTAAATGAAATTGTAATGGGAAAATGTAAGTATGGCATGGATAGAGTACAAAAAAGCATTTGACAGCATCCCACTTTCATGGATAAAGGAGTGTTTACAGATGTATAATATACAGCCTACAATGATCAGTTACATTACAGTGGCAGACCACTTTGCAGCTAAGCCATGATAAAGGATAAATTATTATTGCAAGCATAAAAATGCAAAGGGGGATATTACAGGGTGACTCATTGTAACCCCTGCTAATTAGTCTTGCCCTTAACCCAATAAGCTGCCTACTTAATTAGGTTATGGTTACATTTTGGCTCCCAGAGATAAAGTGTAAAGACATCATCTTCTTGCAGTGGATGATTTAAAACTGTATAGTTCATAAGATGAGAACCTGAAAGCACAACTGCAAGTGGTCATAGGTTCATAGGATGATACTAGGCTTTTGGCCTGGAGGACCTTATAAGACTAGCCAAGAATTTCGCCCATGTTCCCTCAAAGTCAGCACCTGCTTCCCTTGCCCTGCAGGGACAAAGGTGGGATCCCATGGGTATAGTTTCTGTTTCCCATACACTTTGAGGAAGCCCATAACTCAAAACTTTCTCAGATGATATAAGAATGTCATTTGATCTTGATGATAAATGTGCAAAAGCAACATTTAATGCAAGAAAGCTACAGCACCAAGAAAATATCAGTCTGGGAAAGGAATGTGATGTAAAGAAACATGAGCAGGAGGAAGTGTATAAATATATGAGAATTGATGAAGGACTGACAGTAAAACATGAACAGATGTGAACAAAACTCAATGAGGAAAATTTTGGAATACCAAAATTACTACTGAAAACAGCCCTGGCATCTAAGAACAAAGTTCAACTAAAAACCAATTTGCAATTCCTGTTCTGACTTATAGTTTTGGGGTGATTGGCCCCAGAAGGTATTGGATTATTTGGACAGGAAGACAAGAAAAATGCTTAATGCTTATCAAATGATACATAAAAATAAGTATAAACCAAGATTATATATTCCTTGTTCTGAAGGCGGTAAGAGCCTCCTCAAAGTTGATTACATGTATAGATCTGCAGTCGTAGGACTGCATACATATCTGCTGAGCTTACCAGATCCAAACTTAGTAAAAGTTTTAAAACATGGAGAACAGGTCTAAGATGACTTCCCTGATTAGTTTAGCAGAAGCATATCAGTGTCAAGCAGGAATGGAAATCAAGCTAGAAGTAGAGAAATTCATACAGCAACACAGTGTGCCAAAAAGCAAAAGAAAAATATAAGGAAGTGGTTCAGATGAGAAGGCAAGAAGTGTGGAAAAGGCATAAATATAATTGCAAGTACAGAAAATTCTTGAAACAGCCTCATGCTCTTCTGTGTCTGACACAAGAATGGTTAAGGAGAGGTGAATTTAAACCTAAAGATATTGTCAGCCCAGGATAGTTGACTACATGCATGTTGGTTTACCAAGTCCATTGAACATATGGGAGAACCAGACAAATGCAGGTTCTGTAAAACAGAACTGGAAGCAGTCACACATCTTTTTGCTGGGTGTGAAACACTAACGGCAGAGGGCCTATATACTGAAAGGCATAATAACGTGGCAAGACTGTTGCATTGAGGATTGTGCAATCATTACAATATTGAAGTATCTGAGAAGCACTGGAAACCTTTACCACAAATCATTATTGAGACTGCTGAAGTTTATATCACATGGGATCACCCATTACAAACAGTTCAAAAAATAGATGCAAGAAAACCAGATATAGTAGTCCATGAAAAGAAGACAAAAGTAGCATTGATCATTGAAATTACAACACCCAATGATTGCAGTGGCTTAGGTACAGAGAGACACAAAATCATAAAATACCAGAGTTTGCAGCAAAAATGAGGGCAATGTGGAAGAAGGATTTCCAGATGTTTCCAGTAGTAGGAGGGGCAATGTGTCTTGTAAAAAAAGGATATACAGTTGTATTTAGATATGCTACTGATACGTGTAATGCTGTAGGAATTGCAGGAATCAATTCTGGGCACATTGTGGGTGCTGTGAGAGCACTTTTTGCTAACATCAAAGATTGAAACAATACTAATTTCATGTACTTCAGTCATACTACTTGCAGGCTCAACCTAGGTTAATTACATAGCAACAACAGTGAACTAAGATTAAAGGCATAACTAAATTATACAGCGCAGTGACATAACATAGCGTAACATAAGACAGGTATAAAAATATACACATATTTACAAAAAGAAACAGGATCAGGAATATGCAATGCCTCCTTTGTGGATGGGGGTGATGTGAGATTGTTTCCATATGGTAGGTACTTCTGATTCTTATAAAGACCTATGTATAAGGATACTGATTGGGTAGGCAACTGAGTTAGCAGCCAGTTTGAAGTAGTATGGGGGAGATTGTCAGCTGAAATAGAGCAGGGTTTTAGTTTTGTAGCAGTTTCTTAATAGTGTCAGTGGGTATGTGCTGAAATGAGAATGGGGATGTCCTTCATGGATGCATCTGCAGTCATAACAAGTGGGTTGTCCTGTCGTCAGGCAGCCCTTCAGTCGGCCGGATTCCAAAGTCCGGGTCCGGCTTCGGCTGATGTCGCACTCCACCCGACGTCATCTCTGTTGGTCTTCGGGTATAAAGGCATCAGCCGACGCCATTTTCCTCAGTCTTTCTTGCGCGTGCGCCAAGCAGAAGCTGTTCGCAAGTGCCGGTCGGTCGGATCCAGAGATTACTTCTACCGAATACTACTTCGAAGACTTCTAAAGCTAAGTACCCCGTTGGGGACTTTTTCTTGCCTCAGCCGATGTCAGAAAAAGTTAACAATTGTTTAAACTGTGGGAAACAAATACCTCATAAAGATTTCCACTCTTACTGTCTGCCTTGTTTAGGCCCAGCCCACGACGTAGCAGCCTGTTCGGCCTGTGCTTCCTTCAACCGACGAACGCTTAGGCGTCGGTCGGAGTTCGCAGAACAGTTTTTCGGTTCTGATTTTGCGTACATTATGCCGTCGGATCCTCCGACTACCCAATCTGGCAAAAAACGCAAAGATAAAGACCGACACTCACGGTCCGCGGTTTCGGCGAAACCTTGGTCAAGCAAACCATGAGTGTCTCGGTTTCGGCGAAACCGAGAAAACTGAACAAAGTACAGCTGAACCTATTCCTACAACTGAGGCCCCTGCTACAACTCTTGAAACGACTTCAGAAATTTTACCCACTACGGTGGTTGACTTATCAGACACCATCCCCTTGGATGTTTCTACCCCAGCACGTGGTGCTGCTAGGCCTCCAGCAGCCATGTCCATTAAGGCCTTCGCCAGGGCTAAAGCTGCCAAGACTACTAAAACAGTGCCTGTTAAACCACCCCCATCCAGGCCCTCTTCTAGTTCTCAAATGCTTACCTTGGCAGAAGATTTAATTTCTTTGATTAGAGGATCTCAATCTCACCCAGACAGGGCCTCTCAGCCCCCAGAGAAGAGACCTAGGGCAGAGCCCCCCGAGCCAGTGTCCTCTGATGATTCTGCTGATGAATCAGACATAACTGACCAGCCAGAGGCTCCCTTCCCCAATTTTGAAGATTCTGATGCTGAAGAATCCATCCCAGCTGCTTCCCCACCAGAAGAATTTTCCTTTGGGGAAACTTTGCATGCCATGCGAGAACAGTTCCAATGGCAGCAACAGGATTTTTCAGACTCCAGAAAAAGACTTAGGACCTTTCTGCACCTCCCTCAGCACAGGCCCTTGGCTATAGGTCGTGTTCGCCCTGTGGTGGATGATGCTTTCAGTGATGCTTGCTCCGCTCCAGATTCTTTACCCCAGCCCCTACCAAACCAGACAGATTTTACAGGGTGCCAGATACTCATCACCACCTTTACAAGGCTCCACTTGCAGACCCAGAAACTATATCCCAGGGCCCCAAGGCAGTAGCCGCGACCATAGCTAAAAACCCTATTCCTTCTGAAAGGGAAGCAAGGTCATTAGACAGATGGGGTAAAAGGTCTACACTTCAGCTACTCTCTCAGCTAGAGCTTTAAACTGTCAGTTTCACATGATACAATACCAAGAGTTTATGCTGGATCAGTTAACTAAAAACTAACCACTGATGAATCTCTTGATAAGAAATATGTATTAGATATGGTAAATAACATACAACAGGTTAGCAACCATTCCTTAAAATGTGGCTATGATGCACTGGAGGCTTCATTTAGATCAGCCATGACAGGCACAGTGATAAGAAGGCATGCATGGCTAAAGGAACAAGCTTTACCGGATCATGTTAAAGCTAAGTTGCTAGATGCTCCTATGGACAAGACAAGTTTGTTTGGTACATCTGCCCAGCAGGTTATGAAGAAAATGGAAGAAAAGGCAAAATCTGTTCAAACTGTTAAAGATTTCTTGCAGGTTCAACCCCAAGGTTTAGCAGGAACTGGCCTGCCAAAATTGGTCCTTTCCTGACTCCACAAAATTTCAAAGGGGCAGGAATAGACGTTCCAGAGGCAGAAACCAATCCAGAGGAGGTGCCTACAGAGGAAGACAGTGGCAAGGTAACAACAGAGGCACAGACACGGCCACTGCCACTACATCAACACAACCACAGTGACTTAACCCTATACCCGCCTACCAGGGAACAAATAGCAGCTCCTCTAGGCGGAAAGTTAACCTTATTTTCAAAGAACTGGCACTACATAACAAAGGACAAGTGGATTTTACAAACCATAGATCAAGGTTACCGGTTTCACTTCCACACTATTCCAGTCAAAAGAGGAATGCCAAATCTACCTCCAAATCAAAAAACAGAGGCTCTACGCCAGATAATGGAGTTAGCAAACATGAGAGCTGTGGAAAGAGTGCCAGCAGCAGAGCAAGGAAAGGGTTCTACTCCAGACTATTCCTAGTTCCAAGAAAGGAAAATGTTGGAGACCAATTCTCGACCTGTCCACCTTAAATACATACATCATTGTCCCAAAATTCAAAATGCTGACCCTACAGCAACTTCTTCCCATGCTGGGCAAGGAGTCTTGGCTGGTAACTCTAGATCTCAAGGAGGCATACCTGCACGTCCCCATTCGACCAATCTGCAGAAGATACCTCAGATTTCTTGCAGGATCAGAGCACTATCAATTCTCAGCATTGCCTTTGGCTTATCTACTGGTCCCAGAGTATTCACAAAATGCCTGGCATCAGTAATCGCCCATTGCAGACTTCAGGGAATTCAAATTTACCCATACCTGGACGACTGCCTGCTACAAGGGGACAACAAAAGCAAGCTGACAACAGATTTACAAAGGGTCATTTGCTTGCTACAAGCACTGGGATACACAGTCAATTTACAAAAGTCAAGGCTAATACCATCCCAAACAAGGACTTTGCGCGGAATTGGACACAGTAAAACAAATGGCATTCCTGACTACAGAAAAACAAAAAGAACTCCCTCTATACTTCTTGGCACTAACAAAACTGAACAAGTTAACAGCAAGAAAAGTACTGCAGGCCTTGGGCTTCATGGCATCATGCATAATCTTGGTTCCATTTGCCAGACTACATATGAGAAAACTACAGTGGTACCTAAAGAATTTATGGTCCCAACACAGACACAGTCTAGAAACAGAAATCCCACTAATTCCATGCTTAAAACAGGAGTTCCTATGGTGGGCTCAGGCATGCCAGTCAAACCCAGGCCTACCCTTTCGCAGATGTCAAGCAAGCCAGACCATCACAACAGACGCTTCAGACCTAGGATGGGGGCACACATGCTGGACAAATGCGTGCAAGGATTGTGGACACAGGATCAACTTCAACTGCACATCAACCTAAAAGAAATGCTGGCAGTAAAACTGGCAATCCAAAAGTTCAAACCATTTCTCAAAGAGGGCCAGTTGATGATAAGGACAGACAACACCACAGTCATGTGGTACATCAACAAACAGGGAGGCACTCATTCATACCCCTATGCAGAATGACCTTGGAGCTGTGGACCCTGGCACTCAGCTACAACATCCAGTTACAGGCAATATTTGTACCAGGGAAAGACAATACCCTAGCAGACATATTAAGCAGAACCACCCGGATGCCCACGAATGGAAGCTTCATCCGGACATCTTCAAGACCATCTCAAAGAAATGGGGAATGCCACAGATAGACCTATTCGCATCACCTCTCAATCACCAGCTCAAAAATTCTGCACAAGGACATTCCACCCATTAGCATGGAAAGTGGATTCGCTCTCTTTCAACTGGAAAGGCCTAACAGCATATGCATTCCCGCCTCTTCCTTTGATACACAAGGTACTACTAAAAATCAAGGAAGAACGTCCAAGGATAATCCTGATAGCTCCAAACTGGCCAAGACAACACTGGTACCCACTACTGAGGAGCATGTCTCGAACAATATGTGGACAATTCCCTGATGCCTTTGATGTTAACGCAGAACAACTACAGCATCATACATCCAAACCTAAAACCTTACAACTGACTGCATGGAACATCACATAACAGCAGCTATTCCAGAACTTTCCCAAAGAGTTAAAGACATTATTCTGGAAGCACGCAGACCTTCAACAAGAAGGAACTATGCTGGAAAATGGAAAAGGTTTGTCATCTGGAGTACGGAAAGAGGAAAAGATGTGTCAAACATAGATATGCCTAACATTCTGGAGTATCTGGCGAACTTCTTCATTCAGGCCTGTCCTACTCCTCCATCAAGATACATGCATCAGCTATTTCAGCAGAATACAGCTTTGATACACCTGTTTTTTCGCACCCTTTGCTCAGACAATTCCTCAGAGGAATCAAGAATGTAAAACCTCCAAGGAAACCACCATTACCAGCTTGGGATTTAAACTTTGTGCTAGAAAAGTTGACACTAGCACCCTTTGAACCAGCAGCAACAGCAGACCTACAACACCTATCATGGAAAACTGCTTTCCTACTGGCAATTACTTCAGCAAGGAGGGTTTCAGAACTACAGGCCTTAATGGCAGTGCAACCCTTCCTAATCTTCCACCAAGATAGAGTGTCCATGAGGACTAATCCTACATTTATGCCTAAGGTGGTATCCAGAGTGTCTTTAAACCAGGCAATCCACCTACCTACCTTCTTTCCCAACCCACAAAACAGAGGGGAAAGAATACTGCATACCTTGGATGTACATAGACAGCTACACTACTACTTGGACAGAACAAAAAGTAGCAGAAAGACTGACCAACTTTTTGTAGCCTATGCAACAGGAAGGGAAGGAAAAGCTATTTCCAAACAGACAATCTCCAAATGGATAGGAAATTGCATACGATTCTGTTACTCCTTCCATGGAAAACCAATTCCACAGAACATAAGACCTCATTCTACAAGAGCAACAGCCACTACCACAGCCTTCTTACGAGGAGTGGCAACCAAAGACATTATTGAGGCGGCTACTTGGACCTCCATGCATACATTTGCCAAGCATTATAATTTGCCTCTATATTCCAGATCCCGAGCAGGGTTTGCCACTGCTGTACTGCAAGGGATCCTAAACACACCATAATCTACCTTTATCCTCCTCCCTAGTTGGCTATGGTATTCTACCCACTTGTTATGACTGCAGATGCATCCATGAAGGACATAGTACAGTTTTGTACCTACCATAAATGTAGATGTCCGAACTGGATAGCATCTGCAGTCAGGATTACCCTCCCACCATCCCCTCTGTGGTACTCCTAGGGTGTTTACCCTTCTAATAGCTAGCTGTTGGGGGGGAGTCTTTTATGGTGTATTTGTTTTTGTATATGTACATACATGCTTATTGTTGTGTTTACCTCTATCTATTTGGAAACATTGGCATCTATCCAAATTTTAGCCTGCAAGAGGGCTACTGGCATCTGGGGCAAGAAACACTGAGGAAAATGGCGTTGGCTGATGCCTTTATACCCAAAGACCAACAGAGATGACGTCGGGTGGAGTGCGACATCAGCCGAAGCCGGACCCAGACTTTGGAATCCGGCCGACTGAAGGGCTGCCTGACAACAGGACAACCCACTTGTTATGACTGCAGATGCTATCCAGTTCGGACATCTACATTTATGGTAGGTACAAAACTGTACTTTTGAATGACATTTTGTTGAGTACGGGGGTTAGTAATGACAGGGTTGGAAGTAGTTGATGGCCTGGGGTCGGTGTCTAAATAGGTGAAGGGTGGGGGGGGTCCAGCATTAGGGGTGTTAGTATGTCTGAAATTGATTTTATGAAGTGCTTGTTAAAGTTTTCGGCTATTTGTGATGGAGGGGTATAAGGTGATAGGGTGTGCTCTCCATTTCTTCCAGGGTTAAGTAGAGAAGATATGGAGTGCCAACACTTACTGGGGTTGATTTTATGCTGGAATTGAAGCTGGGAATAATATGAGACTTCTTATCTCTGTTGATTAGTTTTGTCACTTTGTTACGTAGTGTTTGTTATCCAAGGGACTGAGAGGTGTTCCACAGATTCATGTTAGGGAGGAGATTCCCATTATGTTGATCAAGTGTCAGCAGGGGTCCAAACCTCCTAAAATGTTTAGGGCTGACATGCCTTTAAACAAGAAGCAGAAGACAAAGCACATTTCTCCTGCTCCTAAAAATCCTCAGCATGAATGGCAGGACTTTACACAGGGGTTAGTTAATGCTCTTATGGCCATAAAGCCCCTTCAGGGTGTCTCTGTTCCTGCCCCCTTGGCCCTCTATTTTCTTAGGAGGCCCAGGGAGCAGGACTCTACTGATGAGGATTTAGACTCTGATGAAAAAGTCTTTCACCTATTCCTCTCAGATTCTTTCTCCATTTGATTATGGTTCTGAGGAGGAGGACTCTATCAATCCACACTGTTCTTTTGAGGAGATCTCCTTTGGGATTACTGTCTCTCGTATGATGGAATTTTTTTTAAGTGAGTCTGCCCCCAGGTTTCTGATGTTCAGAAGAGGTATTATGACCTCCACCAAATAGAGTCTTCTAAGCCCTCTGTTGTTCCTCCTGTTCTTGCTACTACTTTGTTGGACATATTTTCAGCAGCTTCTCAGGCTCCTGATTCCCAGCCCTCTGCTCCTAGAAAAATGGTTTTACACTGTGCCTGATGATTGTAAATTTCTTTACAAGCAACCCACTGACCCCTTTATTATTTCTGCTTCTTGTATCAAGCTTTCCAACTTTTGCCTTCTACTAAACTGCTTCCCTCTGACAAAGACAGTAGGGCCATGGAAAGATTGGGCAAAAATATGTGCAGTGCTGCTACCCTGGCCTTTTGGGCTGTGAATTACCAGATCCATATGACCAGGTATGTTTTATTCCTTCTATATCAGGTCTTTCATGCTATTTCAGACCTTCCATATTCTGAGGGGAAAGCTTCTGAAGTGGCTCGCCATTCCATTAAATATAGTTATGACTCAGCTGATGCCTATTCTAGAGCTGCTGTCTTTTTTCTGTGTTAAGGTGTTATTCCTAGCTTTGCCTTCAGCCTTTGCTAATGACAGTAAGACCAAATAGATGAATGCTCCAACTGACAAAAAAAATATCTCTGGTTCTGCAACTGCTGAGCTTTTTAAGTCTCTTCAGGAGAGGGGTAAGGCTATGCAGGAATTTAAACATATTTTTGTTTCCCCTGTTCCCAAATTTCAAAGGAATTTTCCTACCAAGTCTGTCTTTGTATGTAGGTAGTCCTGCTCTCCTTCCTGAGGTAAAAAGGTTTCTCCTGCTAAGTCTACTCAGACTCTCACAGCTTAGAAGCCTGTTTGACTATTTTCCTCCCCTCCCTCCTTAGCAAAGTTCCTCTATCTCTTTGTGTTTCCCTGTTCCTTCACAATTGGTTAAGGACCACTAAGGATTGGGTTCTATCCATCATTCATCAGGGGTATTACATGGTTCCTCTTCTTTTGGCCATTCCTTAACCTTTTCAGGATCAGCTGCCCTTTTTTTCTGGATGTTCTTCAGAACCTTTTTTTGTCAATGCATCATCCAAGCAGTTTCTGCTCCTCAAAAGGGGAAGGGGTTTTATTCTAAAATATTTCTGGTTCCCAGGAACGAAGATACCTGTAGACCCATTTTGGATCTTTCCCAGCACAACACCTTTTTAAAGGTTCTTTCCTTTAAAATGCTGTCCCTTCAAACATTGTTTCCTCCTCTTTTACCTCAGGCTTTCCTAGTCTTTATGGATCTCAAGGATGCCTATCTCCATATTGCTATTCATCCCCATTTCAGGAAATTTTTACATTTCTCTGTTTCTTCCTTGCATTATCAGTTCTCTGTTTTGCCCTTTGGCCTCCCTTCTATCCCAGGGGTGTTCACCAACTGCCTCACTTCTGAGATTGCTTTTTTCAGGATGAGGAGAATACAGATCTTGCCCTATCTGGGCAACCTTCTTATTCAGCCTTCCTCTCCAGAGACCTTGCTTCAGCATCTTCACTGTGCTATTTGCCTCTTGCAGAGCCTATGATTTACAGTAAATTTCGAAAAGTCCTTCCTGACTCCTTCTCGGGATAATATTTTTCTCAGCTGCAAGCTGTAGACCATTCCTATGCTGCCATCCTTGCCACCTCCCAAAGCTTTAACTCTGATTGCATTTTTCAGTACCTACTTCCTCTGGTATCAGTTACAGCCAGGGAGTTTCTAATGGCTCTGGGGTACATGGCCTCCACCATTCCTATGCTTCCTCTAGCCAGACTTTGTATGAGAGAGCTACAGTGGTTCCTAAAGTCAGTCTGGCTCCAACAATTATCATCCTTTGGACTTTCCAATTCCACTTATTCCATGCCTTAAGCTAGGGCTTCAGTGGTGGATTCATCTACTGTCTCTCAACCCAGGGCTTTCTTTTTAGCCTTGCAGTCCCCTGTCAGGAACTCTCTTCAGATACCTCACATGCAGGGTGGTGGGGAGCATCTTTTCAGTCCTCTAAACATTCAGGGGCTTTGGTTCCTTCGTCAGAAGGACCATATCACCATCAAAGAGATGAGGGCTCTTCTCCTGGCTCTTCAGGAATTCCATTCTCTATTCCTTCCAGGGCTCCTCAAAATCTTTACAGACAATACTGCAGTGATGTGATGCATCAACAAGCAGTCTTACCTTTTGTGCAGACTAGCTCTTCAGATTTGGGATCTGTCTGTCCAGTATCAGGTGACCCTTCAGAACAGAACATTGTGGCAGACTCTCTGAGCAGGTCCATAAAATCAGACTCATGAATAGATGCCTCACAGAGATGTGTTTCAGGACATTGTCCACCAGTAGAACACTTCTCAAGTAAATCTTTTCGCCTCCCCTCTGAATGGACAACTTCCTGTCTTTTGCACCAAATTCCCATGTCCTCTGGCTTGGAAGATGGATGCCCTATCTTTTTCTTGGAATGGGATTTTTTTATGCCTTCCCTCCCTTTTCTCTCATACTGAGGGTCCTATCCAGGATAGAACAAGACTTTCCCAAAATCTTGTTGGTGATTCCTTTTTGGCGCAGACGGCATTGGTTCCCTTTTCTTCCACACTTAGCCAAGAGCAATCATCACAAGTTAGCTCACAGGGTGGACCTACTCACACAAGACAAGGGGGTCTGTCATCCATACCCATCTGGCCACTCTTCACCTGTGACTGTGGATGATAGGATTTTGATCCCTTTTAGGGACCTTTTTTTGCTGAGGATGTTCTTCGGGTTCTGCTGGAGGCCAGGAAACCCACTACTAGGAAATCGTATTTATGCAAATGGAAGAGATTTTCTGTTTGGTGTCTTCAGGAGCGGCCTTAGGTCAACTGGTGGCCTAGGCAAAAGGGCTCCGTGGTGCCCCCACACACGACTCGGTGCCTCGATCCTGGTCTACCTACACCAAATAAATATTAGAAAAGCGCCCCTGCCAGAGTGGCGCCCTAGATGGCCGCCTAGTTGGCCTATGCCTAAGGCCGGCTGTGGGTGTCTTGCTCGTAACCTGGATCCACTTTCTGTGGAAGTTCCTTTAATATGCTCTGATATGCTCTGAACTCCCAGATATGCTCTGAATTGTTGCATAACTGTACAAAATATACCGAACCTACAGACATAGCCATCATCCTGGCAGACAGATTCAGCGCAAACTTCTCCCCCCCAAAGGAGCAAACGCCTATCCCAACCGAATGTAACCTCCCTGACATCACATATGCACAGGTGAAAGCTGCCCTCTCCAAAGCAAAAAACACAGCATCTATGGGACCGGACGGTGTCCTAGGCTGTGTCTTACATGAGCTCCAAGAAGAACTGAACCCTCACATTAAGTCACTGTTCAAACTTAACCTTACTACAGGATATGTACCCAAAGAATGGCGTACAGCTACAGTGGTCCCACTCCACAAAGGTGGTGCCACAACGGACCCCGGAAACTATCGCCCCATAAGCCTGACTAGTCTGGTCTGTAAAGCTATGGAGCGTATTATCATGGAACTCATAAACAAAGACATTGGGAGCCTCCAGACACTGGACCCTACCCAATTCGGCTTTGTTAAGGGCAGATCTTGCCTCTTAAACCTAGTTGATTTCTTTGAAACAGTTACCAAAGCCATAGATGAGGGCAAGGAAGGTCCACACAGCCTACCTGGACCTCGCAAAAGTATTTGACACAATACCCCACTCGGGCATCATAAATAAGCTTACCAGCTTAAATATCAACCCCTATATTACAAGATGGGTTGCAAACTGGCTCAGAGATAGAACTCACATGGTCAGAATTGCAGGTGCCATGTCCGAATCCAAACCAGTTACAAGTGGCGTCCCACAGGGCTCAGTTCTGGGACCTCTCTTGTTTGGTATATACTTCTCTGAGGTTCAGGCTAACACGGGGGGATTATGGCTGACAAAGTTTGCAGATGACTGCAAACTGGGGGCCATAATCGAATCTCCAGCTGACACAAGCATCCTCCAAAAGGGTCTCACAGAGACGGATGCTTAGTGCCAGAGCCACGGCCTCAAGCTAAATGCTAAAAAGTGCATAGTCATCCCCTTTGGTAAAAACAAGGTGCCCACAAATTACCACATAGGTGGTAACCCATTAAGTACGGAAGAAGTAATTAGAGATTTGGGGACCAATGTAGATAGTAACCTCTCCTTTGATAATCACGTTGCCAAAGTGGTTAGAAAGACCTTCTATATAGCCCACCTTTTCACGAAAGGGTTCGCATCTAGATCAAGAGAGGTCATTGTGCCCCTCTACTCGTCACTCATCAGACCTATAATTGAATACAATGCCCCATTTGGGATGTACCTTACCCAACACCTGCAGCAACTGGAGAGACCCCAAAAGTACCTCACCAAGAGGATCATGGGCTACAAACAGATGTCCTATGCAGCTCGACTAAAGAAACTCCAGCTCTACTCAGTTGCTTACCGCCTACTCAGAGGCGATCTATGCCTGACGTACAAAGCCATGTCAAACCCAGAATTAATGGACATGCTCCACCTCAAAAAATCCAAGTCCCTTAGAGCTACACGCTCCAGGGACCTAAACCTCAGCACAAAAATAAATAGGACATGCTGGAGGGACAGATTCATTTCCCAGAGGCTCCCCTCACTGTGGAATAGAATCCCTATTCATGTTAGACATAGCCCCTCGCTGACCCTCTTCAAGTGAAATTTGGACGCGTGAATGGGAAATCGCAAATTCACCCCTGGGATCTCTCCTGTGTCCCTCCTAGACAGAGGCACAATAAACTAATCTTAAAAGGGTACCTTCTGTGACCTACTTTACAGAGGCACAGTAGGCTAATCTAGTAGGGAGGCGGAAGCCAAATACACTCTGGCTAGGCTTATAAATGTAACACGAACAAGCCACCCGAAAGTAGCAAAAACACACCAGGAACCTGGAAACTGTGCCAGAGACAAAGTTCTTTTATTCGTTACACAAATAAAGGTTGAGCGCTTTCCTCAGAGTACAACTGACTTCATCAGCCCCCCAAGCCTTTCTGTGCTGGAGGGAAGCCTTCTAGCTTATCAATGGGAGTGGTAAGCACTAGGTAGCCTATCTACCACAAGAGGAGTGGTTTCTGGCCCAGAAATTGTAGTTTCTTGGCCGTTTGGGCAGTTTTTCCCATCTCTTTTAACTTTCTGGTTTAAAAGCCCACATTTGCGCTTGTTTCTTGCTTTTCCTGTAACTATTCTAGTCCATATACAGATTTGCTGTATCCAGGACTGTTTGTAAGCTTCTGAGGGGTGCCAAACTCTGCTCTTCAATTTTTCCCTTAGATCTGCTTATTCTCTTCTCCTGCACTTTTACTAGCTTATTAGTCTAGCACTTGACCAGAATTCTTGTAGCAGTTATTATAGCACACAAAAGTGCTACTGACAGTAAACGTTCTACAAGGAAACAGATCCAGTACTTATTATTAATGCCCATCCCTCCAGGCATGTCTAAAGGTCAGTTCCCTGTGCTTTCTCCTATTAACCTGGTGAACTTGGGCATCCTGAGGCAATGTAGCAACTGCCCCGTGTACACTGACAACCCTCTACTCATTCCTCCCAACACTCAGACCTGCTTGAGATGCACTTATATATCCAAACAGGAAGCTACGCATTCTCCAGCCAAGACAGGAATTAACTGATCAGGAGGAAAAGGTCAACACTTGCACCACACCACATGGAATACATAGCCCTCCAGAACACACACCAGCACTACTTTCACATAAAAACACAAACCATACACCCACCTTCGTGGATGCTCTCAATAAAACCTACCCAAACAGCAGAGACCTCCAAGGCAGAAATGCACTCAACCACCACAACACTAATCACGAGACACACAACTCTCCTAAACTGTGTGCCACTCAGTCAAAGCCCAAGGCAAAACAGCATGCCCAACACACTAGTCATAGGTCACTCGATAGTGAGGCACACTGATGTCCCACTCACTAAGTTGAATAAGGAGAAAGTAACAGTCAGCTGCCTGTCATGCGCCAGGATCCGCCACATAACGCATGCACTCAGGTCCCTCAACAACAGGTACAAATATGACTTGGGCATTGTACATGTAGGTGTGAATGACCTGAGACTTACCTCCCTGGACTACATGAAAAGAAACATGGAGGAGCTCTTAGATTATGTAGCCCAGGCTGGTATGACCATAGCCCTGAGCAGCATTCTACCATCACCCAGGGTGATACCACAGTACAAACAGAAAATGATTGATTTCAACAACTGGCTAGGTTTGTGGTGTCATTCTAAGGAGATCCAGTATCTGTCTGCCTGGGATGATATGATTGACAGACCTCGATGCTTTGCCAGAGATTGCCTGTATCTGTCACCCCTGGCTTTCCGGACACTGGCCAAGGCTCTTGCAACCCCTATAGTGCCTTTTTTAGGCAGTGTTACAAAGACCAAATTACCACCGTAACAGCTACAAACAAATGCAGTCTGAGGGTCATGTTGCTCAGCTCTAGAAGTCTAGATCACAAAATGCACTCACTCCAACTACTCCTTAAAATGGAGAACGTTGACATTTGTGCGTAACAGAGACCTTGTTCAAGGCAGCAGAAAGCAGCCCTGCACTACCAGGCTATAACTCATTCCACACGTTTCACCCCCAGAACTTGGACCAAAGCTCCAAAGGCAGTGATGTTTCCATATTCATAAATGATGCACACACCTCCAGACTGGTAGCCCAACATAACACATCTGAGATACTTCAGGTGCAGCTAACATTGGGTAAGACAGCGATTCAGGTCGTAGCCTGCTATAGGTCCCCAACCATGTCCCAAGACTCATTCTACTGGGTGCTTAGGAACGTGGAGTGTATTAGGGTCCATCTTAACACTCTCATACTGGGCGACTTCAACTACCCCTCTATTCACTGGGAAAACTACTCATGTACCAGTACACTTGACCAGTGTTTCCTGGAATTCCTTAATTCCAATGCCCTGGACCAGCTACCACCCACTAGAGGTAAAAACATCCTTGACCCGATCATTACTAACATTGGTGACTGTTGCTTTACTTCAATAGTCAACTCCTCCCTGGTTAGATCCGACCACAGAATAATCACCTTGGAAATCCATATCGCTCCCCCACCCCCGCAAAGGTAACCACCATGAAAAACCTCTCCAAAGCTAACTCTGGTCTCCTAAAAACAGAGGTGGCTAACTTCACTGCACCCATGCAAATGGAGAGTAGTTGCATGACTGCCGAATCATACACCAGTGCACTGTATGAGCACATACACAAATGCATGGATCTCGCCATACCCAATAGAACCAAGATGCTCTCCTCCAAAAAAAAGGAAGCCAATCTGGTGGTTCCCTGCCATAAACAAACTCAGCAACAGGAGGAGTAAACTGATGCGGAATAAGGTGAAGTGTCAAGACTGGAAAAAAAACATTATCAGCCCCAACAAAAAATTGAGATCCCTCATCAAATCCTCTAAAGCTAACTATGAAAACAAAATTACAGCAGTTAGTAAAGACAACCACAAGGCCTTCTGTAGTTATGTAAAGAATCTGCACGGCAATACCCACAATTGCTCCGAGCTACTGCACAATGGTACCTCCTATTCTGAGCCAACAGATATTGCCAATATACTGGCAGACAGATTCAGTGCCAACTTTACCCCCCTCTCTCCACCCCCAAAGGACCAGTCACAATACCAGTAGATTGCCAGACACCCAGTATTACTGCTGCACAGATTAAAACAGCACTGTTCAAGGCCAAGAATACAGCTTCTATGGAACCTGACAATATCCCTAGCTGTGTTCTACATGAACTACAGAGTGAACTGGCACCTCACCTGTGTGCCCTGTTCAATCACAGCCTAACTTCAGGCTTTGTCCCTACCGAATGGCACACTGCTGCAGTACTACTCCACAAAGGAGGAGCGACTACAGACCCTGGGAACTATCACCCCATTAGCTTGATGAGTCTGATATGCAGAGCTATGAAATCCATCATCATGGGCCTAATAAACAAGGATATTGGGAATCTCCAAACTCTGGATCACAGTTTGGTTTTGTGAAGGGTAGATCATGCCTGCTGAACTTGGTCAACTTCTTTGAGGCAGTCACCAGAGCTGTGGATGAAGGCAAGTTGGTTCATGCAGCCTACCTTGATCTGGCCAAGGCCTTTGATACCAATCCCCACTCAGGAATCATAGAAAAACTCACTAAGCTAGGCATCAACCCCTGTATCACTAGGTGGGTTGCAAACTGGCTCACAGGTAGAACCCACAGTGTGAAAGTAGCTGACTCCAAGTCAGACTGCTGAAGAGTCATAAGTGGAGTCCGACAGGGTTCAGTCCTAGGTCCTCTCCTGTTTGGAATCTACTTCTCTGAAGTCCAGGCCAACACGAAGGGACTCTGGCTGACAAAGATCACAGATGATTGCAAGTTTGAAACTATTATTAACTCCCCAAGTGATGTTGACATCCTACAGAAAGGCCTCACTGAGACCAATGACTGGTGTCAGAACGATGGCCTTACGCTCAATGCCAAAAAATGTGTCGTCATCCCCTTTGGGAAAAACCCAGTTCTCATGAATTACCACATTGATGTTAGTCCACTGAACACAGATAGCTTTGTAAGAGATCTGGGAACACAGGTTGACAGCAACCTCTCTTTTGACCACCACATTGCCACTGTGATCCGAAAGTCCTTCTGTGTGGCACATCTCATTACTAAGGGTTTTGCATCCAGGAAGAAAGAGGTCATTGTCTCCCTCTACTCTTCCCTCATTAGGCCAATCATTGAGTACAATGCTCTATTTGGCATGTACCTCACTAAACACCTGCAACAATTGGAGAAGCTGCAAAAGTACCTCACAAAGAGTATCCTAGACCTTAAACATTTGACTTATATTGACGGACTCAAAAAAACTATTCTCTGTCTCATATCACCTACTTAGAGGCGATCTCTGCTTGACTTACAAAGCCATGTCTAACCCAGCTGTGTTAGAAATGCTACATCTAAAGAAATCCCAATCCCTCCGCACCACACGCTCCAGACTTCAACCTCAATACCACAATCAACAGAATATGCTGCAGGGACAGGTTTATAACCTAGAGACTGCCCATGCTATGGAATAGACTTCCGTACATGTCGAGCAGAGTACCTCACTGGCCCTCTTCAAGAGAAATCTTGATGAGTGGATGGGAAATAGAAAATTCACCCCAGGGATCACTTCAGTGGCTTTACTCAACAGAGGCACTGGTAACTAAGGTCGGGTGGCACGATGCCAGGGTAATCCTATGGGCTAGGCTTGTAAAGGCTCCAGGGCCATTAGCCTAGTACACACCTATGGACCTATGAAAAAAAAGATTGGTGAGAGAGATTGGAAATTACAGTTTGCAATAGAACAATGGGTAGAAAATGTATGGCCCCCAAGTATGCAACTGAGTCCAGAAGGTTTAGGATTTTGCATGAAGGTGTATCCGTAAGTGTTCTACACCAAGCCAATGTAAGACATTTTTTTCCTCATTTAGATAGCAAATGCTGGAGGTGTGATAGGAAAACTAGAGAGCTGTAATTCGAATCATGTTTTTATGAAGGTGATGACTTGGCAGATATTAAAAAATTCCTTGCAGTGTACTTTGTCAGAAATGCTGGGAGACAAAACAATTTTAACCAAGGAGTTGATTCTTTTGAGCTGCAGTATAAGATCTGAATTGCCTAGATGGGTGTAGATGCTTTGGTAAAACGTATGATCTGAAGTAGTTAACTTCATTTGATCAGCAACCTGTGGGTATCGGATCCGACCTTTCCAAGCTAAAGATCCGAGCTCCAAGCTCCTCCTCCTTACCCATAATACCCTGCTACCTCCTTCCAGCCCCCAGATCTCATTTGCCGCGGCTTTAACAAGCACAAGTTACGAGCTCCAGGCGGTTAGGTAGGAAGTATTTTTCAAATTCTTGACTTTGTGGTAAAATTAGAAAGGTGTGTGTTTGTGTTTAGTTTAAACCCATTAGCTTAGCTTAATTTTAATATTTTCACCCTTTCCCTTTTTCTTGTGTGTCTGTGTGTGTGGTGTGGTTTTTTGGTATGGCCGAAGGCCCTAAGGCCATTTTTTCTAAATGCTCTGGGTGTGGCCATAAGCTCTCTCCAGCCGATGGCCACACTCAGTGCGTTCTTTGCCTGGGGGTAGAGCATTTGTCATCGGGCTGCCAGATCTGCGCAACCTTTAACCCCCGGGCTGTGAGGGATAGGAGGAACATGCTGATCCTGGTGGGTCTTTTGCCCGCAACTTTGCTTCTTCCTCCTCTCCCTCAGTGGCTCCAGCCACTGCTGTGGCTGTTCAGCCAGCTGTTCTATCTCCCCTGGCTGGGACTCAACCTCCCACTCTTTCCCAGGGCGAGAAGGAGGCAAAGAGAAAAGAGAGGAGAGAGAGAGAGGGAGAAAGAGAGAGATGGGGATAGAGAGAAGGATAGGAGCCACAAGCAACGGGCCGACTCTGCTCCCTCGGCCCCCGCCAGCTAAGCAGCTCTATTCTCCCCTGAATATTTTCGGGGTCTTCCCCCTCTCGGCTCCATTCCCCACGTTTCTCACCAGAGGAGGAGCCCCAGCCATCTTCGAGGTTGTCGAGGCGGCCTTCCCGCCCAGCTTCAGCAGCCTCTTCCAGGTCAACACGAAGCCTTTCAGACGCTGACATGGACCGGATGATGCATCGCTTCCTACAGGCCTAGATGCAGATGGGAGTGCTCCTGCCTCCCGCCTCTCCAGGGGGAGCTCGGCCCCTTTTATTGCCCCCACAGCTCCTTCTCCAGTCCATTATCGGGTTTCGGAGCCCTCGGAGCCAGGGAGTTGGCGCCGATAGTAGTTGCTACTTCGACGCCGGCCGTGCCCTCGAGTTTATCGGATCCCTTTTCGGATCCGCGCTCTCGGAGCCGAGAGCCGTGCGTCGGATCCGAGGGGGTAAGTGTGTCTTCGACTCCGTTGCAGTCAGAGCACACTTCCCTTTCGGGTCCGATCGGTTCGGCTCCGACGATCCCCGCATCAGATCCGAGGATGTTGCTCATGGAACCGAGAGAGAGCGGCTCACCTTCGGCATTCGACGTGGTGGAGAGGGTCCTCTCGAGAGGTTCAAGACCGGCTGCTCATGCTACGGATCCAGCCAATGCTCCCTCGCAGACGGGCTTGTCTTCCATCATCCGGCCCCAGGGATAGCATGTGTTGACGCCCCACTCAGTTCCACCGGAGGAACATGACCCTGTTGGTGAGCCCTCCTCGGACAGTCCCACCGAGGAGGTCCCTCACAAACGCAAGTGTAAGGGGAGGCACTTGGACTCCCCCAAGTGCCTCACGGATGACACCAATTTAGAGGAAGGGGAAGGTTCCTCCAGGTCACCGCCCCCCCCCCCCTGAGGATGTCTCCTTTGGAGACATTATGGAAATGCTATGCGTAAAAAGGGGTGGTCAGCCCAAAAGCCTTCCTCGGATGAGTCGTTGTTTCTGGAGGCATTTGATGCAGGCCCGTCTACCTCTTGGGTGTCCCCTCCGGCCGATCCCCTGGTAGACCTCATTACTACCAGGGTGTGGAAGGAGCCGGACACTGTAGAGCCAATCCCCAGGAGACCAGATAAGATCCTTAGCTCCCCTGTGGATAGGACAGTATGGAGTAAAGACTCCCTCGTAGGTGCCATGGTGGTAGCGGCTGCCACCAATGAGGAGCTGGCACAGGATAGTACCTTGATCCATCCTCCTGATAAGGAGTCTCGGACGATAGATCCTATCGAAAAGCGGATGTTTGCTTCGGCTACCTTTTC
The DNA here is from genome assembly GCF_019279795.1 of Protopterus annectens. Lineage (NCBI taxonomy): Eukaryota > Metazoa > Chordata > Ceratodontiformes > Protopteridae > Protopterus > Protopterus annectens. The sequence continues at coordinate 269,975,366 of NC_056748.1, read as the reverse complement.
AATAAGGGTACTGAATTACTTGGCCCATGTAATTAGGCTTCAGCGGGATCTGGTGAAGGAATACGCTGAGTCTCCCCGAGTCCATGTCGGCCAAGGAGAAACGGACCTTCTCGACTCGCATGGCCACTCTAAAATCAGTATCGAACACATCTATGCGGCTACTCTCCCATGCCACGGAGGGGGCCGCTAGAGGAAGTGGATCAGGCATCACCTTACGGCATCACACCTTGCTCCAACTTTGCGATTTTGCAGAACCCTTCAAGGCGTCCTTCGCGAATGCTCCCTTCGGTTCTACCCTGTTTGGCAAGACCGTCTGCAATACATTGGTCCAGAGCAAGAAAGACGGGAAGACGCTGTCTACCGTCGGAATCCGCTTCTCGATTCCTCAAAGGTCCTTTTCCAGGAACCAGCGAGGACAAAAGAAGATGTGGTTCCGAAAGTCTCAGCAGTCCCGTTACGCTCCGGACCCTTCGTCCTTCAGAGGCAGAGGGGGACAAGGTGGATGCCGGCCCAGAGGCAGAGGGGGGCCGGAGAAGTTTGGGTCGCGGGAACCCTTTTCCGATCGACCCACGCAGCAGCCCTGAGGTGTTGCCCAACTGCTCCTCTCTGGAGGCAGTCAGGGGGCATTTTTCGAAGCACCGGGCACAATGGGAGTCCATTACGTCAAATCGCTGGGTGCTTCAAGTAATATCCAGAAGCTACTCTATCCTCTTCATAAATCTTCCTCCCCGATGTTCCTCCCAGTCAGAGGGAGGCTGCAGATGTTCTTCATCTCACATTGCTGCAGTCCTTACATATGGGTAGTCCGCTGTCCTCGGTCGGCCCGAATACCAAAGTATTAGGCTGACGTCGGTCAAGGCGCTTAAGACTGACATCAGGACGTCAGGGTACAAATGCGCATGACCGATGTCATATCCTCAGTCTTTTTTGCCGCATGGTCCGATGCAGAAGCAGCGTTGCAAGTGCCGTTCGGCGTTCTGAAATTTTTCGAGTTCGGAGTTTCAGACCGAATCAAAGTTGGCTAAGTACCCCGTTGGGGAATATTTTGGTTTTTTCTTGCCTCAGTGTTTTACCGGATGTCAGAAAAAGTGAATAACTATTTCTTGTGGGAAACAGATACCGCATAGGGATTATCATTCTTTGTGTATTCCTTGTTTGGGGCCTGAGCACGACGTTGTTGGGTGTCGCTTTTGTGCTAGGTTCAATAAGCGCACTATTAAGCGAAGGTTAGATTGTGCTAGGCTGGTCTTCGGGAAGCGGTGCAATTATAATATGCCGTCGGATTCTCCGGCGCCCGCTTCTTCGAAGAAGCGCAAAGACAAAGCAGTTAAACCCAGGCAAGATGAGTCGTCTGTTCCGGACACCGGTTCTTTAGAGGCGTCAGTGGAACCGGTGGTTCCGACGGAGGCTTCTCTGGAGTCCCAGGGGGAGACTTTGATATTGCAGGATGTGGCCTCTCAGGAGGCAGGTCAGGCTGAAGGGGCTTCTCAGGTTACTGTACTCCCCTCCCTTCCTAGGGTGGTTAGGCCCTCTCCTTCTGTTTCCAAGGCTTCTCCCAGAGGCAGGCCAGGTTTAGCTTCTGTTGGTGTCACTCCTAGTTCAGCAGGGTCTGTGCCCAAGAAGCACATGCTTAAAATGGCAGAAGATTTGATTACTCTGATTAGAGGTTCTTTGCCCCCTCCTGATAAGAGGCCTAGGGTGGAGCCAGAGTTGGGGAGTTTTGAGCAGGCTTGGATGTTTCAGAGTCTTGGCTGGAGACTTGCAGGAGTACTCTCCTTATTCTGATTCTGATGCAGATGATTCACTCCTTCTGCTTCTCCTCCAGAGGATTTTTCTTTTTCAGAGACTCTTCATTCCATGAGGGAACATTTTAAGTGGGAAGGTCAGGACTTCTCTGATTCCAGGAAAAGGCTTAGGGAATTTTTGCTTTTACCCCAGCATAGGCCCTTGGCTATACCCCCTGTTCTGGATGTTGTGGAAGATGTGTTTGCAGAGGCTTCACTTAATCCTGATTCTTTGCCTCCTGCTCCTGTTAAACCGGATAGGTATTACAGGGTGCCTGAGGCTCATAAATATCTTTATAAGAGTCCTAGGGCGGACCCAGAAACTGTTAGTCAGGGACCCAACGGTGTCTAGGCCTCTGTTGTAAAAACTCCGGTTCCTCCAGATAAAGAGGCCAGAGCTTTGGATAGATGGGGAAAGAAAGTCTATACATCTTCTACCTTAGCTATGAGGGCTTTGAATTGCCAGTTTCATATGTTGAAATATCAAAACTATCTTCTTTCTCAATTGAAGTCTAAGGTGGATGCTCTGGCGGAAGGCATTGAGTGTAAAGAATTACAAGATTTGGTGCATGTCTCTGAACAGGTGGGGAAGCATTCTTTACAATGTGGTTTTGATGCTGTACAGGCCTCGTCTAGGGTGGCTGCCACTGGTTCAGTTCTTCGCAGGCACGCCTGGCTGAGGGATCAGAATTTATCTGACCATGTTAAGACAAGGATTTTGGATGCTCCTTTACAGTCTGATGTGTTGTTTGGTTCACCTGTGGAGTCAGTCTTGAAGAAAATGGAAGACAAGGCTAAGTCTATGCAGGCTGTTAAAGATTTTTTGCAAGTTCAGCCTCCGAAGTTTAGTAGGAATTGGCCTGCTAAGGGGTGGACGATCCTTCTTATGATTCTCAGTCTAGGGGTAGGTCTAGACGTGGTAGGGGCAGAGCTCAGAGTTCTTTCAGACCTAGAACAGGGAGTTCACCTGCTCAATCTTCGGGTGAGGGCAGGGGCCAGTCCTTTCGTAAACAGGCCCAATGACCTACCTTTTCAGCTGCCAGATCCTTCTTGCCTGGCAGCACCTTTGGGAGGAAGGTTGGCACTCTTCAAGGAAAATTGGAATTTGATTACCCAAGACAAATGGGTATTGGATATCATACACCAAGGTTACAAGTTTTATTTCCATACCTTGCCTCCTTTCAAAGGCATGCCGGACGTTCCTCCTCAGCAAAGACTAGAGGCTCACAAACAAATTTCTCTGCTACTTCAAATAAGGGCCATACAACCGGTCCCTCTGCCAGAAGTGGGCCTAGGATTTTATTCTCGCCTGTTCCTGGTACCAAAGAAAGGGAACACGTGGAGACCAATTTTGGATTTATCTATCTTCAACACATATCTGGACATTCCCAAGTTCAAAATGTTGACGTTACAACAGCTTTGGTTGGTTTTGGTGACTCTGGATCTCAAGGAGGCATACCTTCATGTTCCTATCAGGCTCAGTTGCAGGAAGTATCTGCGTTTTCGGGCTGGGACTTCTCATTATCAGTTCTCTGCATTGCCCTTTGGCTTATCTACTGCGCCCAGAGTGTTCACGAAGGTTCTGGCTCCAGTGATAGCTTTCTTCAGGCTAAGAGGAATACAAATCTATCCTTATTTGGACGATTGCCTGATTCTGGCCCAAGGAAAGGACGAACTTCTTCATCATTTACAGTATGTGATAGCAGTGTTAAGATGCCTGGGGTATTCTGTGAACGAAATAAAGTCCAGTCTAGTACCCTCTCAGGACATGTGCTTTCTGGGTGTGAGACTGAATACAGCATCCCAGATGGCCTTTTTGACCCCGGACAAACAAAAGAATCTTTCTCTTTACTTCCATCAATTGTCTCGTCAGTCCAGGCTGACTGCAAGGACAGTCCTTCAAGCCTTGGGGTTCATGGCATCTTGTATTCTGGTACTTCCCAATGCCAAACTGCATATGAGGAAGCTACAATGGTATCTCAAAAATGTATGGACACAGCACTGCCAAGATATGGACACTGTCATTCAGATAATACCTTGCATTCAAAAGGAATTTTTGTGGTGGGCTCAGGAATGTCACCTAAACAAGGGACTGTCTGTGACCCGGCCAGAGGCGAGTCAGGTTCTAACGACAGATGCCTCAGACAAAGCTTGGGGAGCTCATCTAAATGGAAAATGGGTACAAGACACATGTGGCCTGCCAGACTTCAACATCTACATATCAACTTGAAGGAGATGTTAGCAGTCCAATTTGCATTAATAGCTTTCAAGGATTTACTTCTTCCAGGGCAGGTGTTGGTTCTAACAGACAACACAACTGTCATGTGGTACATCAACAAGCAAGGGGGAACGCATTCTTATCCTCTATGCAGACAAGCAATGATTTTGTGGGAGACTGCTCTCAGTTTACAGCTAAATCTTCAGGCAAGGTTTCTGCCACGAGCACAGAACTCCTTAGCAGATGTGTTGAGCAGACAGATTATGGATCCCCACGAGTGGAAATTGGATCCTCATGTATTTCAGAAATTGACAGTGTTATGGGGAACTCCAGACATAGATCTGTTCGCTTCTCCACTAAACTACCAGCTGCCAAAGTTTTGCACAAAAAGGTTTCATCCCACAGCCTGGAAAGTGGATGCTCTCTTTCAATTGGAGCAATCTTCATGTGTATGCCTTTCCACCTCTGCCTCTCCTCCCAAAGGTACTCCTGAAGATCAGACAGGACAAGCCAACCATGATTTTAATAGCTCCAGATTGGCCTCGACAGCACTGGTACCCATTACTGAGAAGTCTGGTACGGGAGCCTCCATGGCCTTTGCCTTGATTCCTCACCTGCTGTCTCAGGAGAACAGTCATTTACTCAATGTCAAACTTCACTCTCTACATCTAACAGCCTGGCATATTCTGTTTTAAACCCTGGAGGGTCTCAGCTTCCACAACAAGTTTTGAATGTTATTTTGGAGGCCAGAAGGCCTAGTACAAGGAAAGTGTACGCAGATAAATGGAGGAGATTTTTATTTTGGAGTACAGCAAAGGACTTTGATGTTTCTAAGCCTAATTTAAGGGTGGCTCTTCAATACCTTACTGAGTTACTGGACAAAGGTTTGTCCTTCTCCTCTATTAAGGTTCATGCTGCAGCAATTTCTGCTCACTATGACTGTGACCCACCTTTGTTTTCTCATCCTTTGTTTAAGCAATTCCTTAGAGGGGCAAAGAATATAAGACCCCCACGTAGAGCTCCTACTCCTGCTTGGGATCTCAATTTTGTGTTGGAGAAACTCACTCTACAACCTTTTGAGCCTGCAGCTACTGCCGAGTTGAAATATTTATCGTGGAAGACTGCTTTTTTGTTGGCCATTACCTCTGCGAGAAGGGTTTCTGAATTACAGGCCCTTATGGCGGTTGAGCCTTTCTTAATTTTCCATAAGGATAGGGTATCTTTGTACTAATCCTTCCTTTATGCCTAAAGTGGTTTCTAGTGTGGCTTTAAACCAAGCTATTCATTTGCCTACTTTTTATGCAAACCCCCAAAATAAAGGGAAAAGATTTTACACACTTTGGATATACACAGGCAGTTGCGATATTATTTGAGCAGAACTAAAGGGTTCAGGCAGTCTCAGCAGTTATTTGTTTCATTTGCTTTGGGTTCTCAGGGCAAACCTGTTTCAAAACAAACTATTTCTAAGTGGATTGGTTTTTGTATTGCTTTCTGTTATTCCCATCATGGTAAGGAGATTCCAGTTGGGATTAGGCCTCATTCCACTAGGGCTACTGCCACTTCTACAGCTTTTTTAAGGGGGGTGGCTACTAAAGATATTTTGGAGGCAGCTACTTGGAGTTCAGTGCATACTTTCTCTAAGCATTACCACCTTCCTCTTTACTCTAAATCTAGGGCTGGTTTTGCCACTGCAATTTTACAGGGCATTTTGGCAGCTCCTAATGCTTTATAGTTTTGCCATCCTCCCTTACCTCTGCTTTGGGATTCTACCCATATGTAAGGACTGCAGCAATGTGAGATGAAGAACATAGTACAGTTTTGTACCTACCATAAATGTAGATGTTCGAAGATCCACATTGCTGCAGTCCAATTTACCCTCCCTCCTTCCCCTCTGTAGTTAGAGGCGGTTGTGTGGTTTGGGTTGTGAATATTGTAAATATTGTAAATATGATTAGTGCAGGGGTGGTTGGTTGTTTTTTGCTGTCTTTTGGTTTTGGCCTTTCTTTTTAGGGCCTTCTGACATCTGGGGCAAGAAAAGACTGAGGATATGACGTCGGTCATGCGCATTTGTACCCTGACGTCCTGATGTCAGTCTTAAGCGCTTTGACCGACGTCAGCCTAATACATTGGTATTCGGGCCGACCGAGGACAGCGGACTACCCATATGTAAGGACTGCAGCAATGTGGATCTTCGAACATCTACATTTATGGTAGGTACAAAACTGTACTTTTTATAAATAAATAAAGAAGCTGCTAGAAAAAAAGAGCCATCCGGCACGTCCCCCCAGACCAGTCTGGGTTAGGCAACTACTGCAGGTTCTTTTTGGTGCCAAAAAAGATGGGGGACTTAAGACCAATTCTCGACCTTTCTAGAGTGAACCTCTTTGTTGCCAAGGAAAAATTCTGGATGGTCACTCTTCAATCCATTCTCCCCCTGTTGCAGGAGAACAACTGGATGTGCTCCATAGACCTCTAGGATGCGTACTACCACATTCTCATGAACAGGCAATCCAGGAGGTTTCTCCACTTTCGGTTGGGGGCCAGTCATTAGCAGTTCAGGGTCCTACCATTCGGCCTCACCACAGCCCCCAGGGTGTTCACCAAGGTCATGGCAGTTGTAGCGGCCCACCTGAGACTTCAGGGAATACAGGTCTTTCCTTACCTGGACGACTATCTCCTTGCCGCCTCCACCAGGCATCTACTCTGCTCAGCCAGGGATTGCTTCCTGCTTTTAGCCTCCAAGTTGGGGATCACTATAAATCACAAGAAATCGTCCCTTCAACCGGTCCAAGTCCTGGACTTCATAGGGGCAGAATAGACACGCTTCAGACCAAGGCCTTCTTGACGTCGGACAGACTTCGCAGCTTAACCCTTCACATTCTAGCACTCCTTCAATCTCCATCCCCATCAGCGAAGTTAGTCCTGAGAGCCTTAGGGTCCATGGCAGCAGCAATCAACCTTTCGCCCTTAGCTCGCTTGCACATGAGGGTTCTCCAGTGGTCCATCCTTCAACACCCGTTGGACTCTCCAGTCCCCCTCAGCAGAGTTTGCAGAAATTCCCTCATATGGTGGCTCCAATCTTGAGAGCTTCGGGAAGGACGACCATTCATAATGCCACAACCCCAAGCCACGGTAACCACGGATGTTTCTCACCTTGGGTGGGGGGGGCATCGCATGGGCAGAACTGTCCAAGGTACGTGGACTCAGACAGAGACTGTTCTGCATATCAATGCTCTGGAGATGAGAGCGGTGCTCCTAGCATTGCAAGCTCTTCATACCTTTCTCCCTCTAAGGACTATTGCAATTCAGACAGACAACATGTCAGTGGTCTGGTACATCAACAAACATGGGGGGACCAGGTCTTTGCCAAGAGGCCATGAGAGTTTGGGATTGGACGATATCCACCAACCGTTTTCTGTTAGCAACCCACATTCCGGGTCGGTCCAACATCCTAGCAGACAAACTGAGTCGAACAATCCTCTCGCCTTACGAGTGGTCTCTGAACCACTTAGTAGCGAAACAGATCTTCCGCAAGTGGGGTCAGCCTTGCTGCGATCTCTTTGCATCGCCTTCAAACGTGAAGTGCAGCGAGTATTTTGCTCTAATCCCCCCCCCCCCCGGGGGAACCCCCAGAGACACTCTAGTCCATGCTTGGCCATTCGGTCTTCTTTATGCTTATCCTCCTGTTCCGTTAATGACAAAATTTTTACAGAAAGCTCGTCGGTTGGGGAACAAGATTATCCTCATAGCCCCATTCTGGCCTCGTCAAACCTGGTTTCTGTACCTGCGGTCTCATCTTGTAGCTCCTCTCTGGATCTTAGATCCCATCCCAGATCTGATTTCTCATCCTTCGGGATTGGAAACTCCGAATCTGGACGACCTCAAGCTCTCAGCTTGGTTGATCCAGTTTCATTAGTTGCCAGGACTCCCGGTATCTCGTCTGCAGTTAGATCCATCCTGGTAGTGGCGCATAAGCCTTCTACCAGGAAGGTTTACAACAGCAAATGGAAACAGTTTTCCATTTGGGCCTCGCATAGAAACTTGGATCCTTTCACTGCTCCCATTCCAGCAGTGCTTGATTTCCTATCACATATTTTTCAGCAAGGGGCCAGCTGTTCTACTGTAAAGGTTCAAATGGCTGCCATTTCCCATTTTCACATTGGAGACAATCTTAGTCCTTTAGCTTCCAGCAAGATCTGTAAGACCTTCTTAAAAGGCACCTTCCTTTTGAGACCTCCTACTAGGAACGCTGTTCCCCCATGGGACCTAACCTTGGTCCTTCAGGCGCTAACTGGACCACCCTTTGAGCCCGCTGCTTCTGTTGATTTAAAATTCTCATCTTGGAAAACTGCTTTCCTAATAGCTATTACCTCAGCTAGAACGATGTCAGAGCTACAGGCCCTTTGTACTAAACCCCCATATCTTGTTTTCCATAAGAACAAAGTCTCTCTCAGGACTAACCCTTCCTTCTTACCTAAAGTGGCTTCTGAGGTGAACATCAGTCAGTCCATTAATCTACCTGTTTTCTTCCCTAACTACCAGAATAAAGGGAAATACAAACTTCATTTGTTAGATGTTCATAGACAATTGCGTTTTTACCTGCACAGAACAGCTGCCTTTCGCAAGTCAGAGCAGCTCTTTGTTTCATTTGCGAAGCCCTTCTTGGGTAAGTCAGTATCGAAGGTGACTTTAGCTAGATGGATTTCTCAATGCACTTTACTCGCATACAAGATATCTGGTCGGCCAGAGCCCTTAGGGGTTCATACTCATTCTACCTGTTCTATGGCTACTTCTGCTGCGTTCTGGTCAAGAGTGCCCTTGGATGACATTTGTTCTGCGGCTACTTGGGCTTCCTCTCATACCTTTGTCTCTCATTATAAATTGGATTTAATATCCAGAGGAAGGACAGCTTTTGGCTCTGCAGTGCTCCGGAATGTCCTTCCTTAAATGTTTGGTAGCTGGGGACTCTGTCCCACAGGTTGCTGATCAAATGAAGTTAACTACTTCAGATAAAGAAGTTATGTACTCACCATAACGTTCCATCTGAATAGGTAACTTCATTTGTCAGCAACCGACCCCCCTCCTTCCCCCTATCCTGGTCCTTGGTTATCTGAATCCTACAATGATTCAGCCTGTTGGTATTCGCTAGGTTAGGATGTTGTTTTGGGTTGTGTTTTGTCTTGGTGAAATTGTATAATGGGCAAAGGTGATCTGAGGACTGGAAGGAGGTCGCAGGGTATTATGGGTAAGGGGAGGAGCTTGGAGCTCGGATCTTTAGCTTTGAAAGCTGCCGGCTCGGATCCAGGTCAGATCCGATAGCCACAGGTTGCTGACAAATGAAGTTACCTACTCAGATGGAACGTTATGGTGAGTACATAACTTCTTATTTGGTCGACATCAGTTTAGTCGACCACTTTTGGTTGAATAAACAGATGACTGTCAGGATTTTGGAATGTTCCCTTTTCCTGATTTTATTAAATTTTAGAGACATTTTCTAAAATTATCAGGGAGTACGGGGGGTGCAGGGGACCTACCTCCTGCAAAAAGAAAAAAATGCTGTTTTTTTTTTTTTTTTTTTTAGGTTTTGCATGTGCAAAGGTTATTTTTCAGCCCACACGTAGTAGTGCGGCAGCATTTAAGTGTATTGTGGTCTCTGGGACATCAACAAACACCAATGTCAGTGTGAGTATGATCACCTAGACCTAGTGATGCTTTAATAAGATTAATACTGTTAGGTGGTAAAAATAGAAATGGTTAGAAAATGGAAAACAAACTCTAAAACGGCCATAGCTGAAGTATTGAAAACTGCAAAGGAGACAAAAGAATAAGGTTGTGGAATCTTTATTAAAGGTAAGGAGCAATTGCATAGAAGTAAATGAGGTTTGTAGGAACAGTTTGCGCAGAATAATGTTCAGGAGCAGGAGTGAAATTTAAGGGAGTTCAGGAATTGAGCAATCTGTGTGTAATGTTTTAAGGATTGAAAATTTCTTCAAGGAAAACGTACATGTATAAACCCACAATATAGATTAAAATGTCATAATTTAATAAAGATGTTTTAAAAAAAGACTTCTCAAGGCCAATGGTGAAAGCATATTACATACTTTTTTTCTTTAGTTTCATTTTTGGATAATATCCAATTCATTGTAGATTAGCTCCTTTTCCTGATGCACACTGCTGACATATTGTTATGTGTAGGAGGATTGACCTGTAACTGACAATCGAAGGATATTATGTTTTGCAGGAGTTTGCTCTTTTTTCCATTAAACGAACCTTTCTGCTTTATGAAACGTTTGCCCCTAGGAAAAATGTCAACAAAAGTTTTAGTTTTTGTACACCAAAAGTGATGTAATTCTTCCTTTCCTAGTACCACATTCCTTTCTCGAACAGACATTCTATATTTTAAGCTATACCATTTCCTGATTCTGACCCTCTGCAGTTTGCATACAGAGCTAACTGATCCACGGGTGATACCATATCAGTAGCACTACACATCTCCCTTGAGCATTTAGAGGGCAAAGAACTATGTGAGGATGCTGTTCATAGACTTCAGCTCTGCATTTAATACGGTGGTACCAATGCACCTGATAGAAAAAACTGACACACTTAGGAATCAAAAACATCTCTGTAACTAGATCCTGGACTTCCTGACTGAGAGACTACAGAGGGTGTGTTCAGGTAAGAACACATCAAAGTGCATTACAATTAGCACCGGGGTTCCACAGGTGTGTGTTCTCAGCCCACTGTTATTCACCATCCTGACCTACGACTGCTATGCTAAGCACAAGTCTAACAATATCATCACGTTTGCTGATGACATCACAGTTGTGCGACTCATCACAAGGGAGGATGAACGGGCATACAGAGAGGAAGTGGCATCTCTGATCAGTTGGTGCGAGGGGAACAACCTTGACCTGAATGTAAGCAAGGCCAAATAGATTATCATTGACTTCAGGAAAAGGAGAACAAACCACCCAGTGCTCAGGATCAACGGTCAGAGTGTGGAGAGGGTTAAGAGTATGAAATTCCTGGGTGTGCACATATCAGAGGATCTCTTGTGGTCGGGAAACACAGCCAGCTAGTCAAGAAAGCACACCAATGCCTCCACTTTTTAAGAAGGCTGAAAAAAGCTAAACTTCCTCCTCATATTCTATCTACCTTCTATAGAGGTGCAATAGAGAACATTCTCACCTGCAGTTTTACAGTGTGGTTTGTAAGCTGCACAGTTATAGAAAGGAAGGCACTACAAAGAGTGGTGAGGGTTTCAGAGAAGGTAACCGGTTTCTGTCTTCCATCGATACATCTTTATTCTGCAAGAAGCATCCAAAAGGCCACCAAAATAATACATGACAGCATACATCCTGCTTATGGACTGTTAAAGCATCTGGCATTGGGCAGGCAATATTGCAGCATCTGCTGCAGGACTACAAGATTCAGTAACAGTTTCTATCCTACAATGATTAAACTTCTGAACCTGGGCACTAGTCCCAGGGGTCTGGACACATAAGTCAGTTTTTATTTATTTGTGCAATATATGCTTACATATATTCCAAGTAAGTGCAATATTTATTTATTATATCCATAATCAGTATTATTTAACTCACTAAGGTGTAATATTAGACAAATAACTTGGGCATTTCAGTCTGTAGTGTGTTTTGTATTAATATAAGTAAGGTAGTTAATTTAACTTACAGGAGGGTATTCTTTTCATATATGAGTGTTGGTAAAATGTCTGTGCCATTCCATGTGTGTATTGGGAGTAGTATTGTATTTGTTAGTTAGGTTTATTCCTCTACTTGTATGTGTTTCACTTTCCTTTGTAATCTCAAGAACTGAGCTGATGCACAAAATTTCGTTTAGGTTACATGTGTAGTTCTAAATGACAATAAAGTTTACTCTGACTTTGACTTTGATTTTGTTAAAAAAAAAAGTAAGAACAATAATCAGTCCAAACATTCTGAATTAATCTTAGGGTCTTTATAAAGTGCAGGTATTTATAATCCATGCTTTTTGTCTTGGAATATTTAAGTACCACCAATATGTATAATCTATGTCCTTGCTTTATGTGTTTTGTTTGAAATAATATTAATAATGTTTAATACCCAATTGTTTTTTTTTTCTGTATTCTTTAGAAAAGTCAGCAATCCTTCAATCATATTATGCTTTGCATGGGAGCTGTCTCTTACACAGCCTGCCTCTCTGTGAGTATTTGTTTGCAATGAGTGTTTTCTGTTGGTCATTTCATATCTAATTCTTTAGAATGAAAAAAAAAAACATTTTAGCCTCTAAAATACAATGCTAACATGAAGAAGCAGCATTTGTATGTGCATACAATAATGTGGAGCTGTACAGCATTCTGTTTCAGGTTTTGCGTGAACTATTTTATGTGCAGTGTACTTGTTACCTTGTACCATTTGTGCTATGTCATGCACCCTCTACATTAGCTTGTATTGCTCTACTAATGTAGACCTTGTGATTCATGAAGAATGCAGTGATGTTCTTCGTGTTTCACTGTTGCAGTCTTTACATATGGGTTATCTGCTTGCAGTAGCCCTCAGTTGGCCTGATTAACAAAGTCTTGGGTCCTGCGTCTGTTACTGTCCATTCTTCCATGACGTCAGGTCGTCAGGGGTATAAAACATGCAGCCGACACCATTACATCAGTTTTTCTTGCCGTTCAGTGCCTGAAGCAGAAGCAGTTCGCAAGTGCCAGTCGGCCGACTCCTGAAATTTTCGTTTTTGAGTTTCAGAACCGAAGTCTTCAACTAAAGCTAAGAACCTCATTGGGGAAACTTTTTCTTGCTCCTTACCAATGTCAGTAAAAGTTAATAATTGCATTACTTGTGGAAAGCAAATACCTCATAAAGATTTTCATTCATACTGTATTCCTTGCCTAGGCCCTGACCATGACGTACCTTGCTGTTGATTTTGTGCTTTATTTAATCAGTGCACTATCCGTCGTCTGTATATTTTCGTCTCTAAATATTTCAGTTCTCGGTTTAATTATCCAGAAATGTCGTCGGTTAGCCATCCGACTATTGGGATTCCGAAAAAACGCAAGGATAAAGACAGAGACAGGCAGCTGAGGTCCAAAACCGCCGACAACGCTTCTCCTAAGCCAGTCGCCAGTTCACTGGTACTCAGTGAGGCGCATTCCCAGCCCCTGATACCCACTACTTCTGATTCGCACGCCTCTACTGAGACCCATTCGGAGTCCAGTATGCCGCGAGATGCTTCAACTATGGAACCTGTGGATGTCTCTACCTTGGATGGGTCCAGAGCCGTTGTGCAGGCAATGGCTTCTGAGGGTGTATTCAGGCCTACAAACTTGCATATTAAACTGACGCCTCCTTCTTCTTTTAGGCCTAAATCTCAATCCATGCCTAAGAAACTGACGCCCAGGCACCATGCTCAGGCCTCTATGCCTAAAAAACAAATGATAAGAATGGCTGAAGATCTTATAACTCTAATCAGTGGAAGCCAGCCTCCCCCTTCTAAGAGACTTAGGACTGGAGTTGTTTATGAATCTTCTGACCAGGATTCTGATTTTTCAGATTTTTCTGATGATCTGGATTTGCCTTTATCTACTTATGAGGATTCTGATGCAGAGGGTTCTATTCCCTCTGCTTCCCCTCCAGAGGATTTTTCTTTTGGTGAAACCTTACATACTCAAAGGAAGCATTTCCACTGGAAAGCCTGGATTTTTCTGATTCAAAAAAGAGGCTTAGAGATTTCTTACTCCTGCCTCAGCACAGGCCTTTAGCTATTCCTCTTGTACTAGACATTGTTGATGATGCTTTTTCAGAATCTAGTTTGGCCCCTGATTCTTTGCCTCCTGCTCCCAGAAAACCTGACAGTTATTACAGGGTTCCTGATTCTCACAAGTTCCTTTTTAAAAATCCTATTGCAGATCCAGAGACTATTACACAGGGACCCAAGGGCATTAAGGCTTCTACTGCTAAAAATCCTACCCTTTCTGATAGAGACTCCAGGGCGCTGGATAGATGGGGTAAGAAGGTTTACACTTCTGCAACCTTGCCCATTAGCGCTTTAAACTGCCAGTTTCATATGTTAAAGTATCAGCAGCATGTTATTGGATTGCTTCAACAGAAAATGATGTTGATTCCTGACTGTGCGGAAAATAAAGAATTACAGGATTTAATGCATTCTACTGAACAGGTTGGAAAACATACTTTGCAATGTGGATTTGATTCTTTAGAGGCCTCTTGCAGGGCTGCTGTTACTGGGTCTGTGCTCAGAAGGCATGCTTGGCTTAAGGAGCAGTCTTTGCCTGATCATGTTAAAGCTAAATTGTTGGATGATTCCTTAAATCAGGACCACCTGTTTGGCAACAAGGCTGAAGAAGTTCTTAAAAAGATGGAAGATAAAGTTAAATCTATGCAAACTGTTAAAGATTTCTTAGAAGTTCAGCCTCCTAGATTTAGTAGGCACTGGCCCTCTAAGAATTGGCCCTTTCCAGCCCCTTCCAGGTCTTCTCAAGCCAAACCCAGACATAGCAGAAACCCCAGGTTTCAGTCCCAGAGGACACACAAGACTAAGCAGTGGGGGTTTCCACACCCAAATCAGGGAGTAGTAAGACTCCCCCCTATGGAAAACTGTCTCAATGACGTGCTTTTAAAATTTCCAAGCACTTCCCAACCGAATGCTCCTTTAGGCGGAAGGATTGGTCTGCAGGCCAAAAACTGGGAACTCATTACCCAGGACAAATGGGTTTTAAATATAGTGTCCCAAAGATACAGATTTCACTTCCACTCCTTACCAACACCAAGCGGGTGGCCAGCTCTACCCCCAGTCAGTGGGCGGAGGCCCAAAATCAAGTACTCTCTCTCTTAAGCATGGGGGCAATTCAGTTGGTACCAGAAGAAGGAAAGGGACAAGGGTTCTAGTTGAGACTTTTCCTGGTACCCAGAAAAGGCAATACATGGCGTCCTATCCTGGACCTTTCTACTCTAAATACCTTTCTGGTGATTCCAAAATTCAAGATGCTGACGCTTCACCAGCTGCTTCCTATGCTAGGCAAAGATGCATGGATGGCAGCACTAGACTTAAAAGATGCATACCCTGCACATCCCTATCAGGGAGTCTTGCAGAAGATACCTACGGTTCAAAGCAGGCTGCATGCACTATCAGTTCTTTGCACTGCCATTTGGCTTATCTACTGCACCCAGGGTATTCACAAAGTGCCTAGCTCCAGTCACTGCATTCTGCAGGCAAAGAAATATTCAAATATACCCATACCTGGACGATTGTCTAATTCAGGCCGAAAGCCAGGACATACTTTTGAATCATCTGGCCTTTGTTCAAAGGGTACTGACTTGTCTGGGGTACACCATAAACGAAAAAAAAAATCACACCTGGTACCCTGTCAACAAATTATATTCCTGGGAGCAAGCTTGAATACAACTTTCCAGATGGCTTTCCTCACGCCAGAGAAATGGATTCATTTGACAACCTACTTCAAACAAGTGGCCACAAGAACCCAGTTATGTGCAAGGCAAATACTGCAAGCCTTGGGGTTCATGTCCTCCTGCATTCTTCTAATTCCATATGCAAGGCTGCATATGAGGAAACTGTAATGGTATCTCAAATGCCTATGGTGTCAACATTTACAGGATCTAGAAGCAATGATTCCTATCATACCTTGCCTATGCCTAGAGTTCCTTTGGTGGGCAGAGGCCTGCCACCAAAACAGGGGACTACCATTTACACTACCCCAGCCGCTCAAACCTTAACAACAGATGCATCAGACTATGCATGGGGGGGCCCACCTGGCAGGGAATACATTCAAGGCAAATGGAACCCAAGTCAAATGCACCTACACATAAATCAAAAGGAAATGTTAGCTGTACAGAATGCTCTGACAGCCTTCAAAGACCACATTCTTCCTGGGCAATTAATGATAAAGACGGACAACACCATGGTCATGTGGTACATAAACAAGCAGGGGTTACACACTCTTACCCCCTTTGCAGACTAGCCATGGCAGTGTGGAACACAGCCTTGAGCTACCAAGTGAATCTACAAGCTCAATTCCTGCCAGGAAAACTAAATACACTGGCAGATGGACTAAGCAGAAACCTCATGGACCCACACGAGTGGAAACTGGAACCAAGGATTTTGAAAATGTTGACATCCAGATGGGGGGAGTCCAGAAATAGACCTTTTTGCCTCCCCCCAAATTTTGCACAATGACTCCACACAAACTAGCTTGGAAAGTGGATGCTCTATCCTTCAGCTGGAAAAACCTATCAGTTTATGCCTTTTCTTCTCTGCCTCTGCTCTCCAAGGTACTACTAAAGAATAAACAGGAAAAGCCAAGGACGATTTTAATTGCAGCAGACTGGCCACGCCAACACTGGTACCCCCTCCTGCGCAGTGTGTTACGCTTGGCCTCATGGCACCTGCCTCAGACTCCTTCCCTGTTGCCTCAGCAGGAGAACCAGATTCTGCACCCTCAGCTGCAAACCCTGAACCCAGCAGACTGGCTAATTACCTAATCTCTCCTTTACCACCCCTCAGTAAATCAGTGATGGATATCATTCTAGAGGCTAAGAGGCCTAGCACTAGAAAATCTTATGCTGCAGAATGGAAAAAATGTTGTACCTGGAACCATTCTCAAGGGATGAGCGCAGCAATGCCCAATTTACCTCAGATTCTACAATACTTGACTGAGATGCTTTATAAGGGCTTGTCCTTTTCCTCCATCAAAATTCATGCCTCAGCCATTTCAGCTCATTATAGCACAGAGCCTCCCCTCTTCTCCCACCTACTCATCAAGCACTTCCTCAGTGGGGCCAAAAATTTAAGGCCACCCAGGAGAGCTCCAACTTCAGCATGGGTCCGTAACTTTGTCTTGGAGAAACTCGCACTTCCGCCTTTCGAGCCAGCTGCTACTGCAGATTTAAAATTCCTTTCCTGGAAAACAGCTTTCCTTTTAGCTATTACTTCTGCAAGAAGGGTATCTGAATTACAGGCCCTTATGGCAGTGGAGCCTTTCATCATCTTTCATGCGGACAGGGTATTCCTCAGAACCAATCCCTCCTTCATGCCCAAGGTGGTATCCAGTGTGGCTCTTAATCAGTCCATTAATTTGCCTACCTTTTTTCCTAACCCACAGAACAAAGGGGAATGGATACTGCACTCCTTAGATGTGCACAGACAACTTAGATTCTACTTGGACAGGACTAAACCTCAAAGGAAAAATGAACAACTGCTGGTGGCATTTGCTGTGGGGACAGAGGGGAAAGCTATTTCAAAGCAAACCATTTCAAAATGCATAGGCCACTGCATTCATTTCTGCTGTAAGCACCATGGAAAACCTATCCCACAGGGCATCAGACCCCATTCAACCAGGGCTGCATATACCTGTACAGCCCTTCTCAGGGGCGTTCCTACAAGGGACATCTTAGAAGCTGCTAACCTGGAGTTCCATACAGACTTTCACCAAGCATTATCATTTGCGAATTTTCTCTAAATCCAGAGCTGGTTTTGCCACTGCAGTCTTGCAGGGCCTTATAGCCGGTCCTAGTTCTATTTAAATTCCTCCTCCGAACCTTAGCTTTGGGAATCTACCCAAATGTAATGACTGCAACAGTGAAACATGAAGAACATAGTACAGTTGTGTACACTTTCCATAAATGTAGATGTTCGAGTGTATTCACTGTTGCGGTCCTGGTTACCCTCCCTCCAGCCCCCTTTCTTATTTTGGCTATACCTCTACTCTCACTTACTATGCTCAAAAAGCTTTTTAGTGTATTTGCTTTTTTGTTGGAGGTATATACTTGTATTATAGATTTAATTGCTTCCCATTAGGGGGCACATGACATTTGGGGCAAGAAAAACTGATGTAATGGCGTCGGCTGCATGTTTTATACCCCTGACAACCTGACGTCATGGAAGAAGGGACAGCAACTGACGCAAGACCCAAGACTTTGTTAATCAGGCAGACTGAGGGCTACTGTAAGCAGATAACCCAAATGCAATGACTGCAGCAGTGAATACACTCGAACATCTACATTTATGGCAAGTGTACACAACTGTACTTTGCTTAGTGGAGGGATTTGCTATGCATTAGTTGTACTGTGAACTGTATCTCATAGCACTCTTGAGTTATGTTAGTGGAACTCTCATTCCATGCTTTTGTAGAAGTAGGGTGGAACAGTCCACCTGTTAGACCACACTTGCTCTTGAACTTCACAGCACCAAATCACTAGGTTATGTAACGCACAACATGATGGCTGCATTAATTGAAATCTGTTCTACTGCATCATTATTGCTTACTTATGTTGATTAAATATGGTGTAATCATGTTTAGACTGGCACTCCCATGAAGAAGGCGTCCAGAGAACAAAAGCACCCTGAGAGCTATTAGTTTCCTCCAGGAACACTACTTTAAAGGAACAAGGAAGAACTTTCCATCCTGCATGAGAGAGGAGCCACATTGTTGCTAGAGCTATACTAGGAAGCTATAATTCATAATATAGAATGTAGCCAATCTCAGGACATCGTGATCCTCAACATGGCGAATCACACAAAGGGTTTATAGCATAGCAAAAATACTTAGTAGTAATACCTACTGTAAAGGTGCTTTTCGATGAAGATACCTTCCTGTCAACTCAGTATTACTTCACTAGAGAATTGGAAGATGGGATAATACAACATTATTTTATAGTTAGTATTATAACCTCTGTGCTGTTACACTGTTCACACTGAACCATATTATATGCTTTGGATTTCTCCCATAATTTCCAGACTCATTGATATGGTTTGAGGAAGAGCATGCCAGTCTTATGGAATAGTAGTTGGTAGAGGTAATAGGGAAGGTGAATGAGAAGTGGAGATCATGTGGGCGAGTTTTAATAATTTTTTGCTGCCATACATTCTGACCGTCAGTTCATTTTAATACTGTCCGTTCATTCCCCACTGTGGTATGAGCTGGTTGCAGCATAGCAATTACCCAGGTAGACATAAAGGGATTTTTGCTGTGTAGTCATAACCACCCCAGGGGTGAGAGTCAAAGGAGGCTTTGTGTGAGTGTCAACTCATGGTGGTGACTTAACTCCTTAAGCATCCCTGCTGCCCTTGTCAGCTGATGTTGCTTGTTAGGTCCCTAGTTTTCATTGAGGATACTTTAATGAAAGACATACCCCTTCACCCATCCCACATGTAGAGGAAAGCAGACCTTTTATCTCTTCCTTGTCCCACCCTAGCTGCACAAGTGCCCAGGTTGCTAGTCAGTCCCATATTGGCCAAGTCATAACTAGGACTCCATGAAGTTTGTGTGTGCCTGTATTTATACATGTGATATTTGTGTATGTATGACATAAGTATGTGTTTTTACCTCCACAGTGATGGTATGTGTATAATATACAAATAAATATATATATATATATATATATATATATATATATATATATGTGTGTGTGTGTGTGTGTGTAAATATATATATATATAATATATATATATGTGTGTATGTATGTATGTATATGTGTGTATATTTGTGTGCGTGTGTGTGTGTATGTATGTATATATATATATATATATATATATATATATATATGTGTGTGTGTGTGTGTGTGTGTGTGTGTGTGTGTGGGGGGGGGGGGGTATAAAAGAGTAAATATTTTTTCACAAAGGTGCCTAGACCTGGGATGATGGTGCCCTTTTACAGGGAATACCATTTATATAGTAGGATGTGGGACTGTTATATTTACCAAATTTAGTCATGTTATTTTATTTTATTTTATTTTTTTGCATTTAGTTTGAGATCATTATCCTTTTTACTGTCAGAAGA
Source organism: Protopterus annectens (assembly GCF_019279795.1). Taxonomy (NCBI): domain Eukaryota; kingdom Metazoa; phylum Chordata; order Ceratodontiformes; family Protopteridae; genus Protopterus; species Protopterus annectens. The sequence goes on along the minus strand of NC_056748.1, from coordinate 269,955,553 downwards.
TAAACACCACCTTTTCAGAGGTCTGATAACCACTTATCAGGCATATTTTGTAGCTAGGACATGGATTGGGTCTCTTTAACTCAATTATTCCCTCCCCAAAGTGTGAAAAGTTATTAGGGGGATTCCCCTTCCCTTCAGCTGCTGGTGGGGGACTCCATTGTGGCCATCTGTTGTTTCTCACACCACTCATCTCTTTCTCTTCCTCCCACTAATGCTGCTTTTTAGGAAGCTACTAAGGACCAGTAGGCAGGCACATCTGGCTGTTCAGCTGCCCTTGTCAGGTAAGGGAGATCCTTTGCTAAGCTGGTCTGGGGAGTTGGCAAAAGCCTTTGATAGCTTTGAGAAGAAAGTTCTTACTTCCACCTTGAAACTGTTCAGAATATTGAATTCTCAGCTACCTACATTCTTCAAACTTACTAGAGGATGTCAAATCTGAGATCATGAATGATCACCTGGATAGAGTTTATTTGGTCCTTCTTCTGCTGAGGTCCTTAAAAGGTTTGCTGAAAAGGGAAAGTTAACTCAGGGGGTTAGCCAGATTTTTCAACCCTCCTTGCCAAAATGTAGTAGAAATTGTCTTCCAGATCAGTTCCTTTTTCAGGAAACAAAGTAAGTATTTGCAGCATGGCTCAGGCAAAGCAGTTTCAAAAAGCAATGGCAAGAAGGCTCAAAGAAGAAAGGAAGGTCCTCCCAAAAGAAAGGACAATCTAATAAAACAGGTTTACTGTATGTTCCTTTAATGTGCTCTCCATTCCAAACTCTGGCACTCCTGTAACTCATTCCCAAAGTTTAGGTAATTTTCCTCTGTGATACCAGGTAGCTTTAGATACTTAGGATGTTCTTTGTGTTTCACTGTTGCAGTTATCACATTTGGATTTATCCCTACCAGGGTAGCCCTCAGTCGGTCCGAATAACAGAGGCTTAGTATTTCTGCGTCGGTTGCTGTCTCTCCAGGATTGACGTCAGGTCATCAGTGGTATAAAATCAGGCAGCTGACGCCATTACATCAGTCTTTCTTGCCGAGGAGCCCAAAGCAGAAGCAGTTTGCACGAGTGCCAGTCAGCTGCTACCTGAGTTTTTCATTTCCGAATTGAAGTTGAAGTCTTCTAAAGCTAAGTACCCCATTGGGGATCCTTTTTTCTTGCTCTAACCGATGTCAGAAAAAGGTAACAATCGTCTCGCCTGTGGAAAGCAAATACCACACCGAGACTTTCATTCCTACTGTGTCACTTGTTTAGGCCCAAACCACGATGTCCCCTGCTGTCACTTTTGTGCTTTGTTCAACGCCAGAAATATAAGTCGTCGGGCCCGTATTGTAGCTAGATATTTTTGTTCTCAGTCCTCGAATTCCAATATGCCTTTGGTAAGCCATCCGACAGCTGAATTGGGAATGTCAGGACTATCCTCAGTCAAAAAAGAGACTCAGGGAATTCTTAGATCTTCCACAGCACAGACCTCTGGCCATTCCTCCTGTCCTGGATGTTGTGGATGATGTTTTTATGGAGTCCAGTTTGACCCCTGACACCCTCCTTCCTGCTCCCAGGAAACCTGACAGGTACTATAGAGTCCCTGACTCTCACAAATTTCTTTTCAAAAATCCTACTGCTGACCCGAGGTCATCTCTCAAGGACCTAAAGGAATCAAAGCAACTTCAGCTAAGAGTCCCCCCCCCCCCAGATAGGGATTCCCGAGCATTAGACAGATAGGGTAAAAAAAGTATACACCTCTGCTACTCTTGCTGTTAGAGCATTAAATTGCCAGTTCCACATGCTGAAATATCAGCAACATACCATGGAACTCCTCAAACAAAAAATATCTTCTTTCCCTGCTTGTGCAGAAAATAGAGTTACAAGAGTTAATGCATTCTGCAAGTCAAGTAACTAAGCACACCTTACAATGTGGTTTTGACACCCTAGAAGCATCTTGCAGGGCAGCAGTCACTAGTTCTGTACTTAGAAGGCATGCTTGGCTTAAGGAACAGACCTTGCCAGACCATGTCAAATCCAAATTATTGGATGCATCCTTGCAGAAAGACAACTTATTTTGCACCAAGGCAGAAGAGGTTTTAAAAAAATCTATGCAGACAGTTAAAGACTTCTTACAGGTCCGGCCACCGAGATTCAGTAGGCATTGCCCCTCCAAGCAGTGGTCCTTTCCTGCCCCCTCCAGGCCAGCTCAGCCCAAACCCAGGGGAAGCAGGCCCCCAGACAACAGCCCCAGGGAATTCAGAGATCTAAGCAATGGAGTTTCTCCTCTTCAAAACCAGGGAGTGCAAAGCCATCCCCCTTACGGTAAGAACTCACAATGACTTTACACTTCCACCCCCTCTCTCTGCCCACCTGCTCTTGCCCCTAGAAGGAAAGCTCTCTTTCCACGCAAGCAACTGGGCCACCATTACCAATGACCGCTGGGTCCTCAACGTAGGGTTCCCAGATCTTCCCCCAAACCAGTGGGCAGAAGCCAAAAAGCAAGTCCTTTCCCTCCTCTCTCTGAGGGCAATAGAGCATGTTCCTGCAGAACAGATATTCCTGGTACCCAGAAAAGAGGGCACATGGCACCCCATCCTCAATCTATCCATTCTAAACACCTTTCTGGTGATACAAAATTCAAAATGCTCACCCTCCAGCAGCTTCTACTTATGCTTTCCAAGGATGCTTGGTTAGCCACCCTAGACCTACCTACACATTCCAATCAGGGAATCATGCAGGAAATACCTACATTTCAGAGCAGGATAACCGCACTTTCAGTTCTCTGCGCTTCCCTTTGGCTTATCCACTGCTCCCAGAATTTTCACAAAATGTCTGTCTCCTGCCATTGCCTTTTGCATACAAAGAAATATTCAAATTTACCCATACTTAGACGACTGCCTGATTCAGGCAGACAGTCAGGAAAAGCTGCTAAAGCACCTGACCTTTGTAAAGGACCTGCTGACCTCCCTGGGGTATACTGTCAACAAAAAGAAATCCGAACTAGTACCCACACAAAAAATTGTATTCCTAGGAACAAGCCGGGACACAGCATCCCAGATGGCATTCCTTACACCAGAAAAACAGGCCTACCTGACAGCCTACTTCTCTCAACTAGTCACCAGGACCCAGTTATCCGCAAGGAAAATCCTGCAAGCTCTAGGGTTCATGGCTTCTTGCATTCTACTCATTCCATATGTATATGAGGAAACTACAGTGGTACCTAAAAGGCCTTTGGTGTCAGCACTCTCAAGACCTGGAAACTCTTATACCAATGATACCTTGTCTAAGGAAAGCTTTTCTTTGGTGGGCAGCAGCATGCTACCACAACAAGGGACGTGCCTTCTCACAACCCCACGCCGCCCACACCCTCACCACAGACGCATCAGACTATGCCTGGAGTGCAAACCTGGACAGCAGGTGCATTCAGGACCAATGGGTGCCCAAATCAAATACATCTGCACATCAACCAAAAACAGATGTTAGCTGCTCAGCACACCCTGACAGCTTTTAGACTCGTACTCTCCCAGGGGCCTCTACTGATCAACACAGACAACACCATGGTGATGTGGTATATCAACAAGCAGGGAGGGACTCACTCTTATCCTTTGTGTAGGCTCACCATGACCCTTTGGCACACTGCCTCAGCCATGCAACTACACCTGTTAACACAATTCCTGCCAGGCTCTCTAAACTCTCTGGCAGACAACTTAAGCAGAAACCTGCTAGACCAAAGAACCTTCACCCTTGTAACCCAGAAATGGGGCACCCCGAAGGTCGACCTCTTTGCCTCCCACTCCAATATTCAGCTTAGCAAATTCTTCACCAGGGAACCTCACAGCAAGGCCTGGAAAATGGATACTGTATCCTTCCAGTGGGTAAACCTCTCGGTCTATGCATTTCCCCCTTTACCACTCGTTTCAAGGGTACTGCTCAAGATAAGGGGGGAAAAACCGAGGACATTCCTGATTGCCCCCGACTGGCCACACCAGCACTGGTACCCACTGCTGCGCAGCCTGTTACCCCTGTCACCATGGTACCTACCTCTGATCCCAACACTCATGACCCAGAGGAATGGAGAATTCATGTATCCCCAATCGCAGACCCTCAATTTGGCAACCTGGCTTATTCCCTGACCTCTCATCAAGCTGCCAGTCTAAGCAAACAAGTTCTAGATGTTATACCTAAGGCCAGACGCCCCAGCACTAGAAAGTCTTATGCTGACAAGTGGAAAAGGTTTTGCACCTGGATCCAGGCTAAGGGAGCCGGAATGGCACAGTCCTCCCTACCTCTCATCCTGGATTACCTGGCAGACCTACTATACAGGGGTCTGTCCTTCTCTTCTATTAAAATTCATGCCCCTGCCATCTCTGCTCATTTCAGCACAGAGCCACCTCTTTTCTCGCACCCTCTCATCAAACAGTTCCTAAGAGGGGCTAACAACTTGAGGCCACCCAGAAGAGCTCCTACCTCAGCTTGGGACCTACACTTTGTGTTGAAAAGCTCACCCTGCCCCCCTTTGAACCTGCAGCTTCAGCGGAGTTAAAATTTCTCTCTTGGAAGACAGCCTTGCTTCTGGCCATCACTTCAGCTAGAAGAGTATCAGAGCTACAAGCACTTATGGCTGTAGAGCCAGTCATCATTTTCCATGCTGACAGGATCACCCTCAGGACTAACCCATCCTTCATGCCAGAAGTGGTGTCCAGTGTGGCTCTCAACCAATCCATTCATTTGCCCACCTTTTACGCTAACTCACAAAATAAGGGGGAAAGGATTCTGCACTCTCTAGATGTGCATAGACAGCTCAGATTCTACCTAGACAGGACTAAACCTTTTAGAAAAACTGATCAATTGCTAGTCAGCTTCACTGCATTAGCAGAGGACAAGGCCATATCCAAACAAACAATTTCCAAATGGATAGCACACTGCATCAATTTCTGCTATAAACAGCATGGGAACCTCCCCCCCCAGGGGGTCAGGACACATTTCACCAGAGCAACCTCCACCTCTGCAGCTTTCCTCAGAGGGGTCCCCGCCAGGGACATCCTGGAGGCTGCAACATGGACATCTGGTCATATCTTCAGCAAGCATTATCACCTGCCTATGTTCTCCAAATCCAGGGCAGGCTTTGCCACTGCAGTCTTGCAGGGCATCCTAGCCAGCCCCCAGTCTTTTTCACTGCCTCCACCCTTTTCTTCAGCTTTGGGAATCGACCCAAATGTGATGACTGCAAAAGTGAAACATGAAGAACATAGTACAGTTGTGTACACTTACCATAAATGTAGATGTTCGAGTGTATTCACTGTTGCAGTCCTGGTTTCCCTCCCTCCATCCCCCTTGTCTTCTCTCTCTCTCTTCTTACAAGAAATTTTTGGTATTTACTTTCTACTGGTGGTGTTCTTCCACCATAACCTATCTCCCTACTGGGGGCTCCTGACAGGGTAAGAAAAACTGATATAATGGCATTGGCTGCCTGGTTTTATACCACACTGACGACCTGACGTCAGTCCTGGAGTGACAGCAACAGACACAGAAATACTAAGCCTCTGGTATTCGGGCTGACTGAGGGCTACCCTGGTAGGGATAACCCAAACGTGATGACTACAACAGTGAGTACACTCTAACATCTACATTTATGGTAAGTGTACACAACTGTACTTTCTGACAATCAGTCAAAAAAGGTTCCAGCTGGCAGTAGAAGTCTCCTCCTCCTTTTCAATGGTTTCTTCTTTGTCCTTCCAGTGAAACCTCCCTGTCCCCCACTGTTTTACATTATATGTTTTTTTGGGGAGCAGTAAAACCTGTTCCTTTACATATCAGAGGGAAAGGATTTTACTCAAGAATATTTCTGGTGCCACTGAATGTGGAGACCTTTCTTTTCTAAATCTTCACGTCAAAATCCCAAGTTAGAAGTACTGTTTGTCTCCCCTCATTCCAACTGTCAGTTTTCTAGTAACTCTGGATTAAAAGGTTGCTTACTGTCACATTGCAATTCACAACTATTTCAGATGTTTTATTATGTTTCTCAGTGTCTGCTTTACATTTTCAGTGTTCTCCTTTGCCCTTTGGTTTGTTAGTAGCACCGGGTGTGATTACAAAGGGCCTGGCTCCTGGATAGTCCATTGCAAGTTACTGGGCATTCACATTTTCCCAGATTTCCATGACTGCCTTATTTTTGCAGATTCTTTCACAAGCTGCCAAGAATGCTTGAGTTGGTTAAAAAAAAAAAACTTTATATCAACCTGGGTTTTCAGGTGAGCATGGAGAAATGTTCTCTCCTCTCCATCTCACCATGCAGTGTTTCTGGAATGTCTGCTGGACACATATATCATAACAGCCTTTCTTCCTCAGTACACACTAGAATGCTACAAGAGCCATTTTATTTTCTAACAAGACTAGGGTATCTGTCAGGGAGTATTTCAGAATTCTAAGTTTCATGGCCTCTACTATTCTCATGATTTCTTTAGCCAGGCTTCATATAAGGAAAATTCAGTGGTTCAGCATATCAGTAGGGACCCAACGTCAGCACCCATTTTCAGATTCCAATATTGGGCTTTGTGAAAAAGGATCTACTGTAGTGGGGTGGATCAGTTGTCTCTCATCATAGACCTCACTTTTTTCCCTTCTATCCCCTACTCAGTCTGTAACCACAGATGCACCAGACTTTGCTTGGAAAGTTGTGTCTGAGGAGGGATAAAGTTCAGGGCCTGTGGAGCAGACAAGCCAAAACACACAAATGTCAAAGAAATAATGGCTCTACTAAATGCTTTCAAATCTCTAAACCATTTTGGACTCCAGGCCCATTGCTAGTAATCGAGGACAACACTATAGTGATGTGGTGCATAAACAAACAGGAGGGAACCAGATTCTACCACCTTTGCAGACTAGCTATGGTAGCCTGGAACTAGCAACTTAGCACATTCTGGCCCTCCAGACTACATACATTCCGTCAGTGCAAAATACCATTGCAAACAAGCTGAGGAGGACCAGGACAAGCCCTCACAAATGGAGCTTGCATGTGGGAGTCTTCTAGGAATTTCTCCATATGTGAAAAACTCCTCAAATAGATTTCTGTGCCTTTAGCCACAACAGACAAGTAAGAAATTCTGCTTCAGGACTTCTTGCACTCAAGCCTGGAAAAACAGATGCATTTTCATTCCCATAGACAGAAATGTCCCTGTATGATTGTCTATGCTTTCTTCTGATAACCAGGGTCCTTTTAAAGTTTTGAGAGGAATCCCCAAAGATAATTGTGGTGATTCCTTTTTCGTCTAAACTACAATGATTCTCTCTCCTTTTAAAAATAGCAAAAGACAGTTGCCACAAATATCCTCACAAAATGGACTTAGGATAGGACTGTTTTGCTACGTCTTCGCCTTCATCTTCTTTAGTTCACTGACTGATAGCATTTTTGTGACTTATAGGCGTATTTTTTTTTTCTGAGGACATGCAGCATGTATTACAGTAGGCATAAAATGCTACTAGAAAAAGATATTTGGATACATGGGAAAGATTTTCAAAGATGGGGGGGTGTAGCCCCCCACCTATTTTAAATGTTTAAAACCATAGATATGGATACTTACAAGTCCAATGAATAACTCTTTCCAGAAAACCATATCTAACCAAACTATGTGGGAGGCTATGCCCCCCACACCCCCCTTTACTTTATATACTAACTCCAGGATCGCACTACAGTGGGGAAAAGGCCATATATAACTTTCAACGAAATGAGTTTCAGTGAAATGAGCTTTCAGTGAATTGTGCACAGGCAACTGAGTTTCAGTGAAATGAAGTAGACCCATATATATATATATATATATATATATATATATATATATATATATATTTTTTACTACATACCAGCCCTGTGCAATTGCTGACGTTGTTTAGGAGTCCCGGCCAAAACGTCTCAGACTGTACACCTCGAGTGTCATGCACTTCAAAGCCAAATGCGTGAAGAAGTTGATGGAGAGTACTTTTGGTCAAAAAGAAAAAAGGGAGTGAAACACTGAACCACCTGCTTTTTCAAGTGGACATAATCCTGAACTATGCTGGGTTGTGTGCGAATGTCAACATCCAGTTTGGAGCCGGGATGGGTTTGCTCTACCACCTACTTCTGACATTGTCTCAGCAGATGAGTTCATTACATCAGTTTTGCAATATCTGCAAAGTGCAATTCCTCGTTAATGGAAAATTTATTTATTAGTTATTGACACTTGTTAAACCGGAAAGTCTGACTGGGCAGAATTGCTCTTTTTCATTTGAGGCCCCGGAGGAAAGTTCCTTGAATGTTAAATGAGATTGAAGGGAGATGGATTAGTATAATGAAATAAAAAACAAGTACTATATAGATATACAAAATAACAACAATGAATATATACATTTTGGTAAGTGGTACAGTCATTGCAGCAGGCTGGGGACTCAGGTTGAATTCAGATATAAAGATCACAGCATAAATATTGGTTAGATTATGAATATAGTTAATAACATCAGATTGATGGCCTGCAATATGATGAGAGAGTACATATTTGTGAGTGCAAAGCAAAGTCAGGTTGATATATTAGTTTTGTATGAAGACTATAGTGCTAGATTTGAGAATAATAATATACTGAAAATGTATATATATTTAAGATATTTTTTTAAAGAAGTAGTTTAAAATAGGCCCTCTTAAAAAGAAATCTTGATGAGTGGATGGGAAATAGAAAATTCACTTCGGGAATCATTCCAGTGGCTCTGCGTGACAGAGACACTGGGAACTAATGTCAGGTGGCACGATGCCAGGGTAATTCTATGAGCTAGGCTTGTAAAGGCTCCAGGGCCAATAGCCTAGTAAACATCTATGAACCTGTGAGCATAGATGATGGGGAAAGGAGAGTCTGACAGTGTGAAAGTGAGGAAATGTGTACATTTGTGATAATTTGCCAAAACAGAGAGAGTCAGGCCCAAAACTGGAGTGACCATAGGCTTTATATCATGGAGAAGTGCTGATAACTACCGCAATTTTATATATGTTGTTGTTGTGTCTTTCGGCTTTTCCCGGTTAGGGGTCGCCACAGCAGAACTCCGGTCCGCTAATGATTGGCAGTTTATTTTTATGTGCCGAGTTGCCAGCCCTGATGCACAACCTTCAACAAATGTACGCCCATTCCCGCATGTCTCCACGCAGAGGACGCTCTAGCTGAGAATCGAACCGGACAGCGTCTTACTGAGAGGCGACAACACTACCGCAGCACCACCACCGCGGTAAATATATATATATATGTGTGTGTGTGTGTGTGTGTGCGCGCACACACATACATACATACATAAACTGAGATTGCACAATCGCCAAGATAGAGGCATATTCCCCAACCCCAAGGAGTTTCAGTATATGTGCTGTCTCTCTCTCACAGCTCTCCCTTTTCTTTAAGGGTGTGCGGCAGTCTAAGACATTGTAGACCATATGATCATGCTCTCCCTGGTTAAGTTGAACCCATCTGTAGGGACATAACAGGATTATGCTGCCCCAACCCAACATGATGGGAGAGGCAAAGGGAGCAAATAGTCTCATGACAGATGAAAGGAGATGTCAGAGAGGATAAGATGCAAAATTAAATAAGAAAAAAAGAAGCAGTGTTTAATTTGAAATTAGTGCAATAGGCTTTACAACATGAAAAATGCAAATTTCCTGAAGCAGAGAAAAGTAGCTTAATTTGGAAACTAGAGATTTTTGGAGAGGAATCAACATATTGGCTGTAAGAGCCAAGTAGCCCATCACTGAAAGAAAATAGAAACAACATACTTGAACCAGAGATTATAACAGACACATTTCTATTGTTTTGTAAACATGAGCTCATGGATGCCAATCAGATCTGTGACTTAGCTGAAGAAAAAACTCCTGAAAGCATATTTAGCTTTTCTACTAATTTTCATGTCTCAGATGTAAATATCCTTAAAGTGAGCAAATGGCTGAGGGAATTAACAAGCTACGGCTGGTCAGGATCTGATGGCTTATTGCTGTTTATGGTTTATGCCTGTGGCACTTTCTAGCAGAGCCATTGCTGCATGTCATTAATGTTTCCATGCAATCTGATGCATTTCCTGATGTAGAAAAGGTGGTCAACATTACACTTCTACCAAAGTCTGACGTTTAAAATAGGTTTGTGTTCTTTACACAAGTTTCAGTCCTATTTCCTCAGTCCAAAATCATGGAGAATACCATAGCAACACAGACCTGGGCTGTGCAACGTGGTCTGCTAAGTGAACAGTAGCATGTATTCAGAAGTGGATAGAGCATGCTCACTGCACTCTTTTCTGTAATAGTAGTATTCTAAGAGCCATTAGTAACTGCAGGTTGATAGGTATGATTTTACTGGCTCTGACCAAGGCATTTTTGTTCAGTTCGCTAGAGTCCACTTCTCAGTGAGCTAACATTGCATGGCCTCAATCAGCTTGTTTACAGGCTACCTGAGGGACAGTTCATTTGGAGTCATAATTGACCAGACCCATTCCATTGATAAACTAGAAAAAAAATGTGTACTACAGGGCTCAGTCCTTGGTCCTCTTCTGTTTATCTTATTTTAAACTTGCCCTCGTTCAGTTGCAGAATACTGTTCATAACAGACGTGATGTGATCTGCATCAGTCAGACATTAAAATTAATGGTAATGTTGCCGCTAACTAGAATGACTGTACTTTTGTCGACAAAAACTGGAACTGAAAATAAATCTTGAGAAAATTAAAAGTATACTGCATGAACACACACAACTGGGCAGCTGAAAAGACAACTTGCAAGTCAAAGGGCTAATGGGGATAAATTATGTGGAAGTGTACAAGTGTCTGAAATCCTTGGATTCTGTCTGGACCATGGCCTGTTGGTCTCCTTGGTTCAGAATTTTCACCCTGTTAAATGGGGAAGCCATTGAAGTACTGCCCAAAGACTGTGCCCCACCAGTTGTGTTTGCCACATTTGCCAAAGATCTGATCAGATCCACGCAGCCAAAACTAAAAACTGTACATCTGTCACTTGTATTTCTAGAAATTAGCACCAGTATATCACTCTAAAAGAGGTAAACTGGCTCCCAAGAAATCTTATAGCCAAGTTCCAGATCTATACTTTCAACTACAGATTGATTAATTCAGGGACCAAAAATCTGAAACTTGGAAAAGATTTACAACTGTTGCCCACAGAATCAAGTTTTGCAGGTGGGGGTGAAAAGTTGCTTGCAGTATGAGCTGCTTTGCCTGTGCTCATTTGGTATCACATGAAGTTGCTCCCAAAGATAAATTATTCATTTCACCTATAACCAGATAAGTATGGGGTCAGAATGACCAGTATGGTATGTGTTTTCCTCAGGGGTCTTTATGCAGATGTATTAAACTACCTTTTCTAAGTGTTTAGTGACGGAAGGCAAACCCAGTACTGTTATGTACATATTTGATTTCTGTTGCTTTGTGTCAATTATTGTAATTACTTTAGTTTTGTACCTAGGTCAAGAAAGTGACCAAATGGTCTAGTACATTTACCTTTAAAATGAAATAAACATATAAACTTTGGCAGTCACTTGACCAAATAATGCTGAAAGTAAAAGACCAAGAAACAGCAGAATATTGAAATGGATTCTAACTTTGAAGCTGTATAACCTCTAGAAAAAGAAGTAACTGTGTCTTGGGAGTATGCCTCCTGAGTTAGAATAAGTAAATTGTAGGGGTAACTGGGTGCTGGGCACTTGCACCCAACACAAAAAAAGAATGTTTGAGAATTTTGATGCTTGGTGTTTGTTGGCATCAGCATTCTGCTCTTTTCAGTTTTGTTTTTATTTTTGACATTTTCTTATTAGGTGAAATGACTATTGGGATTGTCAACAGGAAGCATTTTACTGTGTATGGATGTGCATCTTAAGGATCATTGCTGCAGGAAGTTGTATAAATGGATATGTTAAAGAGGAAGGTTCATCCTCAGTAACCCATAATGCACTGTGGAGTCAAGTGTGTCCCTTTCTGTAATGAGCCATATGTGTCAGTACACATATGACTGTGGCTCTAAACCTCTTATACAAGAGGTAGAGGAAAGATGGGAGTGTATGCTTCTGAATTCTGGACCAGCTGTAGGAAATCTTTCATTCTGATAATACATAAACTTTTCATATCTGGTAAGAAGAGGCCCATTCCGAATAACATCAAAACCAGCTATTGTACAAATACCTGTATGAGAGACATAAAGCTTCACCAACTAATAATCAAGACTTGCTGGGGAGAGAAGCACCAAAGTCAGCGTATTCCAAGATTATGAAATAAGTTACCACTGCAGGTCAAGGAAAGTACTACTTTGTCTGTCTTTGAGGCTCGTCTTGATGACTGGCCAAGCAGACACAAATGTACAACTGGGTTACCATGTACGGCCATGCTTGATTTGGGAGTTGAATACTATTGTGCTTGTAGAGGCTGGCAACATTTTTGTTTGTCATCTTGAGATGTTTATGGCTGAGTATGCTATGGGCCCTGTGATTGCATGCTTAATATTGTTTCTGTATTCCCAATTGTAAATGCTTAGATGGTGGTTGCATTCAGCATCTCCTGACATGAGGACTGTCTGTGTGCCTTTCCACCTGTACTACTGTTGCCAAGAGTGCTGAAACAAATGGTAGATGAGACAAGTTTATTTCTTTCACTGGTGGCTTCATTCCAGTCAAGACAGATATGAGTCTCTCTACTAACTGGGATGACTGAAAAGTGCCTCCTCTACTCCCATGGCACTGCATGTTTTTGACACAGGATAAGGCGACATCTGATTCATCCAAACTGTAAAACGTGAGACTAGATGCATGAATACTCTAAGCCTAGTTTGCTAGCAGAAGAGGTTATAAACATCCTGTAAAAAGCCAGGAGACATCCAGCTCTGTGATGTTGAGGGATAAAGCCATGACTAGGACTCAGATGGCTTGGGGTCAATTAACAGTTTAGGTGTCTGAGGGCAGTGGTGCAGGAAGATGAGCAATACCCATCCATGGGGGCACTTGCTCATGCATAACATGTTAGATCTCCAGTGGAGGCAGGGAATACACAGGACAGTGTTGTCTTTGCGAGGCAGCGATATTGGCTGAGTTGCAGTGGACGTGAGACTATAAGCCAATGAGCCCCATTATATATCTTTCTTAGGATGTCACAAATGAGCACATGATGAGGGGGAATTTAATGACTAAAATAACATAAAGCACTCCTGGCAGCAGTGTAACACTACACCTGAATCCTTCATCTCTTCACCTACCGTATATGTGGGTTGAGTTTAGCCAAGGAGAGGCTAAAGCTAGTCTGGCTGACCCAGTGAACAAAGAGAGGACCTGGGGCAAGCTGATGGTCAGCTTTGGTAGATGGAAAAAAAAACAGGCGCTTAAGCACTAGAACATTTTTATTAAACTAAATATAAGACGTTCCTATTTTGGAGCTGCTCCAAAGGCATGGCCACAGAGGGATGCATGAATCCACAAGTCCTCCAGTATTTGACAGTGGTCCTGGCAATGCTTTCTTTTTTAAAATTCCCTCAGGTCCAACTCTGATGGCTGTTCTACCTACACCGAACTGGCCCAGGAGATAGGAATTCCTGGGCAAGACGAGCCCTGTGGCCATTCATTCCTTCCCAGGAATCCCCAGTCAGCTGATCTGCTTCACAGCAGAAAGTTGGGTGGTAGTGAATAGACCAGCTTGCTAATTCTGTGGGGCAGCCTAGCTTATTCCCAAGCAGAGCACTATCCCCTGCATTGGCTATTTTGAGCTCTACTGTAGCTACCTTTCGAGGAGGATTCAGCATGCCACTGTATGCTTCCCCTCATGTTACTGTATGACTAGGACAATCAGCACAGGCTCACTAGGCACAAGTTCCATGGAGTGAACATCTAGTGCTCCCAGTAGATGCCACTTATGTAGCAAGCCAGAGTCATCTCCCTACCCGCAGCAAGGATGAACCGGCAATGGCCCCCCACACCCATCCTGCCCACCAGCTCTTACAGGTACCTGAGCCCCTATTCAAACTTGGGTCACCTATCACATTGTCAGAGCTTTATCCAGTAATGCCATGGAGCTGGTGGTGGTGGTGTGTTATCCGTTCATCAACGTGCACCTTTCAGCCATTGCAGCATACGTCTCCTTGGATTCCCCTTTGCATGATCACTATTTGGTTAATCATTTTTTGTATTACTTCTTGAACCCACCTAGGAAGCTTGTTCTCCCCTTTCACAGATCTTAAATTTGTCTTTAAAATGTTGACCTTTTAACCATTTAAACCCACTGCATCTCTGGCGTAAAAGTGCTTGTCCTGGAAAGCTGCTTTCTTGGTGACTGTACCATCAGCCAGGAGGGTGCCAGAGTTACAAATCCTTATGTGCAAAGATCCATATAGGGTTTTTCATAAAAGTAGAATAAATTTAATAATTAACCCTTCTTGTATCCCTCTATAAGCTGGCATTCAACCAGGCTATCCAGCTCCTTACAACTTCTAAATCCCTGAAACCAAAGAGGAAAGGCTTTCACATCTTTTTGATGCCCTTAAGCAACTTTGCTGTTACATAGCCAAATCCAGAAATCAAATAAGCCAACTCTGTCTACTTCATGTCAGAAAAACTGAATCACCTGGCATCCATACAAACCCTTGCAAAATAGTTGGTAAACTGTATCAGATTTTATATTTCCAGCAACATATCACTGGGGTTCCCCAAGCCAGGATATACTCATCTAGGGTAGCAGATATTACTTTTACCTTTTTCAGAAACATGTCAGCTCAGGACATCTGTGCAGCATCTACTTTGACATCAATTCATACCTTCTTCAAGCATTGCAAACTGGATGCCACATCCAAAAGTAGGATAAGTTTTGCAGTCCTGTTCTTCAGTTATGATATAGCCTCTCCCAGGAATATTACTCATTACTACTGTAGTTCTCCGCCATGGATGAAACATAACACTGCAGTGGTGATCTCTACTATGAATATGGTACAGTTGTTTGAGCAATTCACTATAGTAATAGATGCTTGATTAGGAATAACCTCTATGGCACAAGTACCACCCTTCTGCTCCCTGACTTGCTGCTTCCACTCCCAGGGATTGTGAAACTCATGTATTCTACTGTAACCTCTCCCCCAGTCCTTTTTCTTAATGTTATGAGCTCATGTCAGTACTGCCATAATTTTACATATGAAGTAAGCAGACTGCTAGGGTTAATATCTTGATGGAAACTACAACCCAAGGACTGGGAGACTAGAAGCACCCTTAACCAGTATGCCATGCTGAACACATTTCAACCAAGAAAGAACAATGGTGCCAACTCATTACACTCAAATATATATTTTTCCCAATTACCTCTTTCTTCTCTATCACACCTCTAATATTTGCAGTCAGCCCGAGGAGAAATTCTTTGGAGTCTGCTTAGGGCATCAGAATACCTATGCAGACACTTCCAAGCAAAAATCGTAAATCTTTTAGACTTTTCTGTATATTTGGGAGCCATACATATATCCTTCCATTGTTTATTTTTACTTAACCAGTCTCTCTACCCAATCCTTTCTAACTTCCTCTGTTGATTCCTATAGTTAACGTGCAATATTTCATATGCCCTACTAATTATCCTTTTTGAGCAGCAGCTTCTGCTCTAGATTCTACTAAAAACTCTACCAGTATTGGTCTTTCACTTAGGATCCCAGTATTCCTTTCTCTTTGCCTATACTCTGATATAAATCCTGGATAGGGAAGGCAGTCTGTAACCCATAGTCCAAATGTAATCTTGGCCTCTTCCCATTATGTTACCTTTCTCTGCCAATGCCTTGGTTCCTTTGCCAGTTTTTTCCAGTAAATTTCAGGTGCTTGTCTGCACCCCTGATTGTAGCCATCCCTATTGTCAGATTCTCCTTTCTCCATTCCCATGTTGGCTTAGTTATTTCTGCTGATTTATGAATGTAATATTATGTGTGGCTGCTGTTGTTCTCCTTAAGGCTCTGCATGCAAAATCCTGGTCTCTCCTTATTTCTTGAGCCCACCCACCCCCAAATTTCATCATCATCATCCCTTTCCACTTTACATTAGAGTTTTCTGCTTGAACTCTGTATAGGAGCCTTAACTGCGTAGCTCTGAAATATCTCTTCAGATCAGGTAGTCCCAAACCACCTTGTTTATTGGAAGCATCAACTTTTCCCACTTGCTCTCTTCCCCTCCCAGATAAAATCCTTCAACTCTTTATTAATTGCTATCCACAAATTCTCCTTTGGTCTGGCTAGACCTGTGTATAAAACTAAAGGGACTAAAGCATTTTCAGTGCTTTTATCTTGCTATCCATCCCCACAAAACAGAGCTTCTAGTTTCTCAGTGTTTGTATTATCTTTTGTTTAGTTGTTTCCCACATACCCTTAGCTGTTATAACAAAACCCTTTTTAACCCATTTTATCATGTTCCAGTAAATATGGGTATTGCTGAAGCATTTCATGTGTGGATAAATAGTTTACAGCTATTGCCTTTGTTGTATCTTCATTAATTTTGTATCCTAAAAAGATCTGAAACTGTCACAGAATGTTCCACAACACTGAAATGTCCTTTTCTAGTTTTACTAGGTACAAAATAATATAATCTGCAGATAATGCCAGCTTATCTTGATTAGCATACAAATTAGATCTTTGAGTCCCTTATTTTTTTACCAGTGGTTCTGTACATTACATTAAGAATTTACCTTATATGCCTTCAGTCAGGAACACCACTTCAAGATGTCCAAACAGAAAATTTTATTTACAGCGCTGGGAGACCATCTTCATAGCAGATGGTAAATCAGTCTCACTTGACAGAGAAAAACTGTATCTTTATACATTTTCCTTATCAAACCTATCATCCAGATGTCCTTCAAGGATGCATCTGCAGTCCTTACATATGGGTTGTCCTGCCTCAGGCATCCCTTCAGTCGGCCGGATTCCAAAGTCTGGGTCCGGCATCGGCTGATGTCACCCTTTCCCCGACGTCAGAGCGCCTGGGGTATAAAAGAATCAGCCGATGCCATCTTCCTCAGTCTTTCTTGCCACGTGGTGCCCGAAGCAGAAGCAGTTCGCAAGTGCCGGTCGGCCCGCTCCTGTAAATTCAGCTACCGAAGACTTCAAAAAGCTAAGTACCCCGTTGGGGACTCTTTCTTGCCTCAGCCGATGTCAGATCAAACGCTTAAAGTTAATAATTGCTTGACTTGTGGGAAACAAATACCTCATAAGGATTTCCATTCCTACTGCCTCCCTTGCCTAGGCCCAGACCACGACGTCTCGGCCTGTACTGCCTGTGCCTCCTTCAATCGACGCACTCTTAGGCGTCGGTCGGAGTTTGCAGAGGAATTTTTTGGAGCTAGTTTCTCTTATAAAATGCCGTCGGAGACTCCGACTTCTCTTTTAACCAAAAAACGGAAGGACAAGGACCGACACACGCGGACCGCGGTTTCGGCTGAAACCATGCCTATGCCTACCGCGAGTGCCTCGGTCTCTGCTGAAACTGAGTCCTTGGTACTTTCGACCATGGAAACGGTACAACCGACAGCCTCGGCCCCGGAGGCTTCTTCTGAGTCGGTTAGGGATTTACCCTCGGAAACCGGTGTTCAGGAATCTACCGACACCATTCCCTTAGACAAGACTACCCCTGCACGTGGAGCAGCCAGGCCCCCTGCATCCATGTCCATTAAAGCATTCACTAGGGCTAAAGCTGCTAAGCAACAAAAAACTCTGCCTCCAAAGACTATTTCTCAGGGATCCACTACAGGTTCACAGATTCTTAGTTTGGCTGAGGACCTTATTTCCTTAATCAGGGGATCCCAGCCTCATCCAGACAGGGGCTCTCAACCCCCTCTAGACAAAAGGCCCAGGGTTGAGTCCGCTGATCCTCGGTCCTCTGATGGCTCTGCTCTATCAGATTACCAGGAGGAGGCCTTCACGGCCTACGAGGATTCTGATGCAGAGGAATCCATTCCCTCTGCCTCCCCTCCTGAAGAGCTGTCCTTTGGGGAGACCCTTCACTCCATGAGAGAGCATTTCCAATGGCAGGGCCAGGAATTCTCCGATTCCAGGAAGAGATTAAGGACTTCTCTTCATTTACCTCAGCATAGACCTTTGGCTATTCCTCCTGTTTTAAGTGTCATTGATGATGTGTATTCTGAGTCTAGCACTAAACCTGGCACCCTTCCTCCGGCTCCTGTTCATCAGTAATTGCACACTGCAGACTTCAGGGGATTCAAATGTACTACAGGGTCCCGGACTCGCATCATTTCCTTTACAGGGCCCACTCTGCTGATCCAGAAACTATTTCCCAGGGTCCTAAAGGGGTTGCAGCTGCCACTACTAAAAATCCACTCCCCTCTGAAAGGGAATCCAGGGCTTTAGAGAGATGGGGTAAAAAAGTGTATACTTCTTCTACTCTGTCTATGAGAGCTTTAAATTGTCAATTTCATATGATACAGTACCAAGAGTATTTGTTGGATGAATTGCAGAAAAAGCTGTCTTCTCCTGAACCCCTAGACCGTAAGTCACTTCAGGATCTGGTACATAATTCACAACATTTCTTGCAGTGTGGTTATGATGCATTGGAAGCTTCATGTAGGTCAGCAATGACAGGTGCAGTCATACGTAGACATGCTTGGCTGAAGGAACAATCTCTGCCAGATCATGTTAAGGCTAAGCTTTTGGATGCTCCACTGGAAATGCAAAAGTTATTTGGCTCCACTGCTCAGGAGGTCTTAAAGAAATTTGAGGAAAAGGCTAAATCTGTACAAACAGTCAAAGATTTCCTCCAGGTACAACCACCAAGATTCAGCAGAAATTGGCCTTCTAAGAATTGGTCCTTTCCAGAAGACAGATATCAAAGAGGCAAGAACAGGCGTGCCAGAGGTAGAGGGCAAGCTAGAGGCTCCTACAGAGGATGTCAGTGGCAGCCTCCTAACCAGAGAGGTAGTACAGGACCAACAACTGCTGCACAAGGACAGACTCAATGACTTCACCTTGATCCCGCCAACCAGGGCTCAATTAGAAGCACCTTTGGGCGGAAAATTGTCTTTATTCTCAAGAAATTGGCACAGTATTACAAGGGACAAATGGACACGGCAAATAATAGACAAAGGATACAGGTTCCACTTCCATACATTACCAAAAAGAAAAGGAATGCCAAACCTGCCACCAAATCAAAGGGCAGAGGCTTTAAAACAAATTGCCAACCTATTGCAAATGAAAGCTATAGAAAAGGTTCCTCTCGCAGAACAAGGCCAAGGATTTTATTCCAGACTATTCCTTGTCCCAAGAAAAGAAAAACAATGGAGGCCTATTCTCGATTTGTCCGCACTCAATACTTATCTCATTGTGCCAAAATTCAAAATGCTGACCCTACAGCAACTCCTTCCCATGCTGGGCAAGGGGTCTTGGCTGGTAACTCTAGACCTCAAGGAGGCATACCTGCATGTCCCTATCAGACAAAGTTGCAGAAGACACCTCAGATTTCTTGCAGGTTCAGAGCATTATCAATTCTCAGCATTGCCCTTTGGCTTATCTACTGCGCCCAGAGTATTCACGAAATGCCTGGCATCAGTAATTGCACACTGCAGACTTCAGGGGATTCAAATATACCCGTATCTGGACGACTGCCTTATACAAGCGGACAGCCAACAAACTTTGGAAAAACATTTGAATTATGCCATCCGCCTACTACAGGCCTTGGGATACACAGTCAACATTCAAGTCAAGACTTGTGCCAGCCCAAAGAATAACTTTTCTGGGTGCGGAACTAGATGCAACCACCCAAATGGCTTTTCTCACAGAAGAAAAACAAAGACAACTACCGGATTACTTCAAAAATCTGACAAAACAAACTCAGATGACTGCAAGGAAAATCCTGCAGGCCCTGGGTTACATGGCATCGTGCATTCTTCTGATTCCACAAGCAAGGCTGCATATGAGAAAACTACAATGGTACCTAAGGAGTTTATGGTCTCAGCACAATCACAGCCTAGAAACTTTGATACCACTCATTCCATGCCTTCAAAAGGAATTCCTGTGGTGGGCCCAAGCAAGCCAGTCAAACAGGGGTCTGCCTTTCAGCAAACCAGTAACCAGCCAAACCATTACCTCGGACGCTTCAGACCATGGATGGGGAGCACACATGGAGGACAGATGCATCCAAGGACTATGGTCTCAGAAAGAATTGCGCATGCACATAAACCAAAAGGAAATGCTGGCAGTGATTCTTGCAATCGAGGCCATCAAGCACTTTCTACATCAAGGCCACCTGCTAATAAGGACAGACAATACCACAGTTATGTGGTACATAAACTAGCAAGGAGGTACCCATTCCTACCCTCTTTGCAGGCTAGCAATGAATCTTTGGGAACTTTCCCTAAAACTCAATATAGAGCTGTAATCCCAGTTTGTGCCAGGAAAAGACAACATACTGGCGGACAGCCTAAGCAGAAATACCATGGATCCACACGAATGGATGCTACGCCCAGACATCTTCCTTCAGATAACTCAATCTTGGGGGAGGCCGGACATAGATCTTTTTGCTTCCCACCACAATCATCAGCTGAAGAAATTCTGTTCAAGGACATACCACCCACAAGCATGGAAAGTGGACGCCCTCTCTTTCAGCTGGAATACTCTAACAGTGTATGCATTTCCACCTCTTCCACTAATGACCAAGGTCTTACTGAAAATCAGGACAGAGCAGCCAAAAGTGATTCTAATAGCCCCGGACTGGCCAAGCCAGCACTGGTACCCACTGTTACTGAGCCTGTCACACACAAAACCGTGGCCTCTACCACAATGGTCACTCCTTCTGACACAGCACAATTACAAAACTCTGCACTCCAGCCTGAAAACCCTGCAGCTGACAGCCTGGAGAATGCCTTGACTCCTCACCAGGAAAAGCTATCCAAGAGAGTGAAGGATATCATGATGGAAGCTCGCAGACCTTCCACGAGAAAGGCATATTCAGCAAAATGGAAAAGATTCCACACTTGGAGCACCGCAAAGGGCCTAGATGCCACAGTGATGAGCATGGCACATATCCTGGAATACTTGGCAGAAATGCTCCACAATGGCCTTTCTTACTCTTCTGTAAAAATTCATGCTTCAGCAATTTCAGCAGAATACAATACTGATCCACCTGTCTTCTCTCATCCCCTCCTAAGGCAGTTTCTAAGAGGAATTAAAAACATCAATCCTCCAAGAAAACCACCAGTGCCTACATGGGACCTTAACTTCATGTTGGAAAAGTTGACTCTACCTCCCTTTGAACCAGCAGCATCTTCAGAGTTACAGTTCCTGTCTTGGAAGACTGCCTTCCTTCTGGCCATAACCTCAGCAAGAAGAGTATCTAAATTGCAGGCACTCATGGCAGTACAACCATTTCTTATTTTTCATCGGGACAGAGTCTCCTTGAGAACCAGTCCTTCATTCATGCCAAAAGTGGTATCCAGGGTCTCATTGAACCAAGCTATTCACCAGCCTACCTTCTTTCCAAATCCGCAAAACAAGGGAGAGAAACTTCTGCATACCCTGGACATTCACAGACAGTTGCGCTACTACTTGGACAGAACTAAGACTTTCAGAAAAACTGACCAGCTGTTGGTAGCATATGCTGCAGGCATTCAAGGCAAAGCAATTTCCAAACAGACAGTTTCAAAATGGATAGGAAATTGCATTCGATTCTGCTACTCTTATCATGGAAAAACTGTGCCAGCTAACATCAGGCCTCATTCCACCAGAGCCACAGCCACCTCCACAGCCTTTTTAAGAGGGGTGGCTACCAAGGACATTTTAGAAGCTGCTACATGGAGCTCCGTGCATACATTCTCCAAGCATTACAATTTACCCTTATATTCCAGATCCAGAGCAGGCTTTGCTACGGCAGTCCTGCAGGGCATTTTAGCTACACCATCTTTTTCTTAGATCCTACCACCCCCAGCTTGGCTATGGTATTCTACCCATATGTAAGGACTGCAGATGCATCCTTGAAGGACATAGTACAGTTTTGTACCTACCATAAATGTAGATGTCCGATAGGTATGCATCTGCAGTCAGGTTTTCCCTCCCTCCTTCCCCTCTGTGGTATTTCTTGGGTACTTATCCCTCTTATAGCTAGCTGGGGTTATCTATTATGGTGTATTTGTTTTATATTACTGTGCATGTTTGGAATATTTTGCATTTCTCCACATTTAGCCTTCCTTAGAGGGCACCTGGCATCTGGGGCAAGAAAAACTGAGGAAGATGGCGTTGGCTGATTATTTTATACCCCAAGCGCTCTGACGTCGGGGAAAGGGCGACATCAGCCGACGCCAGACCCAGACTTTGGAATCCGGCCGACCGAAGGGCTGCCTGAGGCAGGACAACCCATATGTAAGGACTGCAGATGCATACCTATCGGACATCTACATTTATGGTAGGTACAAAACTGTACTTTTTCGTACATTATAATAACTTTGACAAATCAAAGACTTTGCAAATGTCCTCATCTCTCTTGATTTTTGCCTCGGACTTCACATGAAAACCTTCCTATACATGACCCACATGCTTCAAGGGGTCTTATTTTCTGACCTTGGATGTTTCAAACCTTCCCTAGCAACAACGTACTCCTAGCCTGGAGGAGTCGGGCTAACAAATTCCTTTTGCAGTATCTAACATGCCTCAGCTTCATACAACACTTACTTTTTCCTTGTTACATATTGAAAGAATGCAGTTAAAGCACAGCGGTAACTTCAGCTTATGAAGCTGTATTTTTCCACAGCCCTGCATAGCACTTTTATTTGCTTTTTAACAATCATGTTATAGAATCATTAATGAAACTGAAATTAATATATATTTTTGATAAACTGGTCTTGTTCTATATCAGTTTCCCCCTTTGACACTATCAGTGTCATACCATACATGTAATTATATTTTTATTTTCCTTAACTTGATAAAATATGCTAATATAAAAAAATCACTTGCAGATCACTAAAGCCAATAACTCTGCTGGTGAAGCACTATTCTGTTGCGCCATAGCCAAATTATGGAACTCCCTCCCACCCACAATTACCTCCATACCATCATGCACCCAGTTCAAAACTTTACTAAAAGCGCACTTAAAAACATGCTGGCTATGCCCTTGCAACTCCCACTCTAATATCATCCACCCCATCCAACCACTACCGTTCTTTCCACTCCAATAACTACCTTGATTATAGCAAGCTCAGATGCTCATAAGCCTAGTACTTATTATACAGCAGGAACTTCTTATTGTAACATTTGTTAATGTCTGTTATGTACTTCACAGATAAAGATTCTAGTTGTCTACTGATGTACTATGTTCTTCATCTGTAAATATGTTGTAAGTAATTGCTATGTAAATTGTTAATCGCTATGTAATCCAGTGCAACTACTGTCTGTTTATTTTAACTGTGGAGCTTTTCTCCCCGGGTCTCCGCTGAAAATGGACCTACATCCAGTCGACACTCCCGGTCAACAAATATAAATAAAATAAAAATAAAAATAAAATGCTTCAGCATCATAGTATTCATTATCAGTTTCTGTCAAAATAGAACTGTCATTGATTGGTACATGCAATGGCATTTCATGTGCAGGTGAGGTTAAAAATCTTGTAATCACAACCTTTAGAATAGCAAATACCAAAATGATCACAAATATAATAAGTACAATGACAATACCCTGGATTATACCAGTTCCCAGGTTACCAAAAATACTGCCCAACCATCCAAAAAAGGTCCATTGTTTTGATGTGCTGTCCAAATCTTTGGTCCTTTGCTCCATGAAACTTGCCATTTTTTCCTGTTCATAATGATAGTCACTAATATATAGGTTCATAGGTTCATACTAGGCTATCTGCCCTAGGGCATTTATAAGCCTAGCCAGTGTGTGTTTGGCTTTCGCCACCCATTTTAAATGAATTTTGCTATGCTCTTTTTCGAGGTTAGTATACTGTGCCTCTGTCTAACAGTGACACAGAAGTGATACCCGGGGTAAACCTACGATCTCCCATCCACTCATCAGGATTCCTCTGGAAGAGAGTCAATGAGGGACTCTGCCTAACCTGGACTGGGATTTTATTCCAGAGTGAAGGGAGCCTCTGGGTTATGAATCTGTCCCTCCAGCTGAGGTTCAAGTCTCTTGAGCGCGTAGCTCAATGGGATTTGGATTTTCTGAGGTGCAGCATGTCCATTAATTCCGGGTTGGACATGGCTTTATACGTCAGGCACAGATCGCCTCTGAGCAGGCGGTATGCCACTGAGTAGAGCTGGAGTTTCTTTAACCGGGCAGCATATGGCATCTGTTTGAGCCCTTTGATCTTCTTGGTGAGGAACTTTTGGGGTCTTTCCAGTTGCTGCAGGTGTCTGGTAAGGTACATCCCAAAAGGGGCATTGTACTCAATTATGGGCCTGATGAGGGATGAGTAAAGAGGCATGATGACCTCCCCTGATCTAGATGTGAATCCCTTCATGATTAGGTGGGCTATATAAAATGTTTTTCTAACCACTTTGGCCACGTGGTTTTCAAATGAGAGATTGCTATCAACTTGGGTCCCCAGGTCCCTAATTGCTTCTTCTGTACTTAATGGATTACCACCTATGTGGTAATTTGTGGGCACTTTGTTTTTGCCAAAGGGGATGACTATACACTTTTTGGTGTTTAGCTGGAGGCCATGGCTCTGGCACCAGTTGTCTGTTTCTATGAGGCCCTTTTGTAGGATGCTTGTGTCGGCTGGAGAGTCGATTATGGCGCCTAGTTTGCAGTCATCTGTGAACTTGGTCAGCCACAGTCCTTCCATGTTGGCCTGTACCTCCGAGAAATATATATCAAACAAGAGAGGTCCCAGGACTGAGCTTTGTGGGATGCCACTTGTAACTGGTTTGGAGTCTGACATGGCTCCAGCAATTCTAACCATGTGGGTTCTGTCCTTGAGCCAGTTTGCAACCCATTTAGTGACATAGGGGTTTATATTTAAGCTGGTGAGCTTATCTATAATGCCCAAGTGGGGTATTGTATCGAAGGCTTTTGCGAGGTCCACGTAGGCTGTGTGGACCACCTTCCCCTCGTCAATGGCCTTGGTGACTGTTTCAAAGAAATCGACCAGGTTTAAGAGGCAGGATCTGCCCTTAACAAAGCCGAACTGGGGTAGGATCCAGTGCCTGTAGGTCCCCAATATCTTTATTTATGAGGTCCATGATGATCCTCTCCATAGCTTTGCAGACCAAGCTAGTCAGGCTTATGGGGCGATAGTTTCCAGGATCCGTTGAGGCACCACCTTTGTGGAGAGGGACCACTGTTGCTGTATGCCACTCTTTGGGTACATATCCTGTAGTAAGGCTGAGATTGAACAGTAGTTTTATGTTTGGGTTTAGCTCTTCTTGGAGTTCATGTAGGACGCAGCCCGGGACACTATCTGGTCCCATTGATGCTGTGTTTTTGCTTTGGAGAGGGTGTCTCTTACCTGTGCATCTGAGATGTCAGGGGGGGGCAGCACTCTGCTGGGATAGATATTTGCCCTTTTGGTAGGGAGGGGGGGAGTTTGCACTGAACTTGTCAGCTAGGATGTTGGCAATGTCTGTGGGTTCGGTGTATTTTTTGTCATTTTGGACTAATTCTGAGCATATCTGGGAATTCCCACCCAGGTTCCTAACATAACTAAAGAAAGCCTTGTGATTATCCTTAGTGTCCTGTGCAATTTTTCTCTCGAAGCTGGCCTTAGACGATTTTATGAGTGCCCGTAGTTTTTTGCTAATACTGATCAGAGATGCCTTCCCTTTTTGGGATTTTGCTCTATCATGTAGTAGCTTTCTCCTTCTATTGTATATTTTGTTTATGGCTGGGGTCCACCAGACAGGACGCCTGCCTTTGGAGGATTGGGTCTTGGTTTTATTTGGGATTGCATGATCCATGCATTCCTGAAGGTGTTCATAGAATGCATTTATAAAGGATTCTGCGGTCTGGGCCGTATTTTCCACAGGCCCGGGGGCTTTGAAGGATTCCACCTTGGTTTTGAGGAGTGTGAAATTTGCTTTAGAGAAGTTTTTCACTGTGGTTTTCTGTGCAGGGGGTGGGGTCGGGATGTGAATATCTAGTGAGATTAGTTTATGGTCTGATCTTACCAGTGAAGGATGCACTTCTGGTCTGGAGCATAGAGCCCCCATGTTGGTGATGATCAGGTCCAGTATGTTTTCCCCTCTTGTGGGAGTGGTAACAAGTTGTTCCATAGCATTTGAGTTTATAAATTCTAGGAACCTTTGGGCTAGGGTGTTGGAGCTAGAGTAATGCTCCCAGTCTATGTTTGGGTAGTTGAAGTCGCCCAATATAATGGTGTTTGGAGAGACCTTCATATTTTCCAGTGTTCTCAGGAAGGCCGAGTGGGGTTCCTGGGTTTGGGAGGGTGGTCTGTAGCAAGCTATAAACTGGAAGGCAGTTTTACCCACTGTTAGTTGCACATGGATAGTCTCTGATGCTTCGTGCTGTGCTACCAACCTGGAGGTGTGGGTATCTTTGACGAATATTGATACTCCCCCTCCTTTTGTGGTTCAATCCAAGTTTTGGGGCCGAAAAGCATGGTATGAGGTATAACCTGGTAGTGCTGGGGTGCTCTCGGGAGCCTTTAACCAGGTTTCTGTTACTGCACAGATATCGATGTTCTCCATGCTAAGGAGAGTTTTGAGTGCGTGCATCTTGAGGTTTAGACTTCTAGAATTGAGTAGCATTACTCTTAGTTTCTTATCCCTTGTGATACCTATGGAGGTGGGTTTGTCTTTTGAGCCTTGCCTAAAAAAGGCACTATGGGGGTGGCAAGAGCCTTTGCCAATATCCGAAAGCCCAGGGGTGACAGATGCAAGCCATCCCTAGCGAAGCATCGTGGCTTGTCGAGCATGTCATCCCAGGCTGACAGGCATTGGATCCTCTTTGAATGACACCAATACTTAAGCCAATTGCTGAAATTGATTATCTTGTCTTCATATTGTGGCATCATTCTTGGTGAGGGTAAGATGCTACTCAAGGTCAGGGTCATACCGGCCTGGACAGCAATGACTCCCTATGAGGGCACATGACCCCCCCCCCCCCTTTTGCAGCAAGCATTTTATATCCAGTGCCATTTGATTCTGTAACATGACAGTTCGCATTTCAGTCATTTTTTGATTTGCCATCCTGATGTGATGCAAAGTCCTCCTGTAGAATTTGAGCAAGCATGGTGATTTCAAGCATTATCCTTTGCACTCCATACCCAGGATTAAAAATTGAAAATACTTGCTCTGCCCAGTGGATTGCTCACTTATTTCTCAGTCTACCTGCTGGTGGATTTTCAAAATGTTGAATAGCAGGAGTAATATAGCCTACAAAGCAATATCCAGACTAGTTTGTAGGCAACCAGGGGTATACATGATCACCACATATGTAGTAACAGTCACTTATCATGCCCATGCCATACCCCAGTCATAGCTTTTAAGTGCAAAGAGTATAACATGCTTTCATGCCTGGTGTCATTACATTTGCTTTTTCCTACTGGTGCAGTCCCATTTCTGACATAATATGTATCTCCATGATGTGTGGTTGCAAGTGGAAGAGACACAATCTTTGAAAAATCAGTTACATTATGCCAGGTTAAGCTGATGTCATTAAGGTCCCTTTTAAATGACACACGTGATGCAGGGATGGGAATCTTAGGAATCCCTGCTTTAAAATGATGAGGTATATACGAACATATCCAGCAGTTTGTTTTGTTTAAATTTTTGGCATATTGCCGAATGTCCAGCAAGAAACTGTTTTCTCTTGACCAGTTTATAGAAGGAAACAGCAGTAGAAACAAAGCAAGGGTACCTGTTGTCACTGGATTCATTATGGACTGCTACTGAATTTGACTTTCTCACTGGGCAGGTGATTCATCTGTCGCACTTCGATCTCCCTCTGTTGGCTGTGATGATTCTTCTGGGGTCCCGACATGGCAGGTTTTCTTGCAATGAGACGAATCGATCCATGTTGGTAGTCCTGCACAGCAAACAGCAGTTAGGGTTGTCAGCAGGACTTGGAAAGGACCTTTCCACCTCGAGCTGAGGCCATTCTTCCTCTGGAAAATTTTTACCTAAACCCAGTCCACGTGGTTGTAGTTGCTGATAGGGCTGGTCAGGAGGCTTTGGTAATGCTGCTGTTACTGTTTGATGATATTGCTGCAAAACATGAAGGAGTTTCTGGCAATAAGAACTCATAGCATCATCTGGCAAAATTAAATCGGCATTTCCCATGGGAGGTGTAGCTAGAAGGGCCATGGGTCTCTCCATTAATATTTCATATGTTCTCAACTTCCTGGTGGCATTCAGTAAGGCCCTCATACACCTTAATGCTAAGGGGAGGGTTTCGGCCCACTTTAAGTGGGTTTCAGCACAAATCTTCAGAATTTAATTCTTAAGGGTTCTGTTTACCCTACAACTAATCCAGATGACTGTGGATGATTGGAGCAGTGAAGACTCAATTTAGTACTAAAAACTTTGCATAATCCCTTAAGCAATGAATTATTAAAATGTGTTCCCCGGTCCCTATTGATAGTACATGGTATACTGAATCTCCTTATAAATTCATACAGAAGTTTTTTTAACAACTGTGACTGTATCAGCTTTGTGACATGAGTAGGCTTCCACCCATGCTGAGAACATTCATACTACCACCAAAATAAATTGTAAATTATTAGTCCTATGCATCTGGATGATGTCCAGCTGTACGTTAAGAAAAGGTCCCCAGGGTGGAGGTAAACTTGCAGTCTTACTGTTGGCATGTTTACTTACATTATACTCTAGACATATACCACAATTTCATACATACTGAAATATCAAAGAGGAGACATGAGGGGCATACCAATTTCAGGTAATTTGATTAAATAAAGCTGTCTTACCTGTATGGGCCAGTAGATGATATGCCTTTACCAGGTAAGGTAGCAAAGAGGCAGGCGCCACCAGTCGACCGTCCGGATGTTGCCATATGCCCTTAGAGGATTTTCTACATCCATCCTTGAGCCACCTCAGAACTTCTCCCTGTGATGCTACAGCTTGAAAGTCTGACAACTTTTCAAAATCAAACACATCATTACTGTTGTAGTTTATCGTTAACATACACAGATTTTTGCTACAGTCTACTACTGCTTGTTTAGCAGCTTGGTCTGCTAAATTGTTGCCCTTTGTTATAGCATCCTTGCCCTTTTGATGGGCACAATATTTGATTACAGGCAGCCTCGTAGGTAGCAAAAGTGCATTTAACAGTGATTTTATGCACCCTGAATTTTTAATTTGATTTCCTGAAGTGGTCAAAAACCCTCTCTCTTTCCAAAGTTTCCCAAAATCGTGTACCACCCCAAAAGCATATCGGCTGTCTGTAAAAATAGTGGCCACCTTGTCTTTGGCCAACTCACAGGCATTTTGCAAAGCCACTATCTCAGCTATTTGAGCAGAGTGAGTACCCACTAATCTTCCTTTATTCCTGAAGTTGGTTGCCCCCTTTGATTTCTTCCACAGGAGCCATCCAGAAACAAGTTCAGATCAGCATTGGGTGTAGGAGTGTCCTTTAAGTCTTCCCCAGGAGAAAGCAAATAGTTACACACACACACAGTCATGCTCTTCACCATCCTCAGCAGTAGGCAACAAGAGATGCAGGATTTAGAACAGGATAGCAGATCAAAGAAATAGATCAGAAAGAAGTGCAAGTTCATATCTAGGTAGACGTGCAGTTGAGAGTGGTTGAGTTTTCATTTTAAGCAAAAGAGATGATACAGAATGAAGGATAGCTACTGTGAGATCATGTCAGAGCACCAACGATTGTGCCAGATTAACTAGAGATGATACAGAATGAAGACCGCTACTGTGAGATCATGCCCAAGCACCAGCAATTGTGCCAGATTAACTAGAGCTGATACAGAATGAGGGACAGCTGCTGTGAGATCATGTCCAAGCACCAGCAATTGTGCCAGACTAACTAGAATGGCAGCAGCAGCAACTCCCCTTAAACAAGGTGGAAAACCTTTTGCAACAGAATCAAGTGCTGTGCTGTAATAAGCCAATGGACGATAGTCGTCCCCATGTTTTTGTGCAAGTACTCCTTGAGCAAATCCATTTCTTTCATGACAGAATAAAATAAAAGGTTTATCATAGTCTGGTAACACTAAAGCTGGGGCAATAGCTAAAGCTTGTTTCAGATTCTGAAATGAATCTTCCTCTTCACTTTTCCAAAGGAGAGGCTCTGGTGTATCCTGCTTTAAAAGATTTGTCAAAGGTTTGGCAATTTCTGTGTAGTTAGGGATCCACTGTCTGCAATATCCTGTCATACCTAAGAAAGACCTAAGCTGTCACTGAGTAGTCAGATGTAGGGCCTGAGATATTCCATCAGTATGAGATGGTAACACTTGCCTGCTACCCTGAGATATTAAATGACCAAGATAACTTACCTGAGGTGACCACAATTGTAGTTTTTCTCTTGACACTTTGTGTCCCATTTCTGCAAGGATAGTCAAAAGATGCTAGGTATCCTGCTAACATTGCTGAAAGGAATTTGATGCTATTAGTAAATCATCTATGTATTGTACTAACACAGACCCACCTGGAAATGTCACATTCTCCAAATCTTTTTTCAGAATTTGAGAAAATAATGAAGAAGATTCAGTACATCCTTGTGGCAACCGTGTCCAAGTATATTGCTGTCCCTGATAAGTAAAAGCAAACAGAAACTGACTGTCAGGGTGAATAGGTATAGAAAAGAATGCTGAACATAAATCTATTACAGGAAAGTAACTAGCTGTAGGTGGTATGCAGCTCAGTATTGCTGCTGGATTTGGAACAACAGAAAAAGGCAGTACTGCATTATTTACAGCCCTTAAGTCTTGTACAAATCTGTAAGTATCCTTCCCTGGCTTTTTCACTGGAAAAATAGAAGTATTACAATGGCTTTTAGCTGGTGGTATTATTCCTTACTGTATCAGAGACTGAATTACTGGTTTGATTCCCTGCTCTGCTTCCGGCTTTAGTTGATATTGTGGAACTCTAGGGAGTGGTTTTGATGGGTTTAATTTTATTTTTACTGGTTCTGCCAATTTCAGTATACCTACTTTATTTACATGCTTAGCCCACAACTTGGCAGGTACCTGCTGTAGTAACTCTCCATCTGCCTGTATGCTTCCAACAGGCTGTTCCTCAGCTTCTGCTAAAACTGCCAATACTCCCCCCTCTGATTCTGTCGGAACATTTAGATGTACCCCTTCTGGGGTGCAGTAAATAGTACAACCCAGCTTGCATAACAAATCTCTCCCTAGCAGATTTACTGATGCAATAGTACTCAAAAGAAAAGAATGCTTTTCTTCGATCGGGCCTCAAGAAATGGGAATGGGTTCCGAAACAGGATACGTAACCGTAGTATTTGTCACTCTGACTGCCTTTACTTTATGCTCTGATACTGGTATTTGACTGTCTGAAGTAATTTTTACCACTGACCTTGTGGCTCCAGTGTCCAACAGAAATGGGGTTTTCTTTGAATTTATTTTTATCTTAACGTAGGGTCCATTTTGATCTATTGGCAGTAAAGGGTTAAGATTCACTTCTATGTTATTTCCTTGACCTAGTCAGTGTGGAGCTTCCTGTCTCCTTACAGTCTGAGGAGGTGGGGGAGGAAAAATTGCATTGTTATAATTTGGTTGCCATTCAGTCATAGTATCTTGGACTCTCTGCATTTGCCTGTGTGGGCATTCCCTTCTCCAATGTCCTGCTTCTCCACAATTAAAGCAAGATGTGTTAAATGAAGCCAGAGGGGCACTGCCAGCTCGTTGTTGCCATCCAGCTGCACCTTGTTCCCCTCGGCCAGCACTTTTGCTAAATCCTCTAGCAATTCCTTTACCTCTTCTCCTTCAACTCCTTGGGTTTTCCAGATGCCTGATTTGTAAAGTTAACAGCTTATCCCAAGTAATGTTTTTTCATTTTTCCTGAAACTCTGTACAGTGATTTGCAGCACTTAAAAGACTCCAAATCCTTTTCCTTGCCAGTCTATGAGTATTTGCTTTATTTGATTTTGTACAGGGGCTTGCAGACCCTGTACAAAGGCTGCTGCAATAGCTGGCTTAGCTTGCTTTTCTGGGTCTGGTATTCCTGAATGTCTAGCAAATACTGTCTTAAGGCAACTCAGGTAGTCTGCAGGGGCTTCCACTTTATTTTGTTTACATGCCTGTATTTTAGACCAGTCAGTCCTAACTTGACACATATCCCTAATTTTGTTTAACAGTGCTGTCCATTTATCTATTAACGCATTCCCTGTGAGACTGAAATCTCTCTCAGCCTTTTCTAGTAACTGCTTTCTTATTTCATCTGAAGTAACTGCCCTAAGCAGTTGATTTAAATCTGTCAAAATAAGATTGTAACATTCTGTTATAGTTTTTAATTAATCTTTGAATTTTAATAGATGATCTTTAATATTTGGAAAATTTTTAGACATAGTATGCAAATCAGCAGGGGTCCAAGGACGATGAACAAGTTCTCTATTGTTAGCCCCCAGAATTTCCCTGAGAGGTGCCAAAAGATCCCCTCCAGAGGTTTAAATCTCCTGTTATACCCTTTCATGTGAACATGTATGATGAAATACAGGAGTGTCAAATACTAATACCCCTCTTGGGGAAGTAGAAGCTATCTGAGAAAGATATGAAGAAGAACCCCCCTTGACTGCAGATGCCTGTTCAGAAGATTGAACAGGGGAACTACTCTGAGATATACCAGTATTATACGAACTGGCTGTTCAATGGATAGTGGACTGAAAGGTAGGGGTCTGAGAAACAACAGAGTCTTGTACAGGAGGTACCCATACTTGTGCATATGGGGGTGGGGGTGCAGTAGTTACTTGAGGATTATCATCCTCTTCAGAAGTTTCTGCTTTTTGGCCATCCTCAGTTTGCTCCATCCTCTTAACCTCTTTTACTTGTTGCAACAATTTCTTATTAACATCCTGCAGCCCTCTTAATGCTGACTCATTTTCCCTTTTAAATGCTTCACTGTACCAAGAATAAAATGCTGTCATTTGTTCCCCACCTACTTTACTTTTCTTTTCTTTCATAATACCTTTCAGTGTCATCAATTTAGTCTTATCATAAGTTCCATTTAATGGAAATACCCCACCAGAACAATTTTTACTATGCTGAAACCAGTTGTGCAAATATTTACAACTTTCCTTCCTATAGTTAAAATACATAAAATATGCAGGTGTTCCCTTTTCAAGGATTTGATTTTGCTTGCTTCTCTTTGCTCCCATTTTCCTTATTATATAAATAAGCAATAATAAAATTGTTAGGCTTACCTTACAACTCCTGGATCCTGGAAGTTTTGAAGACAGAAAATAACTGTAGAAATCCACACACCAGGGAGGGAAGGGTAGGAAGTCTGTTGGGGTGCAACAACAGAGGAGAGGTTTTAATCAGCCTTTTCCCACAGCACCCCCTTCCTTTCATCCCGGTGCAAGCTCAAAAGTTACAGCTTCAGCATTGCAGTTGGGATAACAGGGCAGATAGGTACTGTGTCCACAACTGACCACTCTTTCGGACCCTTCTGGGGGTACTCCCATGCAATCAGACTTTAAGTCCCAGCTTACTATGGGCTCATGAATTTATTTTAACAATGGATACTTCTATGTCCTATCATGCTGTAGGCTCATGACTTTCTTTTAACAGTATATAGTCTACGTTCCAATCATGCTGTGGGCTCATGAACTTCTTGTATAGTCTACATCCCAGTCATCCTGTGGGCTTATGAATTTGTTTTAATAGTTTACAGTCTACATCCCAATCATGCAGTGGGCTCATGAACTTGTTTTAACTTTAACTTTTTTTTCTCTTCTCTTTTTCTCATGCATTCATACATTGATAGAATAAAACATCTCTCATATCTCTTACCTTTCATTCCTTAGGGTACCACTCTTGACACAAGGCACCTCCTTGTGTTAATTTGTCCTTTACTGTATGTGCACATACATTTACTATTCTCATTTGCTCTGGGGTCCTCCCACTATTACTTGTATACATTACAAACAAGTCAGTCAAACAAAAACACAGTCATGCACTTCTACTTTTTGCAAAAATTGTCTAAGAGAGAAAGAAAGAAGAAAAAAAACAACCCCTTTTCTCTTTACAACACAATTTCCCTGGCAAGGCTAATCTGTTTGCACACCCTGAATAGCTGTACATCTGAGTCTCTCACTATTCCATACAAAGCAGTGTGGAATTCACAGAAAATCTGTGATGGGACCTATTTCAGAACTGCCCTGCACCATTCCCAAAGTTCAGATCCGAGTCACAACACCAAAATGTTAATGTCATACATAAATAACATTAAGAATTTACCTTGTATGCCTTCAGTCAGGGACAACACTTCAGGATGTGCAAACAGAAATTTTATTTACAGCACTGGGTGACCATCTTCTTAGCAGTTGGTAAATCAGTCTCACTTGACAGAGAAAAACTGTATCTTTGTACATTTTCCTTATCAAACCTATCATGCAGTTTTCTTACATTATAATGACTTTGACAAATCAAAGACTTTGCAAATGTCCTTATCTCTCGAGATTTTTGCTTCGGACTTCACGTGAACACCTTCCTATACATGACCCACCTGCTGCATTGGGTCTTGTTTTCTGACCTTGGATGTTTCAGACCTTCCCTAGCAACAAAGCACTCCTAGCTTGGAGGAGTCAGGCTAACATATTCCTTTTATTGTAGCCAACATGCCTCGGTTTCATACAACACTTATTTTTTTCCTTGTTACATATTAAAAGAATGCAGTTAAAGCACAGTGGTAACTTCAGCTGATGAAGCTGTATTTTTCCACTGCATACAAATTATATTTGCGTTTTAACAATCATATTGTAGAATCATTAATGAAACTGAAATTCATATACATTTTTGATAAGCTGATCTTATTCTATAACCGTTCTAAATCTAATGCAGACAACAAAGGGGAAATGGACACCTCTGCCTGATTCCTCTGCTCAAATAGAACTTGTCAGAGAGGAACCCCCCACTTTAATTTTTACCTCCAATCCGTCATATCTACAAATAATTAACCTTATTATAGTGTCAGGGGACTGTAAATGCTTCCATTGGCCTGCTCATAAAATCCTACCTTACTCTTTCAAATGATTTCTTTGCATCAAGACCAACCAACAACAGTGGTATTTTCTTGCATACTGCTTCCATGTGGATCCTTATTTTCTGTTAATGTTGTCAAATGTTTGCCTTCCCTCCAGAAAACCACATTGATCCATATCTATCAATTTTAGCAATACCTTTGCCATTCTTTTAGCCCTTATAGCCATAAACACTTTAGAATCAAAATGGGCCTATACGATACTGGTTCTGATGAGTCTTTACTAAATTTAGGTATTAAGCTTTCTTCCAGGATGTTGGCGCTTCTCCTCCTTTTAAAATACTTTTAAGCAAAGCTTTCCAGATCTTTATCACCTTTTTCCCTCCTGGCTTCCAAACTTCCACCAGAATTCCATCTGTTCCTGAAGACTTTCCTGTAAATTGGTTATACCTCACTATTTTTTACCTCATCTCATTCTATCCTGAGCCTTACCTACCTCTAATCTTGGCATATTTAATTCTTCCATAAATATTTCCATTTGTACTCTTTTTTTTTTATTTCAATATTTCTCTGCTTTATACAGATTTTCATAAAATTACCAAAATATTTATAATACCTTTACAGGTTCTCTGGTTATTTTCCTTGTTATATACTCCTTAAGCTTGGTAACAACCCTTTGTACTTTCTGTTGTCTGAGCCATTGTGCTAAAAGCTTTTCTGCTCTAAAATTATCAAAATACAATTTCTTAACAGCAATGTCTAAATTCATGCATATTATCCAGGTATTCCCTTATTTTCTCTGTAGAACTCTGCAGTTGCACCTCTTCTTGTTCTGTGATACTCCCCCTCTTCTGCAACACTTTAACCTTTGTCAGTCCCTCTAAATAATGTGTTACATCTTAACCGTATCACTTTTTTCTTTTGTTTCTATCCTGTTTTTAAACTCTACTTTTATTTATCTCTCGTCCTAGCTATATTTTACAAACAAGTTTCTATCTTCCTTAACAACTAAATAATTTCCACTACAAATTCCTTAAATTCTTATCTGTATAATGCATATCTGGGGAAGCACCAGTGTCGTATTTTTATTTCATTACCCTGCATATTTTTTTAGTTGTTAACATGTGATTTGAAATAGTTATTTGATGCATATCATAACTTTCAATTGAATTCATATGTTCTTGTGAAGTATAGTTTCCTAGCTCATTTTTTTACTTTGGGGAATAATAGGTAAATTCTCTCTAAGCTCCTACTAATGAATTCACATCTTCCACACCAAATATTTTCATAAATTATTTTTCTGTTTAGGCCCCCCAGATGCATCCTCACGGTTGCAAATCAAATTTCACTCACCACCTATAAGTAATATTGCATGCTGAAAGCTGATTACTTCTCCCTGAATTTTTGTAAGCTGCACTGTAGCAGTTTTAGGTGGAATATAAATACATGCCAGCATATTCCTCCTCCTTTGCCAGTAGCCCATTACTGCTACAAATCTACCACTGTTGTTATCATCTTTTTCCCCTCTTCTGACTCTATTGCAGCTCCTTTAGCAAATAATACAAGTGCTGCTCTTTTCCTTTGTCCCAGATAGTCTGCTGACTAACCACCCGGAAACCCTTTCTTTACCAAATTCACATGTTGTTCTTCCCAAACATGTCTCCTGTAGCATAGTTATTTGCACTCTGCGTTTCTTAATATATTTCACTACAATCTCTATTTTGTATATACATGTGAGACCATTCACATTCAGAGATAATGTGGAAAGTGTTGCCATTACGATAAGAAATAATTATTCAGACCTATTTTGTATAACAGTTGTTTTTTTAAATGTCCAGTTTCAACTTTTGTTGCAAGCATATACTAATGTTTGGCAGGTTGATCTTCTATACAGTTGTTTCCTTTCATATCCATTTGAATGTGTCACATCTTACTAGAGTTAGTTTTTGTTTTAATGAAAGCCCTCAAAAAAAATAAAAAAAAACACCCCATAACCTATTAACTTAAAGGAAACACATAAAACTATGTACATGTTTAGATAATGAAGTTTAAACCTCCTGATAGGAATAATTATTCCAGGTTGACAGCTACACCCCCAGGCTTTAACTGACCTATAATTAAGGTTAGCCATGCTAAGATGCATGGTACAGCCCGTGATTCTGCTTACACTAAGTGATGTCTGTTTTTGTCTCATCTTTATTTCTCTTCCAGATGTAGAAGACAACTTGAGTGCTTTCAGAAAACTTTTATCTTTTAGTCATTGAAAGAAAATAGCATTCTATTTCATTGCCCTCTTTATTAGGTTGTCCCCATAGAAACATTAGAACCAGGTACACAGTTGCCTTCAGCTATAAGCCTCTGTTGTTGCACTGTGAACATTTATTTGCTAAAGGAAAAGTTTTCATTGCATTCAGTGTTGTTTTATCTACTTGCTTCCACTTAAAACTTGTTGTTAGATCAAGTCAAGGGCATTAATCCATTCATTTCCCTATGCAAAAGTAAGAAAAAGCATATACATTTTGCTTATGTCACGATCTGTATACTTTTATAATCTAAGATTACAGTCTGTTATCTTAAACATGCTTTTTTCAGGCTTTATTCTCTTCTCACATTGCAATGCCTTCATCTTTAAAATTAAACAAGAAAAAAGTGGGCAATGAAAGGTACCTATTTACTTTAGTATCTCTACACCACTCAAAAATAACTGGAAATGCTTGATTATATATCATGTAGTATGTCTTGTTTTATAAATATACTTTTAAGAGTAAAAATTATTTTACTTAGGTCCCTCTTGCCTTGTCCTCTCTTTAATATTCTTCTAGATATTAATGACATGAAGGCGGGCATATGCATTGAAGTTCCCTATACGTTTATCAAAGTCAAAAATTCCAATATTTCCAGGTTTTCTTGTTCAGCCATATTTCATAAATGTGATTGAGTCTTTGTAATCCCACATTTATTCATTCATTTCCAAATTGCTGGTTTTCTTCCTGTAGATTTTCATCTCCCAAATCCAGTCTCTGGTTCCTTTCCAACCTACTAATGGCTCTTCTAGTCAAGTCCTGTGCTTTCCTCTCTCTCAAGCATTTTCCTTTGGAACATTGTAAAATATTTCACTGGCAAAGTCTCTGTATGAGCTTTATTGTCAGAAGAAGCAGAGTCTCCTTGTGTTTGATAGCTCACTTGTTATTGGACAAACTTTTATATTTCCTCATTTGCGTGATCTACATCAAAAATGACTGATCCTCCAGGAAAAACTATTCTGACGTTAGCTGGATACAGCAGCTTGAATCTCTCACACCTGCCTCTTGACATTCCCTGATTGCTGGAATAAATGTATTCCTCTTCTGCCTGGTGTACAATGACTAATTATTTTCCACAAACACTCTACTGTCTCCAACCTTTAGTACTTTGTCCTTCTGATAGTTTTGTCAGAATCAACTCTTCCTGCTGGTAGGTTTGCATCTTTATTGTTAGAGGTCTTGGCTGCTTTCTCATTGCCAAATTAACAGCTCCTGCCATGGAATACCAGTCCATTTGCTTATTTGTGTTTCATAAAATGATTACAGTCTGCTCCTTCCAGTTTCTGTAGTACAGCAGAAAATCTCAGGTTTCCCTACGTGTACTGTCCCCTAATTCTACCATTTTTGGAACATCTCTTCTTGAGCACTTTGATACTCAGCCATTCATTTCAGTCTCTGTTTTTTGCAGTTTTATCAGCTCATCTAAATATCTGTTTCAAACTTCTTCCATTTTTCCAGTCCTTTGTTGTTTGAGTTGATATACTGCTTCAGTGTTTCATTTATTTTAATCAGCCCCGAGCACGTTTGACTTGTTTTTTCCTCTAGAGTACTAGAAGTCATGTCTTGCACCAAAGCTGGAACTTGAACTGCTTTTTACTGAACAGCTGCAGGATTCTTCCCAGCCAGTGTTTTCTCCTCACCTTTAGTGGGTGATTTTATTTCAGGTTCTCTAAATTTCTTCTTTGATGGCATTCAGGCAGTGTACTTGCTAGACAAGTAAGAGCCTAGGATCCTGTGGGACACCTTGACTGTAACCAAGAATTTCACCTATCCAATTGCTGTATGATACTTGCCATGTCCTATTTGTAAGCCATGCAACTATCCATCTTATCAAGAGTAAATCAATACCTAGTGGTTGTAATTTATTGATCAGTGTTTTATGCATGACCCTGTCAGATGCTGAAGTTAAATCTTTATAAATTACATCACAGCACATTTTTTCATTCATGGCTGTTATAATATTATTATAGAATATCATGTCACAGGTTGTAGTAGATCTGTTTTCAACACATGTATGCTGATATATGGCCCATCCTTTCCAGTTCTGACAATAACTTATCCAGTATTACCTTTCCGTTATTTTTCCATAACATGAAAGTAGACTTAAGGGTCTATGTGACTTTGGGTTTGTCCTACTCCCCTTTCCTTGAAAGACAGATTTAATAAGCATATCTCTAGTATTGAGTACTCTTCCCGTATTTACACGACCTAGTGAATGATAGCTATAATGGTACTGTAAGTTCTTGCTGAAGTGTTCTCAGGTCATTATTACTTATTCCATCCCGTCAGTACTTTGTTTTGATCCAGTTTGCATATTTCTTTTTCAATTCAATCTATTTTAATTCCAGTATATGAGGTTACGTGGATATCACCCCTTTGTGGAGCCAAACAGTTTTGCATAAGATTTTGTTACGTGGATATCACCCCTTTGTGGAGCCAAACAGTTTTGCATAAGATTTTGTAAGTATATTTATAATCTGTTGTGTCTAAGAGTAAATTTTAGAGTCAATACACAGTTTTATCAATTTGTATGTCTTTATTCCTTCCATATCATATATCTATAAAATGGTTTTGAATTATGCTCAATAACATTATATAAAATTTCTTCGAATTTTCATGTGTTTGTCTCACACTATGCTTAATTTGTTTGTCCATCTTGTTTATTTCAGTTTTCAAAATTATAAACTTTTCCATTTCTTACATTTTTTTGCCTCTCACCTTAATCAGGTATCTTGTTCTTATAGAAATATATATCCCCTGAATTTGTACGCCTAGATCCTGATGTTAAATACTTTTTGCACCCAATTTCTCTTTCAAATCTTTCCAGATTCCTGATGTTAAATATTTTTTTGATTTGTTTGCACTCAATTTCTTTTTTAGAACTTTTCAAATTCCTTCTGCAGTTTTTCAACTGAACACATTACTCCAGTTAGTTTTACATAGTGACTGTTTCCATATACTCTGTATGTAATCTTCTATGCATTGATTTCAGTTTGACAGAATTATTTAACAACAAATTAACCTTTATAACCCAATGATCACAGCACATCAACAGTGGTAAAATTTGACATGAAGTAACAGTGATATATTTAGGAACACGAACAATGTGTAGTACGTTTCTTCCTCTTGTAGTTTTTTTTTTTTTTTTTTTTTGTTGTTTAACATTTTGAAGCAATTGTTGTTCCCTGAACATACACTTAATAATTTTCCTCACTAATGTTGTTGAATCAATATTATTCCAGTTTGTTTCTGGTAAATTTAACTCTTATGTTTCACACAAGAAATATATGAATTCCTCTAGGTCATCAGCACTTGACTTTAGTGGTCTGTACACTACAAAATTGTTATATGTTCCAAGGTCGGTTACACAATGTATAGTATTGGAAGTGATAATGTAATAATCACAGGTCTTATAACTGCCTTTAATCCCTATCATAATACCTCCACCTGATTTTTTGTAAGAATGTCTGTTACAGTTAAAACATTTATACCTCGTCAGAACTTGTTTCCAGTCACTGTTCGTTATCTGTTTCACAAACGATAATAACATCAGTCTTGTGGGAATGTAGCACATTTTCTGATTAAAAATATATATATATATATTATTAATGCACCTAGCCTTAACAGCCATGAATGATGCATCAAATGTTACTATCTGTGAGCTGTTAAATTTTTATCCTGGCACAAAATCATGCCTTCTGTTTGTCAAATATTGCAAAATATTTGCTGCAAGAATTCTCTTCCCTGATCTTGACAAATGCATGCCATTTTGTCTAAACATGTGTGCCAAAATTAGGCTCAGATGCTCTACACATTTCCATTTTTTTAAAACAGGACATTTTTTATGTAGGTATTTACTCCCCAAAATCTTTTCATTTATGGTGACCTGACTCTACTTTCTATTGTATATGTGATTTGTGAAATATACATCTTAACACCAGTACAAGCTAAACTATCTAGGAGGGCTGTAAGTTCCCTATAACAATTAGAGAGTCCTTGAGGATGAGCTAATTTGTACAGACATGAATAAAAATGGATCCTTACTTCCGTACAGTAAGACGTTCTGAGGCTTCTCTGTCATCTATTTTTGC
The DNA here is from genome assembly GCF_019279795.1 of Protopterus annectens. NCBI lineage: Eukaryota > Metazoa > Chordata > Ceratodontiformes > Protopteridae > Protopterus > Protopterus annectens. Next base: position 269,914,106 of record NC_056748.1, on the reverse strand, counting down.
TCCTGGCAAGCATAACCCTATTTGATGATCATTATCTTCTCTGCAAATGTAAGTATCAGTTCCTCTAGTAACTGAATCTCCTTTTACAAGAATATATTTTCTGACCAGATTTGAAGAATCTTCAGTTTCTTTTTCAATAGTATCTGCTCTATCAGTAGTTACAAAAGAATGCTCTTCATCACCACAAGTCTTATTAATTCCACTGTTGTCATTGTATATTACATTTTCAAACAATTCACATCCAGCTGCCTTTGTACATCCATAGCTTCAGCCCTGTTGTCAATGTCTAGCTTTCTCTTTTTTCTTACAGTAATGTTCTTCAATCCTTCCATATTCAGCTTTGATCTCTTCCTTTTTACCTACCCCTTGCCTCTTTTTTTTCTACCTTCTCTTTTGGAAACATGCTGCGTTTTTCTGTAGATTGAAGGTTTTCTGATAGGAAAATGTTTATCATTCCCCATAATCTGTGTGTTGCGTAACAAAGCAGTGTCTTTTTTAGTATGCATTCTCTTTACATACATTTATCATTTTCTTTTTCTTCCTTGTCATTTGTTGTGAATTTCCTCCTTTCTTTATTTTTTGTTTTTCCTTCTAAACAGTCTGAATACTCAGATTGCTGAATATTTGTATCCATAATTCTAAAGTTGTCGGGGACATCCTGTTTCACAGGGATTGCGTGATCTTTACAGACAGCAGACACTTCTTTTCCTAAATGTGTTCTATTTTCTCTTTGTCTAACATTATGTATCTCCTCCGTGCCGTCATTGCTATATGTAACAACAATTCTCCAAGCCGTGCCAATTGCAGAAGTGCAATCGTCATCAGTAAGTCTAGATTTACTACTAACAATGGTAAGCAAATCATCCAACATTTGAGATGAGGAACACAGATCACCAGTGTTATCAGGTGTTACATTTAAGTATACATAGCATTTATTACACTGTACAAGATACTTTGTTTAGCAAATCATTAATGGGATACTCATTTAAGGAATCCATATTCAGCTTCAAATGAATAAAACATCGTAAAAGAAAAGAATAATCAAAATCAGTAACCACAGAATTCAAAGAGAACTTAAATCAACTTCTCTGAGAAAAAATACATAAACAATATGCAACTAAATATTAAAGTGAGTGCAGTAAAGACCGTGCAAGTGCTGAATGTCAGATGAAAGCTGTAATTTCTTTACTTCACACAAAAGTGCATACATTAACTTCTGCTCATTGTCGCTTGCAGCCATACCTCTTTTTAACAACTCACAAACCAAGACAGGATTGTTTAGATAAGCTCTGGATTGTTCTCTCTGTAGTCTGTTTGACTTTATAGATGACTAGGTCCCTTAGCATGCCAAGAGTTTGCCTGACTAAAACCAATCCGTTTCTAACAAACAGTGAAAATTAAAGGTAAAACAACAAAATATAAATCAAAGTAATTATTGAAACTCTGATAAAAAAAATGTCATTAAAAAACATGAAGGGACTATACAGTTTAAAAGTACACTGCCAGACAGATCATTATCTCTTTTTTCGTAACTACTACATGTGCACAGATATTTATGAATCTAAAACATCCAAGCCCAAGTTTACTTAAAACTTTCATTAATGTGAAAAATAAAATAAAATTAAAACATTAAACTCAACTAATTTCATGTTTCTTCTCACCAGGAATCAGTTGTGGCTGATACAAAAATAAACAATAAAAAAAATTGCATTAGCATGTATCTGTTTATTTGCAAAGCAAATACCCATATTTAGCTGAAGAAGATTTATAATGGCCAATCATTAATCAGAACTCTAAAGCCATAGTCCCTGGAATTAAAAAAAAAAAAAAAAAGTCCTTGGAGTTTTTAGCTTTGGCTGGAATCAGTCCATTGACATTGCTTTTTCAGTTCTTTTGCCTAACCCTGTTCAGCTTCTACAGTTTGACAGAGAAAAAATGGTAAACGTAAAATATCCTGTATTCACACATTGTCTCTGAAAACTCTGCCTCACAAAGGAACTCTCAGACTTCGTAAGTAATCACACACCTGATTATGATGTCTGGCAATCTGTGAATGTCAAAAAATTCAAATATTTTATTTTCCCACAAAACACTAATAAATATATTTTATTTTTCTCTTACTCTTGAATTAAGCTTCCTCTGGATGATTTTCCATATCCTGTGTAAGTTCATTTTTCAATGTGCTGCTTTATGGAAAAATATATGTATGTATGTCTCTGGTGCAGAATGATAAATCTGACTGCACCCCACATGGCTTGAGTTCATTTAGTGTCTCAGTTGCTGAAAGAGCTGGGGGGATAGTGGAAGAGGAACATGCTTTTGTTGTTGCTGTGTCTGCCTGGGAGGAGAACCTTGGAGGCTCCTTTGCTGTTGGCGGTGCCATTCCCGAAATAGGCAGAGGTGGTCCCTGACTACACTGGCAGTGGTTTTGGCAGGGATGTGAGCAGGACTGCTTAAGTCAAGATTCCAGTAGCTCTAGCAGGACATATGAGGGAGCTTGAATACTTCTGTGGTAGTTGCATTAGAAGCTCCCATGCTGATGTGGTTGAGTACATCATCGCCTGTCATGGCTGCCTAGTTGTTGGCCATGTCATGCACCTCTCTCACTTGATAGTGGAACAAATGGACTGTGTTGGCTCTTTCCGATGGACAGTAGCAAATTAGTCCCTGTACCACTCTGTAATAGGGAATGAATGGGCAGCTGTGACTACAGCTCGATGGTTGGAAATAGTTGGGAAAAGAAAAGCCACCTAGAAAAAAAGTGTTGGAATGTGATTTTTAAATTCTGAACTGTAAGTGATATTAAAAAGTAATGCTTAGAGGAGACTGAAAGTGAAACTCGTCTAATAAATGATTTTAATATATTCACTTCTGCTAAAAATAAAGCTGAAACTGCTATTCATATTAATAAAATAAGTCTTTCCTTAACCAGCAAAAAGCACAAGAAAAACAGTAAAAAAAGTTTGAATATTGTCAACAAACTTCCCCATCGTGGTCACATGTTCATTCTCTCAACTTGATAATCAGTGTGTTGCAGAAATATGTCCATCATTTAGATTACCCAGTACAGAAACTGATAAAAATTCCTCTACTCCATACCATTGTTTCATTCAGGCATGTATTATAGTTAAGATAGTTCATACAGCAGGTATTTGTAAATTTAATTAAAAATTAAAAATCTTAAGTCTGTTTTTCTAACATTTGGTAGTATGCCCTCAGAATTTCTCAAGCTCACATCTGTTTTTGTTGCCATCTCCTAAACATATCCACCATGAAAGGTGAGGTTCCAAAATGCTGTCAGGACTCACTAGTATTACCTATTCCTCCTTTAGCGTTTTTTTTTTTTCTGTAGTTTAATCAGTATAGGAATTGACTGCTTTCTGAGTCTCAAATTATGACTGTTTACTGTGTGTGCTCATTCTCTTTTAATAACGGGTACAGTGTCATACTCTCTGTGATCATCTCCCAATCTATGCAACCAAAATACATATAGCCCCAAAGATATTCAAAGAGAAATGCAGGCAAAGGCATCCAGATATGGAAAATTTCACAATAAAAAAATAGCATCACAAAGATGGAATGTAGAAAAGAAGATTAGTAAAGCAGAAGTTAAAAAAATAGAAGTTGAAATTATGGAGTGGCTGCGAAGTGAAGGATTTGGTGTAGAAGGCCTAGCAAAGGTTACATCACAGCAGGATGGAGTGAGTCCCCAAAGCAGGGAGAAACAGGAAGATCAGGAAACATCTGAATAAGACATTTGGACATGGGAAAGAAAAAGATTTAATATAGTGTAATATTTATGCAAAGGAGAAAGCAAAACTAACCAATACAAAAAGAGCAGTACCACAGATATTTGAAGAGAAATACAGGCAAAGGAATCCCAACATGGACAACTTTACAATACAGAAAATAAGAAGGCAAAGAGGAAAAGGAGATTAGTAATGGAGAAGATCTGAAGTAGTTGACTTCATTTGGTCTTCAGCCTGTGGGTTATGGATCCATATCGGATCTGACACGGCCGCATATCCAGCTGATCCGAGCTCCAAGCTCCTTTCCTTACCCATAATGCCCCGGTCTCCTTCCTCCCTTCAGATCTCATTTGCTGCTGAAACAGCTAGCATCGTGGTCTAAGTTCTGAGCATCGTTTGGGTAAGTGAGTTGCTTTTTTGGGTCCTTTTTCTATCTATCGTAGCAGTTTCTATTCCTTATCTATCATACCTTCCCTACCCGCATCTGGTCGTCAGTTTAAAAAAAAAAAAGTGTTTCCCTTCTTGTCCTCTCCTAGTTTTGTGTGTGTGTGTGTGTGTGCGCGCGAGCGCACATGTGTATTCTGCTAGCCGGTTTGGAAGTATGTCCGATACCCCAAAACCAGGGTTTAGGAAATGCACAGTGTGTGGCCACAGATTTTCCCTAGCTGATGGCCACACTCTGTGCGTGGTATGCCTGGGTGCTGCTCACCTGCTTACCCCTGTCTTATCTGTGTGGGGTTTAACCTGTGGGCCCTTAAGGACAGGAGGGATGAGCTTATTCTAAAGGGCTTACTTCCCTCCTTTGGGATGGCAGCCCTCACACCCCCGGCTTCTACCACGGCTTCAGCTTCTTCTCCTTCCCAGGCCTCTGGGACTCAAACTCCTGCCAAGAGGTCCGGGGAAGGAGAAAAGCAGCATAAAAAAGATAGGCTGAAGAAGCGGTCACCTGACCGCTCTGCTGTGGTGGGGCCTCTGCCGAAATCCAAGCCACCGACCAGGCAGGTTCTCCCCGGCTTCACTCTCCCAGGTTTTTCCCTGAGCCGCAGGAGTCCTGGATCCGGTCTCATGTTCGGGCCTTCCCTCATCGGCACTTCAGGCCGGTGTCGGTGGTCTCCTCCTCCTGTTCGACCTGGAACCTTAGCGAAGCAGAGCTGGATAGGATGATGAAGTTCATCCGCACCCAGATCCAGATGGGAGTCTTGCCTGCCTACTCTCCCTCCGGAGTGGGGAGCTTGCAGTCCTTCTTTACTCCAATCACTGTTTCTCTGATCTGACCTTCGGTTTTGGAGCCTTTGGAAGACTCTCAGGGTCAGGGTGTCGGTGCCGATGGTACCTTGTACCTCGATGTCAGCCATTACCTTACGTATGTCAGATCCGAGCTGTCGGAGCCGTAGCTTCGGCATCGGATCAGAGGGGTTGCTGTCAGCTGTGTGTGTGTTGGAGTTGCGTGTTCCCCTCGGCATCTCGGCTCCTGGAGTCTCTGCTCTGACTCCCTTGTTGGGTCGGGGGGGATGGCTCCTACTGGCACTTCACAGGATGTCTGCTCCCCTTCCTCCTTTGATGTGGTGGAGAGGGTTCTGTCGAGTTCGTCGAGGCCCTTGACCATCTCATCCTCAGACTCTGCCCCGACTCCCACTGTTTTGGGTACTGCCCCGACCATCCTGCCATCTCAGGGACAGTCTGTGCCCAGTTTGCTTCAGGAAGCTCCCCCGAGGGAGCAGCAAGAGGTTTGCAAGTCCTACCCAGAGTGTCCCACTGAGGAGGTACCTCACAAACGGACGTGTAAAAGGAGGCACCTGGACGCCCCCCCAGAGTCCCTTACTAAAAACACTGACTTGGAGGAAGGGAAAGGTTCCCCCTGATCACCCCCCGAGGATGCTCCTTTGGAGACTTCATGGAACTCCTTCGCCAGGGGAGGGGGTGGTCTGCTCAAAAACTGACCTCAAACAAGTCACTGTTCCTCGAGGCATTCAGCACAGACCCATCTACTTCCTGGGTGTCCCTTTCTGTGGATCTGCTTGTGGACCTTATAACATCTCGGGCATGGAAGGAACCTGACACTGTGGAACCCATCCCTAAGCGCCCTAATAAGGACCTTAGCCCCACTCCAGGTAGGACTTGTTGGAATAAGCGGTCCCCAGTGGATGCTATGGTGGTGGCAGCCGCCATGAAGAAAGCTTGCGTAGGAGAGCCCTATGGCCCATCCTCCTGACCGGGAGTCAAGGACTATGGACCATCTGGGGAAGTGGGTGTAACTTTCAGTGACTTTTTCCATAAGAGTGCTGAACTATATGGCACATGTTATTTGGCTGCAGCAAGGCTTGCTCGAGGAAATCGCTGAGTCGACCCTGGAGTCCATGTCGGCAAAGGGCAAGAAGACGTTCTCCTTTTGGATGGCCACTCTCAAGGCAGTAGCTAATACAGCCGTACGTCTTCTCTCCCATGCCATGGAGGGAACTGCCAGGACAGCCAGTTCTGGCATTGCTATGAGGCACCACGCCTGGCTCCGGCTTTGTCAGTTCTTGGAACCCTTTAAGGCCTTATTTGCAAATGCCTCATATGACAGATGTTCTTTGTGTTTCACTGTTGCAGTCATCACATTTGGGTTATCTGCTTGCAGTAACCCTCAGTCGGCCTGATTATCAAAGTTTTGGGTCCTGTGTTGGTTGCTGTCTCATCTTCCATGATGTCAGGGGTATAAAGCATGCAGCCGATGCAGTGCCCGAAGCAGAAGCAGTTCGCAAGTGCCGGTCGGCTGACTCCTGAAATTTTCATTTTCGAGTTTCAGAACCAAAGTCTTCAACTAAAGCTAATTACCCCATTGTGAAAACTTTTTCTTGCTCTAAACCGATGTCAGTAAAAGTTAATAATTGTATTTCTTGTGGCAAGCAAATACCTCATAAAGATTTTCATTCGTACTGTATCCCTTGCCTTTGCCCAGACCATGATGTACCTTGCTGTCGGTTTTGTGCCTTATTTAAACAACTAACTATTCGTCAGTATATTTACGCTTCTAAATATTTTGGTACTTGGTTCAATTATCCAGATATGTCTTCGGTAAGTCATCTGACTACTGACATTCTGAAAAAACACAAAGATAAAGACAGAGACAGGCCGCCTAGGTCCAAAGCTGCCAAAGACGCTTCTCATAAGCTAGTTGCCAGTTCACCGGTACTCGGTGAGGTGCTTTCACAGCCCCTGATACCCGCTACTTTAGATTCGCAGGCTTCTACTGAGACCCATTCGGAGTCCGGTATGCCGTGAGATGCTTCAGCTGTAGAACCTGCGGATGTCTCTACCTTGAATGGGTCCGGAGTTGCTGTGCAGGCACTGCCTTCTGAAGGTGTATTCAGGCCTACTGACTTGCATATTAAACCAGCGCCATCTTCTTCTTCAAGGCCTAAATCTCAAACCATGCCTAGAAAACCAATGCCCAGACCGCATGGTCAGGCCTCTATGCCTAAAAAACAAATGATAAGAATGGCTGAAGACCTTATTACTTTAATCAGGGGAAGCCAACCTCCCCCCTCTAAGAGACCTAGGACTGAATTTGCTTATGATACTTCTGATCAGGATTCTGAAATATCTGTTTCCTCTGATGACCAAGATTTACCCTTATGTACCTATGAGGATTCTGATGCAGAGGGTTGTATTCAGTCTGCTTCCCCTCCAGAGGATTTCTCTTTTGGTGAAACCTTGCGTACTCTTAGGGAGCATTTTCACTGGGAAAGCCAGGATTTCTCTGATTCTAAAAAGAGGCTTAGGGATTTCTTACTCCTACCCCAGCACAGGCCTTTAGCTATCCCCCCTGTACTAGACGTTGTTGATGATGTCTTCTCTGAATCTAGCTTGGCCCCTGACTCTTTACCTCCTGCTCTCAGAAAATCTGATGGATATTACAGGGTTCCTGACTCTCACAAGTTCCTTTTTAAAAATCCTACTGCTGATCCTGAGACTATTTCACAGGGACCCAAATGCATTAAGGCTACTACTGTCAAAAACCCTACCCCCTCTGCTAGAGATTCCAGGGTGCTGGATAGATGGGTTAAGAAGGTATACACTTCTGCAACCTTGGCTATATTAGGGCCTTAAACTGCCAGTTTCATATATCAACAGCATATTATTGGATTGCTTAAACAGAAAATGATGTTGATTCCTGACTGTGCTGAAAATAAAGACTTACAGGATTTAATGCATTCTGCTGAACAAGTTGGAAAACATACTTAGCAATGTGGTTTTGATTCACTAGAGGCATCTTGCAGGGCTGCTGTCACTGGGTCTGTACTTAGAAGGCATGCTTGGCTTAAGGAGCAATCTTTGCCAGATCTTGTTAAAGCTAAATTGCTGGATGCTCCCTTAAATCAGGAATGACTGTTTGGCAACAAAGCAGAAGTAGTACTTGAAAAGATGGAGGAAAAAGCTAAATCTATGCAAACTGTTAAAGATTTCCTACTAGTACAGCCTCCAAAATTTAGTAGGCATTGACCCTCCAAGAATTGGTCCTTTCCTGCCTCTTCCAGGCTTTCTCAGCCCAAACCAATAACCAGCAGAACACCCAGGCTTCAGTCCCAGGGTACTCACAGGACTAAGCAATGGGGGGCTTCCACTTCCAAATCGGGGAATAGTAAGACTCCCCCCTATGGTAAACTGTCTCAATGACTTAACTTTAAAACTTCCAAGCACTTCTCAACTGACTGCTCCTTTAGGGGGAAAGATTGCTCTGCTGGCAAAAAACTGGGAACTCATTACCCAGGACAAATGGGTTTTAAATATAGTCCCCCAAGGATACAGATTTCACCTCCACACATTATCAATCCCAAACGGTTGATCAGATTGACCCGCAAATCAGTGGGCAGAGGCTCAAAAGCAAGTACTCTCTCTCTCTTAAGCATAAGGGCTATTCAACCTGTACCTGAAGAGGAAAAGGGACAAGGTTTCTACTCAAGACTTTTCCTGGTACCCTGAAAAGACAACTCATGGCGTCCTATCCTGGACCTTTCCATCCTAAACACCTTTTTGGTGATCCCAAAATTCAAGATGTTAACCCTTCACCAGTTGCTTCCTATGCTAGGCAAGGATGCCTGGTTGGCAACACTGGATCTAAAGGAAGCCTACCTGCACATCCCAATCAAAGAATCTTGGAAAAGATACCTACACTTCAAAGCAGGCTACATGCATTATCCGTTCTCTGCACTGCCTTTTGGCTTATCTACTGCTCCCAGGGTATTCACAAAGTGCCTTGCTCCAGTCATTGCTTTTTGCAGACAAAGAAATATTCAAATATACCTATACCTGGACGATTGTCTAATTCAGGCAGAAAGCCAGGACATACTTTTGAATCATCTGGCATTTGTACAAATGGTGCTAACTTGTCTGGGGTACACCATAAACAAAAAGAAATCACATCTTGTATCCTGTCAACAAATTATATTCCCGGGAGCAAGCTTGAACACAACTTCCCAGATAGCTTTCCTCACACCAGAGAAACAAATTCATTTGACAACTTACTTCAAACTAATGGCCACAAAAACCCTGCTATCTGCAAGGCAAATACTGCAAGCCTTGGGGTTCATGGTCTCCTGCATTCTCCTAATTCCATATGCAAGACTGCATATGAGGAAACTACAATGGTATCTAAAAAGCGTATGGTGTCAGCATTCTCAGGATCTAGAAGCAATGATTCCTATCATGCCTTGTCTACAGTTAGAGTTCCTTTGGTGGGCAGAGGTCTGCCACCAAAACAAAGGACTACCATTCACTCTACCCCCTGCTGCCCAAACCCTAGCAACAGACACATCAGAGTATGCATGGGGGGCTCATCTGTCAGGGAAGTGCATTCAGGCAGATGCAACCCAACTCATATGCACCTGCATATCAATCAAAAAGAAATGTTAGCTGTACAGAATGCTCTGACAGCCTTCAAGGACCACATTCTTCCAAGACAATTAATGGTAAAGATGGACAACACCACTGTTATGTGGTACATAAGCAGGGGGGGTACCCATTCATACCCCCTCTGCAGACTAGCCATGCCTCTGTGGAACACAGCCTTGAGCTAGCAAGTGCATCTACAGGCTCCATTCCTGCCAGGAAAGCTAAATACACTGGCAGACAAACTAAGTAAAAATCTCATGGACCCACTCGAGTGGAAACTGGAACCAAAATTTTTCAACATGTTAATAAACAAATGGGGGAGCCCAGATATAGACCTGTTTGCCTCTCCCCAGAACTACCAATTGGACAAATTCTGCACAAGGACTCCCCACAAACAAGCTTAGAAAGTGGATGCCCTGTCCTTCAACTTGAAAAATCTATCAGTTTATGCCTTTCTTCCTCTGCCTCTCCTCTCCAAAGTACTACTAAAGATCAAACAGGACAAACCAAGGGTAATACCGATTGCACCAGACTGGCCACACCAACACTCTTGCGCAGTGTTTCACTGTTGGCTCCATGCCACCTGTCTCAGACCCCTACCCTGCTGTCCCAGCAGGAGGGCCAGATTCTGCATTCTCAGCTTCAAACCCTGAACCTGGCAGCCTGGCTGATTACCTGATCTTTTAAAACAAATAGCGAGTAACACTGTGAGCAGCTTAAACGAAAACTCAAGCAAATGTCCTTTAACACAAGTTAAATAAGCGCTTTCGGTGGAAACTGTCCCACCTTCTTCAGACAAATTACAAATCAATTAAAACCCTTTATATACATAAAATTTGTTCCAGTTAATCAATTAAAAGGAGCATTATTTTTAAAGAACCAGACAATACTATTATGCACTCCTACATAGAAAATAAACCAAATATTGAATATATAAGCTTAAAATTAAAAAATAAAGAAACAAAAAACAAATATATACACACAGCTTCTCAAACAAAATAAATTAAAACCAATATAATCCAATTCTTATTTACCTATTCAAAGCTAAACCTTTAAGAATACATTTAATAGAAATATATTCGTTTAGCCCAGGTTATATATGTGTTTCAGTTCTTATTTGCCATTTAATTTCATCTATCTCCAAATTTAATTGCCATGGGCCTCCCCTAGGGTCTAAATGTGTTTGTTGTAAGACAGAAAACTTAAAATTATGATCAGGGAAGTCAAGAACTTGCCTAGCCAAAGCATTATTCTTATCTTTTTTAGAAATAGCATAATAATGTTCGTAAATACGTTGTTTCAACTTTCTCTCAGTTTTTCCGATGTAATAAATGGAACACTGAGAGCAGATTGTGACATATTAACTGCCCTACTATGACAGTTATATCTTCCCTTAATACAATAAACATCATTCTTTATTTTAACTTTTTTATCCAAACAAATATATTTGCATTGGTTGCATGCACCACATTTAGACATGCCTGCATTACTGCACCTTAAAGGTTTTACATTCATTTCTAAAATAGATTTTAAATTAGCCCCTCTTCGGTTTTATACCCAAAAGCGAAGCATAGTTTATCCTCAGTAATAATAGACCAATTCTTATATATGATTTCTTTGATCCTATAATGGTCCAAAGAATACGTACAAAGGAAGCTAACTCTATAATCTACGTCTGGGGTGAGAGAAATATTATTAATGACTGCCTCTGAGGAATTTGTTATAGAAAGTGATTTATTGGATGATAATGGCCTAAAATGTCCTTCGCACCTTTTATTTATAACCTCTAAACATATAGAGTCAGTCAGGGAGTTCGGATAACCTCTACTAATAAACATAGTCTTAAGCAGGGAGCATTCTGACTGAAAATCTTCATCATCAGTAACCATCCTAGCCGCTCTAACCAACTGTCCCTTGACGACAGCTTTCTTTTGATAGAACGGATGGCTACTGGAAAAGTGAAGAAAGGAATTTGAATAAGACGGCTTCCTATATACTAAACTTTAATATCTACCATTGTTGCCATTCTTAAATAAACTAACATCCAAATAATTAATAGCCATTTCTTCACATTGATGTGTAAATTCAAAAAAAAATCTGTCATGGATTGAATATTATCCATAAAAACTTGAATCATAGCTTTAGAACCCTTCCATAGTAAAAACATATCATCCTGGTACCTAGTGTACCAGGTGACATTGTCTATAAAAAGGTTGTTACGAAAGAGTAATGTTCTCTCCCAATATGCCATAATGCAATTGGCATAACTACCCCCACAGGGGGAGCCCATAGCTATCCCAGTATTCTGTAAGTAGAAGCGACCATCAAACATCATAAAATTGTTTTTCAACACAATTTCAAGTAATGTTTCTACTACAGAGATGGTTCTCTCTTCTACTTGTTTAAGGTTCATGAAATGTCTGATCCATCCCAAGCCAAGAGTCTGAGGGATGACCGTATAGAGGTCTTTAACGTCGACAGTAAAAAAAATTTAATCTTTACAATATTCTAATTTATTTATATTTTCTAAAAAACTCCACGAGTCTTTACATATTTGAGGTTCAGTCTCAATAAGTGGTCTTAAAATACTGTCCACGTATTTAGCACATCCGTACGTGATCGAACCTCTCCTGTCTTTTATGAATTTTTGGGGATCCAAAGAGAGCAGGTATCCTAGGTGCGCTCATTGATAAATACTGAAAAGTATCCATAATCTATGGTTCCCTCCAAAAACAAATCATTTAGCATAATATTAACTTTTTTATATGCCAACTTAATTTCATTTAAGCTCACTGGAAGGTGCACTCCAGTATTTAAATATTTCTCTATATATGTTACATATGTCTTTTGATCCATAAAAACAAGGTCTCCCCCTTTGTCAGGTTTCATCACCCTTATTCTATCGTGTAACAAATTAATGAACTCCCTTTCCTGTTCTGTAATGTTAAGCATTCCAATACTTCTAATATTTTTATCCTTATTAATAGATCTTACATCCAGCTCTCAGATTTTTTCAAAAATATTAAGAATACTGTGTAAGGGGGATTAAAAAGGCTAGAAACCCTTAAGGTATTAGTCAAAGATGATACCCTCCCCCAAAAACACTTGCAAATTGAGCTTGCGCACAAATAGTTTTAAGTCAATTATTGTCCGCATCATGTCCATATTTCTGTCCAGAACAAAGGTCAGTCCTTTTGAGAAAAACTTGATCATCTCTTCAGAAACATCCAAGGAGGTGTAGTTATAAATAATGAAGTCCTCTTTAACATTCTTAAGAATTTGAGGTGTATGCTTAACTGTCATTGTCACCCCCTCCGCTGATTGCGTTTGTTCCGCACTTGGGTCTGATTCCTGTTCCCCCTGCGATTGTTGTTCCTGCCTCCCTGATTTGTCCGAAAATTTGATGCATTATTAGGCTCCGATTGATTATTAATATTAACAGGCCCTTGATGCATAGAGTTATTATTATTATTATTGTTCCTAGTAGCATTGTTCAATCTCTCACTTCTACGTACTGGCTGTATGACATCATTATTAGTATTATTTATGTCATCACAACCATCGTTACTGTCATTCCCATTCAGTTCATTAGATGCTGTAAAAGCATTAGATGCAAAGTTAGAACTATTTTGATTGAATGGGGGACGGGGATAAGCTTTATTGGCAGCATAATCCTGAACATCTCTTGCAATTTTTTTTCTTTTTAGTCACAAGCAATTTGGCCATGGTTGCATCTATTTTAGAAAAAATTCTAGCATAGTCATACTTGTAACAAAAAAAATCTTTGTCAATTTTTATTTCATGTTCCAAAATTTCTAGCTCGCTTTTAAGCAGATTAATTTCACTATTGTAAAAGTTTATAAGAGCAATAATAAATTTGGCCCCCTGTTTATCAAACAGTCCCAAAAGTTCCTGATGGAAGGTGGAATTTTCCATCAAACCTACAGGATACCACCATTGCCGGAGGCCTTTAGGGACTATTTTTTTATCTATACATTCTTGCAAATAAGCAGTTTCCTATTGAAACTTTTTACACTTAAAAAGTTTATTGTCAAATTCCGAAATTAGGTCAGTTAATGAACTCACCCCAGATGATTTTTTTTGTACTGGCGAGGAACCATTGCAGTTCTTAAAAAAAATATTATTGCTCAGGAAATTAGCCATAGTTGGAAAAGGGCAAATATGTGGATGCAAAACTTCATGATCTCTCCGTTACCATCCCTCAGTAAACAAGTTTTGGATGTCATTTTGGAGGCAAGGAGGCCTAGCACTAGAAAATGTTATGCTGAAAAATGGAAAAGATTCTGTTCCTGGAACCAAACTCAAGGGATGGGCAGAGCAGCGCCCAATTTACATCAGATTCTTCAATACTTACTGAGATGCTGCACAAGAGCCTTTCTTTTTCCTCCATCAAAATTCATGCCTCAGCCATTTCAGCTCATACAGAACCACCCCTCTTCTCTCATCCACTGCTGAAGCAGTTCCTCAGAGGAGCCAAAAATGTAACTTAAAGTTACATTTGGTCGAAAGTTTGTTGTTAAATTTAACTGTTGAGGCTACCCACTAAAGTGAGCTAGCCTGTGTAAGTGATTTATTACTGTTTTACCTGCATTTCTGTGTACTTTTTAACCTAAAAAACAAAAAAAACAAAAACATATCCTTGTTTTCCCGCCTTTCTCGACTAGTTTAGACCAGTATACAGGCTTTGCTGTATTCTGGACTGTGGTGTAGTTCCTGTGTTGTCCATTGCCTTACTTGGATAGAAGGAAGTTTCTTTGCTCACCAGTGGGAGTGGGGAGCCTTGAGCAGCCTATCTGTCCCTGAAGGAGTGACCTCAGCACAAGAGCTTGTAGTAATTGGTCGCTTTGGACCATTTCCAGCTCTTTTGAAGTTCCCTGTTTAAAATCCGCGTTTGCGCGGCTTTGAGCGATTGTGCGCATAGCCCAGCGCCGGTTAAACAGGCTTAAATTATTCCTGGCTCTGCCAAGTCTGCACTTCAATTTTTCCCTTAAGAAAGCTCTACTTTCAACAAAATCAGTCTATTCGCTTTATCATAAGCCAAGCACTTGCTCCTAAAACCTTTCTTTTAAGTGAAGAACCCTTAAACTAACGTAAGCACTACATCCACCTACAACCTGTACTAATACCCACTTCCCTTCAAAGTCCTCCCTCTGACCCAGTAACACATCACCCCCTTATACTATTCTGGCATGTCGAGTGGTATATTACTGACGTCCTCTCCAGTTCAGCTGGTTAATCTGGGAATCCTGAGACAATGTTACAATTGTCTCATGTACACAGACAACCCTCTCCTCCTCCCAACAAACACAAACACATGTGAGAGATGCAACTATATAGCCAAACTGGAGGCTGAACTCTCTCAACACAGGACTAGCAAGACCAGACAGGAGGAGAAGGTAACCACACACACAACAAACCCAGTCTCACATAAACCAACCACAACTGCAAACCAAATACATAATAACAGAAAGACATACTCGGAGGCTCTAATAAAAAACTTACTGAAACAACAGAGGCTCCCAAAGCAGACATCCAAGAAAACACCACCTCAAAACTCTGCACATGCAACACATAGTACACAAAGTCAGTGTGCCAAACAATCACAACCCTTAAGGCGAAACACCATGCCTGATACACTAGTAATAGGTGACTCTATTGTCAGACAGACTGACGTCCCGCTTACCAGGCTGAACAAAGAGAGGGTAACGGTGAGCTGCCTGTCGGGAGCTAGGATCCGCCACATAACACAAGCACTCAGGTCACTCCAAAGCAAGTACAAATATGACTCCGTCATTGTCCATGACGGCGTGAATGACCTGAGACGTACCTCCTTGGACTACATGAAAAGAGACATAGAGGAGCTCTCTGATTATGTAGCCCAGGCCAGTATGACCCTGAGCAGCATCTTGCCCTCACCAAGAATGATGCCACAATACAAAGACAAGATGATCAGCTTTAATAATTGGCTCAATTACTGGTGTCATTCTAGGGGGATCCAATGTCTGTCTTCTTGGGATGACATGCTGGACAAGCCATGCTGCTCATGAGGACGGCTTGCACCTGTCACCACTGGGCTTCCGGATATTGGCTAAGGCTCTTGCCACCCCATAGTGCCTTTTTTAGGCAAGCCTCAAAAGATAAACCCACCACCTTAGAAAACAATAAAGGAAAAAAAAAAACTAAGGGTAATGCTGCTCAATGCCAGAAGTCTAAATCTCAAGATGCAGGCTCTCGAAGCACTCCTCAGTATGGAGAGCATCGATGACCGTATTTACCAACATTCATATGCCATCAAAAATAACAGGAGCGATAATGCCCTTTCAAAACACATACTGGATAACTGCGGTCACAGCTTCAAATTCATGGGTATTGATCAGGTACTATGTGATAAAAGGGGAGGGCCCCAGTCACTATTGTTAGAGACCCGTGAGTTAGAGTGGCAATTACAACTAGATGCCTTCTCTTATCCGGGTCTAAATGACAATTGTAATATAGCCTGCATTTTAAAATACAGGAGCTATTTAAGGTAGGGGGTCTTCATAAATAGTACCCATAGCACCATAATGCTTGCTGTTTTTTATATATATTCATTTATCCTATATCCCTCTACACACACATACTTCCACCATAGTCCATCTTCTACTAGTGTTTATGCCCCTTGATGGTCATTATGCCATGTGGGGTTCATCACGACATGGTCCGTTTTAGATAGACCTAATATACACATTGTATTGAAAATGAACTAGGAAGTAGTTTTTGAAGCTTTTAAGTATATTTACACTAGAATCATTTATTAATCTGGTATGTCCAGACTGGTTAGGTCGTGTTAAATATCAAGTAGTGTTGTTTACACATTTTCTATATCCTCACCGTTCCATTTTCATTGTAATTATATGGTATGAGTCTATTTTTAATATAATTAATATAATTATGTTAATAAAATTTTTAAAGAAAGATTTTAAAAATTTTTAAATGTTTTACTATTGCACTCATGAATGCTTCTTGTAGTGCCATGATCAACGTTAATATTGTGGTTATATTTTTTATTTATTTTTTTCCGCTCACTGAATAAGTATGTACTTTGTCTTTAAATTTTAATGCTTTAATTAATCACCTGCCTGACAGCAGGTTAAAAGAAGTGAGCTTGTGGTTGTTGGTATGCTGAAGAAGCTTCTGTGTAACAGAAGCGAAAACGTGTTTTATCTTTTGCAAATAAACTACGTTACTTTGCTTGGAAACCTTGGCTTGTCTGGACAACCTTTCTGTTCCATTATTAGGCTCCGATTGATTATTAATATTAACAGGCCCTTGATGCATAGAGTTATTATTATTATTATTGTTCCTAGTAGCATTGTTCAATCTCTCACTTCTACGTACTGGCTGTATGACATCATTATTAGTATTATTTATGTCATCACAACCATCGTTACTGTCATTCCCATTCAGTTCATTAGATGCTGTAAAAGCATTAGATGCAAAGTTAGAACTATTTTGATTGAATGGGGGACGGGGATAAGCTTTATTGGCAGCATAATCCTGAACATCTCTTGCAATTTTTTTTCTTTTTAGTCACAAGCAATTTGGCCATGGTTGCATCTATTTTAGAAAAAATTCTAGCATAGTCATACTTGTAACGAAAAAAATCTTTGTCAATTTTTATTTCATGTTCCAAAATTTCTAGCTCGCTTTTAAGCAGATTAATTTCACTATTGTAAAAGTTTATAAGAGCAATAATAAATTTGGCCCCCTGTTTATCAAACAGTCCCAAAAGTTCCTGATGGAAGGTGGAATTTTCCATCAAACCTACAGGATACCACCATTGCCGGAGGCCTTTAGGGACTATTTTTTATCTATACATTCTTGCAAATAAGCAGTTTCCTATTGAAACTTTTTACACTTAAAAAGTTTATTGTCAAATTCCGAAATTAAGTCAGTTAATGAACTCACCCCAGATGATATTTTTTGTACTGGTGAGGAACCATTGCAGTTCTTAAAAAAAATATTATTGCTCAGGAAATTAGCCATAGTTGGAAAAGGGCAAATATGTGGATGCAAAACTTCATGATCTCTCCGTTACCATCCCTCAGTAAACAAGTTTTGGATGTCATTTTGGAGGCAAGGAGGCCTAGCACTAGAAAATGTTATGCTGAAAAATGGAAAAGATTCTGTTCCTGGAACCAAACTCAAGGGATGGGCAGAGCAGCGCCCAATTTACATCAGATTCTTCAATACTTACTGAGATGCTGCACAAGAGCCTTTCTTTTTCCTCCATCAAAATTCATGCCTCAGCCATTTCAGCTCATACAGAACCACCCCTCTTCTCTCATCCACTGCTGAAGCAGTTCCTCAGAGGAGCCAAAAATGTAACTTAAAGTTACATTTGGTCGAAAGTTTGTTGTTAAATTTAACTGTTGAGGCTACCCACTAAAGTGAGCTAGCCTGTGTAAGTGATTTATTACTGTTTTACCTGCATTTCTGTGTACTTTTTAACCTAAAAAACAAAAAAAACAAAAACATATCCTTGTTTTCCCGCCTTTCTCGACTAGTTTAGACCAGTATACAGGCTTTGCTGTATTCTGGACTGTGGTGTAGTTCCTGTGTTGTCCATTGCCTTACTTGGATAGAAGGAAGTTTCTTTGCTCACCAGTGGGAGTGGGGAGCCTTGAGCAGCCTATCTGTCCCTGAAGGAGTGACCTCAGCACAAGAGCTTGTAGTAATTGGTCGCTTTGGACCATTTCCAGCTCTTTTGAAGTTCCCTGTTTAAAATCCGCGTTTGCGCGGCTTTGAGCGATTGTGCGCATAGCCCAGCGCCGGTTAAACAGGCTTAAATTATTCCTGGCTCTGCCAAGTCTGCACTTCAATTTTTCCCTTAAGAAAGCTCTACTTTCAACAAAATCAGTCTATTCGCTTTATCATAAGCCAAGCACTTGCTCCTAAAACCTTTCTTTTAAGTGAAGAACCCTTAAACTAACGTAAGCACTACATCCACCTACAACCTGTACTAATACCCACTTCCCTTCAAAGTCCTCCCTCTGACCCAGTAACACATCACCCCCTTATACTATTCTGGCATGTCGAGTGGTATATTACTGACGTCCTCTCCAGTTCAGCTGGTTAATCTGGGAATCCTGAGACAATGTTACAATTGTCTCATGTACACAGACAACCCTCTCCTCCTCCCAACAAACACAAACACATGTGAGAGATGCAACTATATAGCCAAACTGGAGGCTGAACTCTCTCAACACAGGACTAGCAAGACCAGACAGGAGGAGAAGGTAACCACACACACAACAAACCCAGTCTCACATAAACCAACCACAACTGCAAACCAAATACATAATAACAGAAAGACATACTCGGAGGCTCTAATAAAAAACTTACTGAAACAACAGAGGCTCCCAAAGCAGACATCCAAGAAAACACCACCTCAAAACTCTGCACATGCAACACATAGTACACAAAGTCAGTGTGCCAAACAATCACAACCCTTAAGGCGAAACACCATGCCTGATACACTAGTAATAGGTGACTCTATTGTCAGACAGACTGACGTCCCGCTTACCAGGCTGAACAAAGAGAGGGTAACGGTGAGCTGCCTGTCGGGAGCTAGGATCCGCCACATAACACAAGCACTCAGGTCACTCCAAAGCAAGTACAAATATGACTCCGTCATTGTCCATGACGGCGTGAATGACCTGAGACGTACCTCCTTGGACTACATGAAAAGAGACATAGAGGAGCTCTCTGATTATGTAGCCCAGGCCAGTATGACCCTGAGCAGCATCTTGCCCTCACCAAGAATGATGCCACAATACAAAGACAAGATGATCAGCTGTAATAATTGGCTCAATTACTGGTGTCATTCTAGGGGGATCCAATGTCTGTCTTCTTGGGATGACATGCTGGACAAGCCATGCTGCTTCGCAAGGGACGGCTTGCACCTGTCACCACTGGGCTTCCGGATATTGGCTAAGGCTCTTGCCACCCCATAGTGCCTTTTTTAGGCAAGCCTCAAAAGACAAACCCACCACCTTAGAAAACAATAAAGGAAAAAAAAAACTAAGGGTAATGCTGCTCAGTGCCAGAAGTCTAAATCTCAAGATGCAGGCTCTCGAAGCACTCCTCAGTATGGAGAGCATCGATGTCTGTGCTGTAACTGAAACCTGGTTCAAGGCTCCTGAGAGCACCCCAGCCCTACCAGATTATACCTCGTATCATGCATTTTGGCCCCAAAACCTGGGCCGAACCACAAAAGGAGGGGAGTCCATATTCATTAGACACCCGCACCTCCAGGTTAGTGGCAACGCACGAAGCATCGGAGACCATCCATGTGCAGCTAACCATAGGCAAAACTGCTATACAACTTGTAACATGCTACAGACCACCCTCACAATCTCAGGAACTCCATTCAGCCTTCCTGAAGACACTGGAGGATATGAATGTCTCACCAAATACCATCATATTGGGAGACTTCAACTGCCCAAACATAGACTGGGTGCATTACTCAAGCCCCAGCACCCTAGCCCAAAGGTTCCTGGAATTCATCAACTCAAATGCGATGGAACAACTAGTCACCTCACCCACAAGGGGAAATAATATACTTGACCTGATCATCACAAACATGGGGACAAAATGCTCAACACCAGAAGTATACCCCTCACTAGTGAGATCAGACCATAAACTAATAACCCTAGATATTCATATCCCACCTCCACCCCCAGCACAAAAGACCACAGTGAGAAACTTCTCAAAAGCCGACTTTACACTCCTTAGGACTGAAATGGTATCCTTCAAGCCCACTGGGCCAGTGGAAACCACATCCCACACTGCTGAATCCTTCACAAATGCTTTCTATGGGCATCTCCAAGAATGCATGGATCATGCAATCCCAAATAAAACCAAAACCCTTTCCACCAAAGGCAGGCATCCTATCTGGTGGACCCCAGCCATAAACAAACTTTATAACAAGAGAAGGAAGCTACTGCAAGACAGAGCAAAATCCCATAAAGGGAAGGCATCCCTGATCAGCACTAGCAAAAAACTACGTTCGCTAATAAAATCATCAAAGGCCAACTTCGAGAGAAAAATCGCTAAGGACACTAAAGATAATCACAAGGCCTCCTTCAGTTGTGTTAGAAACCTGGGCAGAAACCCTCAGATGTGCGCAGAGTTAGTTCATAACGGCAAAAAATACACTGAACCCACAGATATTGCCAAAATACTGGCAGACAGGTTCAGTGCAAATTTCTCCCCTCCCTCTCCCCCAAAAGACGAAATAAATATCTCAGCTGAATGCAACCTCCCTGAAATCTCAGATGTCCAGGTGAGAGCTGCCCTCAGCAAAGCTAAAAATACAGCATCCATTGGACCTGACGGTGTCCCGGGTTGCGTGCTACGTGAACTCCTAGAGGAGCTAAACTTGCACATAAGAACGCTGTTTAATCTTAGCCTTGCTCCAAGATACATCCCTGAACACTGGCTTACAGCTACAGTGGTCCCACTCCACAAAGGTGGCACCTCTACAGACCATGGAAACTACCGCCCCATAAGCTTGACCAGCTTGGTCTGCAAAGCTATGGAAAGGATCATTATGGAACTCATAAACAAAGACATCGGGGACCTACAGACAATTGACCCTACCCAGTTCGGCTTTGTAAAAGGGAGATCCTGTCTTTAAACCTGGTGGACTTTTTTGAAACAGTCACTAGAGCCATCGATGAAGGCAAAGCAGTTCATACAGCCTACCTGGATCTGGCAAAAGCCTTCGACACAATACCCCACTCAGGCATCATAGACAAGCTCAACAGCTTAAATGTAAACCCGTTTGTCACAAGATGGGTTGCAAACTGGCTAAAGGACAGAACCCACAAAGTCAGAATAGCTGGAGCTATGTCAGACTCTAAGCCAGTCACAAGTGGAGTCCCACAGGGCTCTGTCTTGGGACCCCTGTTGTTCGGCATTTATTTCTCAGATGTGCAGGCAAATATAGGGGGATTGTGGCTGACAAAGTTTGCAGACGACTGCAAACTAGGCGCCATAGTCGACACACCAGCTGACACATGCATCCTCCAGAAGGGCCTCACAGAAACAGACGACTGGTGCCAGAGTCATGGCCTTAAACTAAATGCCAAAAAATGTATAGTCATCCTTTTTGGAAAAAACAAAATACCCACAAATTACCACATAGGTGGTAATCCATTAAGTACGGAAAAGTAATCAGAGACCTGGGGACCCAAGTTGACAGTGACCTCTCATTTGACACCCACGTCGCCAAAGTGGTTAGAAAGACCTTCTACCTTGCCCACCTTATCATGAAGGGATTCACATCCAGATCAAAGGATGTCATTGTACCCTTATATTCCTCCCTTATCACGCCTATGATTGAGTACAGTGCCCCATTTGGTATGGACCTCACCCGGCACCTGCAGCAGCTGGAGAGACCCCAAAAGTACCTTACCAAGAGGATCAAGGGTTTCCAGCATATGTCATATGCTGCCAGACTGAAAAAGCTCCAGCTCTATTCAGTAGCATACCACCTGCTCAGAGGTGATCTGTGCCTTACGTACAAGGCCATGGCCAGTTCAGAATTAATGGACATGCTGCACCTCAAAAAATCCAAATCCCTCAGAGCCACGAGAGCTAAAGATTTAAACCTCAGCACATATATGAATAGGACATGCTGGAGGGACAGATTCATAACCCAGAGGCTTCCCGCACTCTGGAACAGGATACCTGTCCATGTTAGGCAGAGCCCCTCACTGACTCTCTTCAAGAGAAATCTGGACGAATGGATGGGTGATTGTAGGTTTACCCCAGGGGTCATCTCTGTGTCATTGCTGTCACAGCCTGGGACCTTAACTTTGTACTGGAAAAACTCACTCTACCTCCTTTTGAGCCAGCTGCAAATGCAGAGTTAAAATTCCTTTCTTAGAAAACAGCCTTCCTCTTAGCAATCACTTCAGCAAGAAGGGTATCTGAATTACAGACCCTTATGGCAGTGGAGCCTTTCATCATCTTTCATGCAGACAGGGTGTCCCGCAGGACCAAACCCTCCTTTATACCCAAGGTAGTATCCAGTGTAGCTCTTAATCAGTCTATTCATTTGCCAACCTTCTTTCCTAATCCACAGAACAAAGGGGAACATATACTGCACTCCTTAGATGTGCACAGACAACTTACATTTTACTTGGACAGGACTAAACCTCAAAGGAAATATGAACAACTGCTGGTGGCATTTGCTGCAGGAGCAGAGGGGAAGGCCATTTCAAAGCAAACCATTTCTAAATGGATAGGCCATTGCATTCATTTCTGTTATAAGCACCATGGAAAACCGCGTCTATATCACGTTATCGAAAGTTTACTTAATTGAATCAATAAAGGTTGAACTTTATTGATCGATTAAGTAAAATATCGAATAACGTAAAAAAAAAAAAAAACTAAATGGCATAGGCAGTGGGCAAGCCACCCTGCACCCCCACACCCTCCTACTTAAATATACCAACTCCGAGACCGCACTACATTGAGGTAAACGGAAATCTCCCCTTACGGAGATTTCCGTTTACTTACACGATGTTCTTCACTTTCGATATTGTCGTGCCGACAATATCAGACTCGATATTGTCAGCTTACAACAACGTGAAGTAGACGCGGAAAACCTACCCCACGGGGGATAAGACCACACCAACCAGGGCTGCATCTACCTCTACAGCCTTTCTCAGAGGTGTCCCTACCAGGGACATCCTAGAAGCTGCTACCTGGAGTTCTGTACATACTTTCACCAAGCATTACCATTTGCCAATTTTCTCTAAATCCAGAGCTGGCTTTGCCACTGCAGTCTTGCAAGGCCTTATAGCTGGTCCTAATGCTATCTAAATTCCTCCTCCCATCCTTAGCTTTGGGAATCTACCCAAATGTGATGACTGCAACAGTGAAACACGAAGAACATAGTACAGTTGTGTACACTTACCATAAATGTAGGTGTTCGAGTGTATTCACTGTTGCAGTCCTTGTTACTCTCCCTCCAGCCCCTGATTTCTTTTGGCTATACCTCTATTCTCCTTTACTATGCTTAAAAGCTTTTTGGTGTATTTTCTTCTTTGTTGGAGGTATAACCTTGCATATATATAATTAAATGCTTCCCATTAAGGGGGCACCTGACATCTGTGACAAGAAAAACTGATGTAATGACGTCGGCAGCATGCTTTATATCCCTGACTACCTGACGTCATGGAAAATGAGACCGCAACCGACGCAGGACCCAAGACTTTGATAATCAGGCCGACTGAGGGCTACTGCAAGCAGATAACCCAAATTTGATGACTGCAACAGTGAATACATTCTAACATCTACATTTATGGTAAGTGTACACAACTGTACTTTCTTCCCTGTTTGGGAAGTCAGTTCGAGAGACTTTGGTCCAGAGTAAGAAGGCTGGGAAGATGCTGTCAGCCGTTGGGATCTGCTTATCCGCCTCTCAAAGATCCTTCCCTAGGACTCAGTAAGGGATGAAGAAGATGTTGTTCCGGAAGTCTCGGGCATTTTCCCTGGACACTCAAGACTCATCTTCCCCCAGAGGCAGAGGGTGTTATGATAGACGCCATCCTAGAGGCAGAGGGGGTCCGAGAAACTTTGGGTATCGAGAACCATTCTCAGACAGACACGCGCATCAGCCCTGAAGGGCTGCCTGACTGCTCATCTCTGGAGGCAGTTGGGGGTTGCCTGTCGCTACATCCAGTGGCATGGGAGTCCATAACAACAGATCGTAGGGTGCTACAAATTATATCGAGACATTATTCCATCCTGTTCATCGAACCACGTCTCCTACCAGATCACCTCCCACACGTTCCACCTGTCCAAAAGGAGGAAGCAGTGCTAGAGATAGACAAGCTGTTAAGAAAGCGAGTCATCCAACTCGTCCCCCTAGGCCAATCAGATCAGGCATTTATTCCAGGGTCTTTTTTAGTGCCAAAGAAAACAGGGGACCTAAGACCCATTGTGGATCTATCCACCTTGAACCTGTCAGTAGCCAAGGCGAAATTCCGGATGGTCACTCTTCAATCCATCCTGCCCTACCTGCAGGCGAAAGATTGGATGTGCTCAATCCACCCCCAGGACACATACTATCATATCAAGATGGACAGGCGCTCTCGGAGGTTTCTCTGCTTCTGGCTGGGAGCCAATCATTATCATTTCAGACCCCTTCACTTTGGTCTCACCAGAGCTCCCAGGTTATTCACCAAGGTGATGACAGTAGTAGCGGCTCACCTGAGGCTTCAAGGTATTCAGGTCTTCCCTTACCAGGACGATTGGCTCTTCACTGCCCCCACCAAGCATCTACTTTGCCGAGCCAGGGATTATTTTCTCTTACTAGTGAAAAGACTGGGCATTACCATCAATCTCAACAAGTCATCACTGATCCCTGTTCAGATCCTAGACTTTATTGGGGCTGGGTTGGACAATATCTAAATGAGTTTTCCTCACCCCAGACAGAGTACACAGTCTAAAGTTACAGATCTTGTATGTCCTTCAAGCCCAAGTTCCGACAGCAGAGACAGTTCTGAGGGTGTTTGGATCTATGACTGCTATGATCAGCTTATTAGTCCTAGCACAACTTCACGTGCAAATTCTTCTGTGGACTCTAGCAGTCCAATGGTGTCTATTAGCACTACCATTGTCTCATCAAGTCCGTATCCCCCAAGTATGCAGGGACTCTCATCGGTGGTGGATTCATTCCCCAGACCTAGTCAGGGGATGCCCCTTTCTTCCATCCTTTCCCAAAACTAGTCACCACAGACGCCTCCCAGCTAGGGTGTGGGGCATTGCTTGGTTAGTACAGTCCAGGGCACTTGGTCCCCATCTGTGACCAGTTTGCATATCAACGTCCTGGAGATGAGGGCAGTTTTTCTTGCAGTGCAGGCCCTTCATGCCCATCTTCCTCTAGGGACAATTGCGATTCAGACTACCAACATGTCGGTAGTCCGGTATATCAGCAAACAAGGAGGAACCAGATGTTCTTCGTGTTTCACTGTTGCAGTCATAACTGTAGGGTGCTCCTGCCGGCAGGCAGCCCGAGGTCGGCCAGAATCCCAAAGTCTGGGTCCGGCGTCGGCTGTATAAGCTAGTATCCTGACGTCAGTACGTCTTGGTACATAGCCGTCAGCCGACGCCATCTTCTCCAGTCTTTCTTGCCGTGCGGTGGAAAGCAGCTCGCAAAACGTTGGTTGGCGATTTTCGAACAGCGTATTTGATTGTTGTCGGTCCGAAGTTCTTACTTCTCTTCTCAAAGCTAAGTACCCGTTGAATTTTTTACTTGTTCCTCCGATGTCAGAAAAAGTTAATAATTGTATAGCGTGTGGGAAACAAATACCTCATAAAGATTTCCACTCTTACTGTCTACCTTGCTTAGGCCCTGACCACGACGTTTCTTGTTGTCGGTTCTGTGCCAGGTTCAACTCTCGTACTATCAAACGCAGGTACGATTGGGCTTTAAATTATTTTGGCAGACACTTCAATTATAGAATGTCGTCGGACGCTACCGGAGTTCAAAAGAAGCGCAAAGACAAGGACAGGCCTCCGAGGTCCAAGCAGGACTCGTTGCAGCTGGAGCCAGCGTCCGGTTCGGTTGTCGTCAGTGAGGCGCTTTTGCAGCCCCTGTCGTCCGCCGCTTCTGAACCGATGGCCGATACGGACTCCCATGGGGAGCCATCAAGGCCCACTATTTTCACTGCTGCAGGACCTTCGGACGTCGCTCCTTCAGATGGGTCCGGAACCGCTGTGCAGGTACCGGCTTCTGAGGGGGTTTTCAGGCCTACTCACATCACTATTTCAAAGGCAAAGGCAAAGACAAAGACTCCTTCTAAGTCTAAAGTTCCAGCTCAAGCTGCTTCTGAATCCACTCCCAAGACACAAAACAATTATTGAGGATGGCTGAAGATTTGCTTACAATGATTAGGGGTTCTCACCCCCCTCCTGAGAAAAGGCCTCAACAGGATGTTACTCTGGATTCCTCTGACCAGGCTTCTGTATCTTCTGTTTCTTCTTCTGATCAGGACTATTCCTTCCCCCCTTATGAGGATTCGGATGCTGAGGATTCTTTGCCCTCGGCCTCTCCGCCTGAGGATTTTTCTTTGGGGAAACCCTGCATGAGATGAGGGAACATTTTCATTGGGAAGGACAGGAATATTCTGCCTCCAAAAAGAGGCTTAGAGAATTTCTTCTTCTTCCTCAGCATAGGCCTTTAGCTATCCCTCCTGTCTTGGACATTGTAGATGATGCTTTTTCTGAGGCTAATTTGAATCCTGATTCCATGCCTCCTGCTCCTTCTAAGCCTGATAGATTTTATAGGGTTCCTGACTCTCATTTATTTTTATTTAAAACCCTTCTGGATCCTGAAACTATTTCTCAGGGCTCTAAGGCTGCTAAGGTTGCTACTTCTAAAAATCCTATTCCCTCTGAGAAGGATTCTCGTGCTTTAGACAGGTGGGGAAAAAGGTATATACTTCTGCTACCCTGTCTGTAAGGGCTTTAAATTGCCAGTTTCATATGTTTAAATATCAGCAATTTCTTTTGTCTGTTTTAAAGCAAAAGCTTGCTTCCCTTCCTGCTTGTGCAGAGGATAAGGAGCTTCAGGATGTTTTGCATGCTACTGAACAGGTTAACAAGCATAGCTTACATTGTGGTTTTGATGCTTTGGATGCTTCTTGCAGGGCTGCTGCCTCTGGCACTGTGATTAGGAGACATGCCTGGCTTCGTGAACAAAGTTTACCTGAACAGGTTAAGGCTAAGTTATTAGATGCCCCTGTTCAACAAAATGTTCTTTTTGGTTCCAAGGCTGAGGAAGTTATTAAAAGATGGAAGAAAAGGCAAAGTCCATGCAGACTGTAAAAGATTTCTTGCAAGTTCAGCCTCCTAGATTTTCCAGGAATTGGCCCTCTAAAAATTGGTTCTTTCCCACGTCTGACAGGCCTCAAAGGGGAAGATACAGACGCTCCAGAGGTCGTGGTCAAGGCCAGACCTCATACAGATCTAGACAATGGACTGCTTCTTCACCTAGAAGGGGAGAAGACAGATCCCAATCTCAAAGAAAGCAAACTCAATGACTCTCTCGGTTGGGCTTCAGGACCCCTTCACCTGGACGCCCCTCTCGGAGGAAAACTGTCTCTTTTTTACAGAAATTGGACTCATATTACCCAGGACAAATGGGTATTGGACGTGATTTTAAAAGGTTACAAGTTCCACTTTCACACTTTGCCAAGGACTCATGGTTGGTCAGATCTGCCAAAACTTCAATGGTCAGAGGCCTTAACTCAAGTGGATGCTCTTCTGGCCATGAGAGCCATAGAGCCTGTTCCACTCTCGGAAATGGGAAAAGGGTTTTATTCAAGGCTGTTTCTGGTCCCCAGAAAACAAAACTCATGGAGACCTATTCTGGACCTTTCTGTGTTAAACACCTTTTTGGAAATTCCAAAGTTCAAGATGCTTACTCTGCAACAGCTAATTCCAATGCTCTCTCAGGACGCCTGGATGGTGACATTGGACTTAAAGAAGCCTATTTGCATATCCCTATCAGACAAGAACGCAGGAAATTCCTCAGGTTCAAGGCAGGTTCGAGGCACTTTCAATTCTCTGTTCTGCCCTTTGGTTTATCTACTGCGCCCAGAGTCTTCACCAAGTGCCTGGCACCAGTAGTGGCTTACTGTAGACTTCAGGGGATCCAGATTTACCCCTATTTGGACGACTGCCTTATTCAGGCAGACAGCAAAGATCTTCTGCTTCAACACCTGGACTTCGTTCAACGTCTTCTCCTACTACTGGGATTGTCAGTGAACATAAAAAAGTCACATTTGATCCCTTCTCAACAAATGGTTTTCTTGGGAGCCCTCTTAAATACAACCTTACAAAGGGCCTACCTCACTCCAGAAAAACAAACTCAGCTGGCTTCTACTTTCAACACCTTGGCAACTCTATCTCAGCTCACTGCAAGGAAATTCCTGCAGGCTCTGGGCTACATGGCTTCCTGCATTCTGTTGATTCCAAACGCAAGGCTTCACATGAGAAAGCTTCAATGGTATCTGAAAAGTGTATGGTCACAGCATTACCACGATCTGGATATTCTGATTCCTCTGATCCCCTGCCTCCAGAAGGAGTTCCTCTGGTGGTCCAGGGCATGCACTTTAAACGAAGGAAAACCTTTTCGTCTCCCTCAACCTGCTCAAATCCTAACCACGGACGCCTCGGATTATGCTTGGGAGCACACTTTCTAGACAATTGCCAGCAGGGAACCTGGACAAAGGACCATCTTCACTGGCACATCAATCTGAAGGAAATGTTGGCAGTTCAAAATGCCCTTTTAGCCTTCAAAACCTTTTACAACCAGGGCCTCTGCTAATTCGCACAGACAACACCACGGTCATGTGGTACATCAACAAGCAGGGGGGTTCTCATTCATACCCCCTTTGCAGACTAGCTATGGGTTTGTGGGACACAGCTCTAAATTTGAATCTGCATCTCCAGGCTCAATTCATTCCAGGGAAACAGAATCTCTTAGCAGACAGCCTGAGCAGAAACATTTCAGATCCTCACGAATGGATGCTAGACACCAACTTGTTCAACAGGATTACTGCAGTTTGGGGATGTCCCCAGATAGATCTGTTTGCATCCCATCTCAATCATCAGCTGCCTCGCTTTTGCACCAGGTCCTTCCACAAAACAGCATGGAGAGTGGATGCCCTGTCCTTCAGCTGGAGAAGTCTTTCAGCATATGCCTTCCCTCCTCTTCCTCTACTGCCTCGGTACTACTGAAGATAAAACAGGACAAGCCCAAGTTTCTCATCTTGATTGCTCCAAATTGGCCTCGACAGTTTTGGTATCCAACCTTAAAGCTCCTGTTCTCGGGCCTCCTTGGATTCTCCCACTGAACCCTTCGCTTCTGTCCCAGCATCAGGGTCAGTTACTACATTCCAATCTCAAGACCCTTTGCCTGGCAGCTTGGCTCATCAAAGGAATTTGATTTCCTCTAGTCTTCCCAAACAAGTTTTGGATGTTCTTTTGGAAGCTAGACGGCCTAGCACTAGGAAATCCTATGCCTCTAAATGGAAGAGGTTTTCTATTTGGATGCAGGACCGAGGCTCTGATCCACAGGTTCCTGATCTCTCCTCTATTTTGCTTTACCTTTCGGAACTTTTATCTAAAGGACTTTCCTTTTCTTCCATTAAGATTCATGCTTCTGCTATCTCTGCGCATTTCAGTTCTGATCCTCCTGTTTTTTCGCATCCTTTGGTGAAGCAGTTCTTGAGAGGGGCTAAAAATTTGCGGCCTCCAAGGACTCCTCCTGTCCCTGCCTGGGATCTTAATTATGTTTTAGAAAAACTTACTTTGCCTCCTTTTGAGCCTGCTGCATCTTCAGATATTAAGTTTCTATCCTGGAAGACTGTTCTTTTGTTAGCATTGACCTCTGCTAGAAGGGTCTCAGAGTTGCAAGCTCTCATGGCTGTGGAACCATACCTTATTTTCCATCAGTACAGAGTATCCTTGAGGACCAATCCTACTTTCATGCCTAAGGTGATTTCAAAGTGGCTTTAAATCAGACAATTCACCTTCCTACTTTCTTTCCAAATCCTCAAAATAAAGGGGAAAGGATTTTGCATTCATTGGATGTACACAGACAGTTACGATTTTACTTGGACAAGACTAAAGATTTCAGAAAGTCTAACCAATTGTTTGTTTCCTTTGCCTCCAGTTCTCTTGGAAAACCTATTTCTAAACAAACTATTTCCAAATGGATTGCTTATGGAATCAGATTTTGTTACACTCATCATGGGAAACAGTTTCCAGGGACCATTAGAAGTCATTCTACTAGAGCAGCTGCTACTTCTACAGCTTTCCTCAGAGGAGTCTCTACCAAGGATATCTTGGAAGCTGCCACTTGGAGTTCTGTGCATACTTTTTCCAAGCACTACAATCTCCCCTTGTTTTCTAAGTCTAGGGCAGGCTTTGCCTCTGCTGTCTTGCAGGGTATTCTTGCCTCCCCTTCTTCTATCTAAAGCCTCCTCCCCTTCTACACTGCTTTGGGATTCCACCCTACAGTTATGACTGCAACAGTGAAACACGAAGAACATAGTATAGTTGTGTACACCTACCATAAATGTAGATGTTCGAGTGTCTTCACTGTTGCAGTCGGGGTTTCCCTCCCTCCTATCCCCTCTTTTTCTCTTATTTGTGGTGTATTTGTGTTTCCTTGTTGGATTCATTTTTGATTTGTTGGGGATTTCTGACATCTAGGGCAAGAAAGGCTGGAGAAGATGGCGTCGGCTGATGGCTATGTACCAAGGCGTACTGACGTCAGGATACCAGCTTATACAGCCGACGCCGGACCCAGACTTTGGGATTCTGGCCGACCTCGGGCTGCCTGCCGGCAGGAGCACCCTACAGTTATGACTGCAACAGTGAAGACACTCGAACATCTACATTTATGGTAGGTGTACACAACTGTACTATCTTACCTCCTTTGTCGCAAAGCTGGAATGGGCGATCTCCATCGTCCTTTTTCTGGCGGCAACACACATTCTGGGACAGTCCAACATTCTAGCAGACAGGCTCAACAGATCTATCCTGATGCCTTACGAATGGTCCCTGAAGCCTTCAGTGGAGGAGCAGATCTTTCTAAAGTGGGGCCATCCTTGCTGCAATCTATTTGCATCTCCTTCCAGTGCAAAATGCAGCGAGTTCTTCGCTCTGAATCCCCTTCAGGGGGAAGCCCCCAGAGATGCACTGATTCATGCTTGGCCTCCCGGTCTTTTTTATGCCCATCTCCCACTGCCTCTCATCTGGAAGTTTCTTCAGAAATCTTGCAGGCTGGGGACACTGTGATCCTCATCACCCCATTCTGGCCTCACTAAGTCTGGTTTCCCTCCCTTTGGTCTCACCTAGTAGTTCCACCATGGACCTTGGATCTGGTTCCGGATCTTATTTCTCATCCCTCGGGGATTCCTCATCCAGACCTGGACAGTCTGAAACTCACTACTTGGCTACTCCAGTTCCCCTGATTATTAGGACTCCTGGTTTATAATCTCCTGTTAAAACCATTTTCGTGGTGGCTTACAAATCTTCCGCCAGAAGAATATACCATAGCAAGTGGAAACGGTTCTCCGTATGGGCTTCGCAGCAGGCATTGGACCCATTTACTGCTCCTGTATCTGCTGTATTAGAGTTTTTGGCAGGGATTTTTCAGCAAGGTGCCAGTTCCTCCACTGTCAAAAGTCCAACTGGCTGCAATTACTAATTTTTGTGTGGGGGAAAGTATGTCTTCCTTATCCTCTTCTAAACTTTGCAAGACCTTCCTTAAAGGTTCCTTCCTTTTAAGACCCCCCGATGAGGGATCCTATGCCTCCATGGGACTTTAGTTTTGTGCTTCAAGTTTTAGTCTCCCCCTCCTTTTGAGCCTGCAGCTTCAGTAGATTTGCAGCATCTGTCTTGGAAGACTGCCTTTTTGGTCACTATTACTTCTGCCAGGGGGGTGTCTGAACTTCAAGCACTGTCCACCAAGGTTCTTAACACGATTTTTCATAAGGGCAGGGTTTCTCTGTGCACTAACCTGTCCTGTCTTCCCAAAGTAGCATCAGAAGCCAATATTAATCAGACTATCAATCTTTCTGTCTTTTTTCCTAATTTCCAGAATAGAAGTGAATATAAACTGCATCTGCTAGATTTACACAGGCAGTTGCAATTCTGCTTACACAGGACGAAAGCTTTTCGTAAATCTGATCAGTTGTTTGTTTCTTACTCAAAACCCTTCTTAGGGAAGCCAGTTTCTAAGGTGACAATTGCTCATTGGATTTCCCAGTGCATTATTCGAGCATATTCTGTCAAGTGAATTTCGCCACCGGGTCAGGTAAAAGCGCATTCCATCAGGTCTATGGCTACTTCAACGGCCTTTTGGTCCAAGGTGTCACTGGATGATATTTGTTTTGCAGCTACTTGGTCCTCATCTCATTCCATCATCTCACATTACAGATTGGACATTGTATCCAAGAGCAGGGCATCCTTTGGCTCCGCGGTGCTCCGGAATATCCTTCCATGAGGGCCACCCAGGTGTTAATAGCTGGGGACTCTGTCCCACAGTTTGAAGACCAAATGAAGTCAACTACTTCAGATAAAGAAGTTATGTACTCAGCATAACATTCCATCTGAGTAGTTGTACTTCATTTGTCTTCAACCATCCTCCCTCCTTTCCCCGACCTTGTCACTATTGTCCTAGCCATGTATATGAGAGATGAACATTCCAGGAGCATCCCTTGTTATGCTTTGGCTCAGGAATTTTGGGCTGCCAGTAGTGGTAAGGTCTTGTTGGGTCAGGTGTATGTTATATGTTGAGCAGCAAACTCAATCTGAAGGGAGGAAGGAAACAGGGGTATTATGGGTAAGGGGAGGAGCTTGGAGCTTAGATGCTGGATATGCGGCCGTGTCGATCTGATATGGATCCATAACCCATAGGTTGAAGACAAATGAAGTACAACTACTCAGATGGAATGTTATGGTGACTACATAACTTTTTAAAGAAATAGAAACTAAGGTCTTAGAGTACCTGCAAAGTGAAGGATTCAGTGTAGAAAATCTAATTCAGAAAGCACCGCAACAGGATAGAGTAATGGATATCCAAATTAAGGGGAAATCGGTGAAACAGGAAGCAATTGGTCAGGTGCCATATGAAGATAATTTGGAGCCTTCCACAGGAAACCAGTTTAAACATTCACTTGAAGCAAGGGAAGGAACAGGAAACTGGAAACTCTGATGCAGTCAATGTTGAGGAGTGATAGGCCAGTGAGTTCCCATATGATAGAGCAACGAATGGCATGGGACTGAAGTTGAAAAGAATGTGCCACAGGAAGATGCTATAGAATGTATGCAGGAATTGAAAAACAAGGGTTGTGCCCTTAGTTTGGAAGGTTTACCCCGGGGGTCATCTCTGTGTCACTACTAGACAGAGGCATAGTAAACTAAACCCTAAAAGGGCGTAGTATTCTCATCCTAAGGGGTGGTGTAAGCCACATACACTCTGGCTAGGCTTATAAATGCCTTAGGGCAGATAGCCTAGTACGAACCTATGAACCTATGAAAATGAGCTAAGAGAAGAGTTGCTTGATTTAATAGACATAGATATATCAAGATCAATGAAAGAAGTAGACTGCAGAAAATTAATAAAACCCAAAACGTCAGAAGTTTGATAAAACAAATGAACACAATAATTATGGCTGTTCATAGAGACCCATGTGATATAACAGAAGTAAACAGGATATAGCACCGTGTGGCTAAATTAATAACTGATAAAGTTCTACCACAAGAACACTGGGTAGTGAGGGAAAGGAAGGGGAGAAATCGAATACCACCATGGAAATATCGAATAGAGAAAACTATAAAGCAGTTAAGACAAGAAGTGTCACTGTTAGAAGATTATAGAAGAGGGAGTAGATCAATAAAAATACTAAGAAAAATAGATGTGATAAAAGCAATGCAGAGTATTATAACAGACCAGGATCTATCATGCACTAATGCAAATAACAAACTAAAAATTTTAGCACATGCGGAAAGACTTAGAAGATACGAAAATAAATATAAAGGAAAAGTATAAAATAAGCAATTTATTGATGATCCAAAAAGGTTTTATAGAGAATTGGGAAATAAGGGAAAAGGAATTGAAAGACCGCCAAAAAAATAAGAAACAGATACATTTTGGAAAAATATCTATGAAGATCCTATTGAACATAACAAAAATGCTAAATGGATAGAAGCAGTTAAAGAAAAATAAGAGGTTCAAAGGTACAAGATATTAAATGGGATGAAGTAACAGCCAGAGAGATTCAAACAAAGTTTGAGAAAAGCCTCTAATTGGAAAACCCCAGGCCCAGATGCAGTAGCTAATTTTTGGCTGAAAGCATTAACATCTTTGCACGAAAATTTAGCCATGAGTAAGAACTATTTATATGCACACCCGGAACAGACACCAACCTGGTTCACAACAGAAAAAACAATGCTCCCACATAAGAATGAATCTTCAAGTTTCCCTAAACATTATAGACCAGTAACTTGCCTTCCAACGATATATAAACTATACACGAAAACTGATGCTGACAGAGTTTATAGTCATTTAGAAGAAAACTCAATTATGGCAGTAGAACAAAAGGGTAATAAAAGAAAGTCAAGCGAAACAAAGGATCATTTGTTGTTAAATAAAGTCATTGTGGAGAACTGTTAAAAGGGGAAGACTCTAAGTATGGCGTGGATTAACTACAAAAAAGCATCTTATAGTATCCCACATTCATGGATAAGAGTGCTTAGGGTCTATATTAGATCCACGAACGCTTAAATGTTCGAATCTCTGAAGGTCGACCTTTAGAGATTGAACAGTTAAGCGTTTGAAATTCTGTAAAAATTAAAAAAAAAAAAATCGCAAGTGAAAAAAAAACGAAAGGGTTTTAGCAGGGGGCAAGCCCCCCCACACACCCCGCTAATTAAATATACCAACTCCAAGATCACGCTACAGTGTAGGGAATGGGAAATTTCCCCTTACCACATTGTAGTTCACTGAAATGCGATCTCTGAATTGGTATATTTAAGTAGCAGGGATGTGTGGGGGGGTGCAGGGGGGCTTGCGCCCCAGCTATAACCCTTTCCTTGTATTTTTTTTTTTTTATTTATTTTTTTACAAATTTGAACGTTTAACTGTTCGATCTGTAAAGGTCGACCTTTACAGATTTGAACATTTAAGCATTCGTCGTCGTAATGTAGACCCAAGTGCTTAAATATGTATAAGATACACACCCTACACTGATCGACTACATTATAGTGACCATGAAACAATGGCAGACCACTTTGCAATTAAGCCATGATAAAGGAAAAATTATTATCCCAGGGATAAAAATTCAAAGGGGGATATTCCAGGGTGACTCTCTGTCACCACTGCTATACTGCCTTGCCCTTAACCCATTAAGCTGTCTACTTAACAGCTTAGGCCATGTCTATAATTTGGCTCCTAGAAAACAACAAAGTGTAAAGATTTCTCATCTTCTCTTTGTCAATGATTTAAAATTGTATAGCTCATCAGATGAGGAATTGAAAGCACAACTGCAAGTTGTCAAAACTTTTTCAGATGATATATGAATGTCATTTCGTCTTGATAAATCTGCAAAAGCAACCTTTAAAGCAGGAAAACTGCAACTATGGAAGACATCAGTTTGGGACAAGAATGTGATATAAAAGAACTTGAGCAAGAGGGAGTGTATAAATACTTGGGAACTGATGAAGGATCAACAATAAAACATGAACAGATGCGAATAAAACTTAGTAAGGAATACTTCAGAAGATTTAAATTAATCCCGAAAACAGCACTGACATCTAGGAGCAAAATTCAAGCTAAAAACAATTTGCTGTTCCTGTCCTAACTTAAAGTTTTGGAGTGATTGACTGGTCCCAAAACATGTTGGATAGAGTAGACAGAAAAGCAAGTAGGATGCATCATTCTCACCAAATGATTTATAAAAATCATTGCATACCGAGATTATATATTTCCTATTCTGAAGGAGGGATGGGCCTTCTTGAAATTGATTATATGTATAGATCTGCAGTCGTGGGACTCCACACATATTTGCTGACCTCACAAGACCCAAACGTAATGAAAGTTTTGAAACATGAGAATAAATCTAAGATGACTTCTCTGCTTAATTTAGCAGAAGCATATTGGCGTCAAGCAGGAATGGAAATCAAACCAGAAGTGGATAAAAATCAGGCAGCAACTGAATGTGCCAAAAAACAAAAGAAATACTATAAGGTGAAGGACCGATGAGAAGGCAAGAAATGTAGAAAAAGCAGAAAACTTCTGGAAGACCCTCATGTTGATCAAGAACAAACGCAGGAATAGTTAAGGAGAGGCAAATTCAAACCAAGAGATGAAAGGTTAATATTGGCAGCCCAAGACAGTGAGCTACTACACATTGGTTTACAAAGTCCATTGAACATGTGGAAGAAACAGACAAATGTAGGTTTTGTAAAACTGAATTGAAACAGTTGCACACCTTGTTGCAGACTGCAACATACTAATGGCAGAAGGACTGTATACTGAAAGGCATAATAATGTGGCAAGATTATTGCACTGGGGATTGTGCAAACATTATGATATTGAAATGGATGAAAAACACTGAAAACATGAACCACAAAGCATCATAGAAAATGATGAAGTTTATATCACATGGGACCATCCATTACCAACAGTTCAAAAGACAGATGCTAGAAAACCGGATATAGTGGTCCAAGAAAAGAAGACAAGAGTAGCATTGATCATTGAAATCGCCACACCCAGTGACTACAGTATCTTGCGTACAGAGAGACACAGAGTCATAAAATATCAGGATTTGCAGGTAGAAACAAGAGCAATGTGGAAGAATGATACCCAGACAGTTCCAATAGTACTAGGAGCAACAGGTCTTATAAAAAGAATCTACAAACACATTTAGGTATGTTACCAATCCATGTAACGCCGTACGAATTGCAGGTGGAGTCATTACTGGGCACATTGCAGGTGCTCCAAAGAGTACTTTTGGCGAACATCAAAGACTGAAACAATACTAATTTCATGAACTTTAATTGTACTTTGACTTAGGAGTGGGGTCTATTCCTGTCTTGGTATTAGAAACCCAAAAGACTTGGAGAAAATAATAAAAAAAAAAACAGACATCTCACACATCCACTTAAGCAGCATGTTTATAAAACAACATGCAACCTTTCTAAGTTTAACCCAGAAATGTTCACTAATACCGTATCATCTATTAACTGGACCGTCTTAAAAAAATCCTCCCTATAGATGATGCTGTAAATGAATTCAGGACAACTTTACTGAATATCCCAAACAGCCTTGCACCTTCTAGAAGGAAGAGACTAAAACAATCCAATTTTGCTATCTAAAAATAGCAGAATGTTAATGCAGGATAGAGGGAAAAGTATGGAAAGAATGGCAAAAATGTAAAAGGCCACAGTATCTTGAAAA
This sequence comes from Protopterus annectens, assembly GCF_019279795.1. Taxonomy (NCBI): domain Eukaryota; kingdom Metazoa; phylum Chordata; order Ceratodontiformes; family Protopteridae; genus Protopterus; species Protopterus annectens. The sequence continues at coordinate 269,876,426 of NC_056748.1, read as the reverse complement.
CTTCAGAATGGTTAACAGTCTTACCAAAAAGCAAATAAATGAAGGCAACTATACTATAATAACTTTCAGAATAGTAGTAAACATAGTCGTAAAAAATTGACAGCCAACAAAGAAATCTTGCATCCTGGCCAAAACTTTAACCCTAACCCCTCTCCCAATAACTCTTATATTCCAGATAGTACAGTATCTCTAACAAAGTATTCTCCAACATCATCTCTAACAAAGTATTCTCCAACATCTAATCCTAACCCTGCTCGACAGCAATGTATTACCACATCCACTTTCACCTTGAAATGTGTGCCACACTCTATATAAAACTGCTGTTAAACTCAAACCATGCTGTACATCATCTGATGACCTTCCAAGCGTGTACCTTAAAGCAGCAGCCAGTAACATTGCCTGTCCTGTCTCAATCCTTATAAATTGAGCATTCCAGGAATCACATGTTCCTTTTCTCTGGAAAAAGTCACACATTATCCCTCTGCACAAACGAGGAAGTTCAACAGACATTACTAACTTTAGACCTATATCAGTCTTATCCACCTGTCTCCAAAATACTTGAAACATGTATTCAACAATAATTGCTAAACTATCTGCTACAAGAGGAACTCCTATCCCCCACACAACATGACTTTCATCCTTCCCAAGGTGCTAGTACACACTTCTAACCTATGTAGATACTGTCGGTAAAGCTAGAGATAATAGCAAACTAGTCTCCTCCTTTATTTCTAGACTTGTGTAAAGCTTTCATCTCAGTTTGTCACAGACTTGTACTTTAAATGTCCTCAAGACTCTCTTAGCCACCCTTCTGTGGTTCAAAAATTATATATCCAATAGGTATCTGTCAGTAAAATGGCACTCCACTCTGTCTCCATACCTCCCAGTCACCACCTGTGTACCACAAGGGTCTGTATCCTTGGTCCCCTCATTTTTAACATTCTCAGCAACACCCTCAACACATCCACACAATAGGCCTCTCTAATACAGTACACAGTTGCCCCACACTCATTTGCACATCTGACAACATGCCACACCTATAAACAATTACTCAGGAAGCTTTAACAGACATTGAAACATGGCTTTGTAACTCAGACCTCGAGCTTAACAGCAAAAAAATGAAAAAAAGGTAAACTAAATGTGGACAGATACCTATTCATACCTTACACCTCGCCAACATACTTTACACCTCCTCAACTCTCCCTTCTTCACTCATTTCCTTATTTTATCAATTTTTCTTCCCTGGCTTTCTCTCCAAATATAACATAAGTTTGCTTTTCTCTCACTTCATATTGCAGTTCCTGTTTGTTTTATACTAACGTACTTGTGATTTCTCTGTACACTGGCTAAAATGTTTCTAAATATTAAATCATTGTCCTGCAATGTTTTTATGTTATGTCTAATTTGGTATAATGATTTAAACTGTAGATGTTGTTTGTATTATTTTTGAAGAGCTTTTCTTCTCAGGCCACCGCTAAAAGTGAGCTCTTACACAATTGGACTTTCCTGGTAATCAAATGTTAGTAAATAAATAAACAGAAATGTTTTTCTCCTTTTCATAAGACTGTGTAAAAAAATAAAACATCGCTTCAAGTAATTGTATCCTGCATTACTTCAAGTCTTCTATCCACTTGGATAAATATATAAAAGTATCTGAATATTTATTGTTGCACTGTTAGTCAAAACTAATATAATATTTTCCTTGTGGAAAATTGTTTAATATAAGCATGAGAATTTGTTATTCATATTCTTGTATTGTCTTGAATATTTTGTAATGCGTTTTTAAAACATGTTTTACAATTATGAGGTATAACAGCCAATCATCGTTAAGTTTACACTATTTAAACACTAATTTTATGTTCATTGGGTTATTCTGATGAAGTCAACTGGCATTGACGAAAGCGCTTAATTTTATTTGAGTTTTGCTTTTGGAATAAATTGTCTTATGGACTCGCAACAGTAGTGCTTATTTTGGTTTCATTTGTTGTATTTGAGCACTACTGCACCACCTTTTTGGTCACTTGGATAAAAAAACCGACTCAGACCTTCAACATGCACAAGGTGAACTAAAAGAGAAAAGAAGAATTGGAGGCAACAGAAGATGGTGAGGGGGGCAAGCAACCAATCAACACTTCAAGGGAAAGCTTTCCTACAAAGCCATTTTTTGTTCTCCAACAGAAAATGATGAATTAAGCAAAGGACATGAAACGGTTTTCAGAACAGGTGGTAGGTACCATAAAAACAATTAAATGAGAACAGTATTAAAAAAAAATAAATAAATGTCTACATGGAAAAGAATGAGATATAACGAAAATGTGAGTTGCATTCTGAATGATGCTTTAAAACAATGGAATCAGTATATGCCTGAGCGAAAATAACCATAATAAAAGTATTTTAGCTCAAATGTGGACTAGAGTAAATGAATATATTACAAATAATTAGTGGTGGGAAATATGTCTTTAGTCTCAGATAATGCAATTAAATCAAGAACATTTAGAATTATTGCTTGAAAATGTGTGTAAAAATATCTTTGTATCCCTAAAAAAAGACTTGAACAGATTTTCATATAAACATTAAGCATATGTTAGAGATGTGGAGATTCAGGAAGATGCTCTTGAGAGTATATATTTTGGGAATCTGAAGAGTTGCCGTACTATAAATTGTTTTGAATAATATGCTAAGCTTTATACTTGGAAGAGAAATTAACCTCAGTGTAGAGTTTTTGTTGAGTTGTTGTTAAATAGCATATACTAAACTGGTAAAAGCTTAGCTAACTTTAGTGGTGAAATAAAGTAATAACTGGAAAATAGAAAATCATAGAAAAACTGACAACAAAAGAGTTTGAAAAGATGAGTACAGAAATTAAAAATATGGAACTGAAAACTGTTAGAGATCAGAAACAGAACTACATATTAGAAAAATGGGCTATATTGGCTACTGTAATGGAAACTGAGATTGAAGATGACCTTGACATGGAACAAACTACCCAAAATGTATTATCTATTAAGTAAAGTAGACTGCAGTACAAGTGAGAAAGGCTGCAGAAATACCTCACTAAAAGAATCACAGCCCTAAAGCAGATACCCTATGCTGACCATCTAAAAAAAAAAAAAAAAACTCCAGCTATACTCTGTGGCACATCTTCTACTCAGATCCAATCTCTGCTTAACATACAAGGCTATATCAGACCCTGAGCTGTTGGACATGCTCCACTTAAAGAAATCCCAATCCCTTAGAGCCACACGCTTCAGGGATCTAAACCTTGTCATCACAATGAACAAAACATGCTGGAGGGATAGGTTCCTGACCCAGAGGCTCTCCATACTCTGGAATAGACTTCCCATACATATCAAGCAGAGCACCTCCTTGGCCCTCTTCAAAAGGAACCTTGACGATTGGATGGGTGATAGGAAATTCACCCCAGGGGTCACATCAGTCGCCCTGGTAGACAGGGGTCCAGGGAAGTAAATATTGTGGGAAAAATATCCAGAGAATTGTTATGGCTAGGCTTGTATAGGCCCTCGGGCCGATAGCCTAGTACCAACCTATGACCCTACGAGAACACTGATTTAGTTCTTAAGACTTGGAATGTAGTAAAATAAAGCAATATGGTCACTAGTGAATCCATGTTATAAGAAGTTAGTTTGTGCATTTAACTGTTTAAAACTTGAGATGAAGATTAGATAGAATAGTTGAATGTTGTCTTTTAATTTTTGTGCTTAAGAATGACAAATTAATATAAGTTGAATGTAAGCACCGATTGAACAACATAAGGCTAGTTGTTTTTAATAAATATGCAAAATAGAAGTATCAACGGTCAGTGCCAGAGTAACAAGTTTCTTTTTCTTAGGATAACACTTCCAGTTATTTTATCTCCTTTACAATATTAAGTACTTTGATCAATTAGAATTTGTTTAGATTTTGATTTTGTGGTATTTGCTTTCTTGACATTCAGTAGCATTAAACTTAGTAAGGCCTTGTGGTCTTTCCCTTCCTTTGATACCAAAGTGTGGACATTAAAGTTTTATAAAGTACAAGCAGTTTTCGGGTATCTACACAGTACTATAATGATATTGTAAAGAGAAAGGCACCATAAGAATTGAGTTAAACTGTAGGAGAAGGTGGAGTTTTCCATTAAGGACCTGCTGGAAATCCAATATCGTACTTTCTCCTTATTTCTTGAACTCACACCTGTTTCATCATCATCCCCTATCACTCATGGGTACCAGAACCAGGGGGGGGGCACATACTCTTTCAACAGCTGCCTAATATGCCCTGAAACTGCTGCCAGAAAAGTGATTACACATAAATATTTGTATTGGAATTTCAGAGATAACCACAAGGTCAGGCAGCCATAAAAATATATATGGAGTGATAAATCATCATCATTTCCTGGCTGCATTACCTCACGGTTGCCATGGAAAAGCCTATGTGAGTATTCCCGAGGCCTACTGATCAACTTCTTTTTTCAAAGAATTAGGGCAAAGACAAAAATAATAGGGGAATGAAGGCTCAAATCCTAGGAACATTTTAAAGCTTTTATTTATTTAGTTGCCATTTATTTACTTGGAAATTCTGACTGGGCCAAAAAGAGCCCCTTTTCGCAGAAGCCTTTGGAGAAAAGCCCCACTTTACAAAAATTAAAGACAGAATAAACAAAAACATAGGGTACATATATGTAATAATTGCAGTTATAGTAAAACTTGTAAGAGGAAGGCAATACAGTACAATTAAACAGTTACAGTAAGACGTGAATAGCAGGCAATACAGTACATTCTTTAAGGTACAAAAGGTATTATAGGACAGTAGTACAGTCTTTGTGACAGAAAAGGCATTCTGGTACAGTCTTAATGTGGAGATGCAAAAGAAAGAGGGGGTTTAGGAAAAAGATTTGTGCTTTGAAGTAAATTAATTGGGTAAGTGTCAAGTATGTTAAAAAGTATAATAGAATGGGGGTAAAGTACAGTCAGATGATGTGATAGAGCTGTTAGAGAGAGGGAAAGGGAGGAATATAAGAGGTCATGAGGCAAGAGGATATGGATGCATACATTACTTCATTTAGAATTTTAATACAACAGGATTTGCATTAGCATGCATTTTCTGATTAATATAAGTATGGAACTCTAATGTCTGGCATTAGTGACTGACTTACTAATTTTCTGCATACCTCTTAACTTTTGCTTAAGAATTCTAAACAAAGCCAGTAATGATGAGGGTATCAAGGGCAGATTTTAAATATTGCTGTTATAAACTTAGAAAGATTTTAGAATAACAGGTTTTGCATTAGCATGCATTTTCTGATGGATATGAGGTCTCAAGACTCGAATATCTCATTTAGTTGGCACAGTTTTCAATGGTTTGCCAGAAAACCACATATTTTATGAATAACAGACTGAAAATGTTAGGCAAAAATCTGGACATTATGTGAAATTTTGTAGAATTGAGGGGTATGATCCTGAATGATTTACCAGAAAATAAACATTTTACAAGGGACAGGTGAAAAATATGAGGCAAAATTAGGGATGTTCTGCAAAATTCTGGACAGTTAATTTATTGTTTCTGGCTTGTTTACCAGGTAAGTGGACTGGCCTATTGATGTTTTCAGCCGCCACCTGAGATCAACAGCACCAAAGATAACAATTTACACAAGTACAGTAAGACATTACATTCATGTACATACTTCAAACAGTTAAAAGATACGTTTAATTTCCATATGTTGGTGCAGACCTGCATATTTATTGCCTTTTACCTACTGAATACCAGGACGGGCTTTCGGTCTCCTGTCTAATAGCCTGTTTTGGGCAGAATTAGTCAGAGAGGTACTTTTCACTGGAACTAGACTAACCCCCAGTGTAGTTATCACTTTGCTGTATTTAATTATTCGTTCATTTTCTTACACTCACTTTATGGTATTTAGGATCATTATGGCATAGTCAGAGACTTCCTGACAAGCTATAGGATTAAGCCGTAAAACAGTTTAGATTCTTAGATAATCCAAGGCAAACAACTCTTATGACCATTCATGCTTTGCCAGTACCCCCCTTCCTGAAGCAGCACCTCCTTTTTCCTGGAGGGCCATACTAGTAAAACCCAGATTAAATATGTGGATACCCATCCAGTCGCTAGTTTAGATGGTGAAGTTTATTCCAAAGGTTTGGGAGGTGCTGCCTTATAAACATGCCTCTCCATTGTGCAGAATTTATTTGTTGGTAAAGATTTAGGTCCCTGGTTCTAGTACTAGCAGAGAAAAAGGAGGCCCAGGACAAATGGGTCTCTAATGGTGCAGCAAGCAAGAAGACAGATTTCCTCTCAAAAGTCTTTAAGGTGCTGAATAAAACGATAGAGCTTCCAGCATATCTTCATAGCTCAAGGATTTTAGGCCTGTGATCTTTTCTGGTTAGGAATATTTAGGATTTTGCTAATTGTTTAATATGATTCATGAGATCCACCCCAAAGGGGGCATTATATTCAATAATTGTCCTGATCAATACTGAGTATAAGGGATTGATTACCCCTTTAGACTATGAGGATATTCCTTTGACAATTAGGTGGGCTAAATAAAAAGATTTCCTAACCATTGTGATCACATGATGGCCAAAAGAGAGGAAGCTATGAACCAATGTATCTAGGTTCCTGACAATTTTTTTATTTTGTAGTTATGTGTTGGCTGTAGAGTATTCTGGACGAAGGGTTGTCTACCAAAAGTGATACTACACTTTTGGACATTTAGTTTGAGCTCATTTTAGTACATCAAGGATTTTCTAGGTAGAGTTCATTCAGAAGAGTTTGGGTTTCTACTGTGATTTACAGCCTTCAGTTTGCATACATCTGCAGACCTGTTGACCAGAGTTCTTGGCTCTCTTCTTGTAGATCAGAGAAGTAAATACCAAAAAAAGAGATGTTCCAGCACTGAAACCTGAGGGTATACCACTGGTCACATTCATACTTACTAATGAGGCACTTACAAATCGCACTGTGTGGGCTCTTTCAGCTGCTTTGCTATCCATCTTCCTACATACGGGGTTGATTTTTAATGCAATTAGCTTTTGTATGATGCCAGAATTGGGATTGTAGTTGAAATCCTTCACCAGGTCAAGGTACATCACATGCAGATTGGAAAAACAATTTGCAAAGGAACAATGTGAGGATATATGTATGGTTCCCAAATATGCAACAAAGTCAAGAAGAGTTAAGATCTTTGCTTGGAAGTGTTTATATACCCCAAGCAGACTCCAGACTTTTTTCCTCAAATTTATTGCAAATATTGGAGGTGTGATGGGGAAGAAAGAGGTAAGTGGGACCATATGTATTTCGGAGTGTATTGAGATGGCATACTAAAAATTCCCTGCAGCATACTGTTTCAGAAATATTGGGTGAGCAAATTTGTGTAACAAATGAAATTATTTTTTTTTTGTGATGTAGAGTTGGAATTGCCTAGACATAGTAAGGTCTTGCTGAATTTAATTCTGGTGGCTGCCAAAAAAGCAGTTACTATAAAATGGAAATCAAAGTATAAACCAAGTGTATTAGGAGGAGTGAATATATTAATAGAGAGAAAAGAACTGGAAGTGAGATCTTTAGAAAACAGTAGGAGCAAATTACGTAGAAAAAATGGGAATTGTGGGAACAATTCATGCAGAATAATGTTTTGGAGGAGGAATGTGGTTTATGGGAAGACTGGAATTGAATGAGCTATATAATGTCCAATTAACAATGACCATATATAAGATTGTATGTAATGTGTAATGTTTGCAACTGAAAATCTATCAATATGATTTGTTTTCATTTATATAAATTTATGATTGCCTCTGTTGTAAGTGATAATTCAATAGAGGTGTTTCTCCTTAGGGAAAAAAAAACACACCATATGCACTGCATGGCCACCACCTACAGCCTCTATAACCTTTTTGAAGAAGTTTACTGGGTTAAATAGGAACTACCCTTCGCAAAGCCAAACTGTTAAGGATCAGTTCAGACAAGAGTGTTGATATCACAGTTTATGAGGTTGGTTATAATACACCCCATGATTTTCCAGATGAGGCTTGTAAGGCTGATAGGAATTTACCTACCCAGGTAAGCTGTAAGGCCACTGTTATGGAGGGGCATCAGCATTGCAGTGAGCCACTCATCAGGGACAAAGCCAGTAACTAAACTAAGTTAAACACTTGAGTGTGTACAAGGGCATGTTTAGCCCTATTATGCAACCAAGTATATGATCTACTGCAAGAAATAAAGATACAGTCAAAAGGATTGCTGTATACCAGAAATCTGACAAAACCAAGCATCTTGCATTTTTTTCTTATCCAGATGTTAGTGTTATAAAAGGTTTTATGGAGAGTAACGAACCTAGTTAATAAACTGTGTGATGAACTTAAATGGGATAGTCCTTGGCAGTACTGAATATTTTTACTCTGGCCTTTGGTGGAATGAAACCTTAGCAAAAGGACTTGATGGGCCCCCTACTGTCTGTTCCCCCTGCATACCTCTATTGTTTTCTCGGTTTTTACCCCATCTTGGTCTTATGACACCATTCAGATTACTTTTTTTCTTGTTTCCTCATACTTTTTGAACTCTTCAGATTGTTCCTGTATTTTTTCAATATGTCCTAAATGGCTAAGATTATACCACAATAAACGAGGAGGAAATAATCAAATTAAGCCAGCAGTCTCAGCCACCCCCCTCCCCAACTGAAGCCATTTTGTTCTAGAGGCTCAGAGTCGCATTTTAGAGGGGTTTTTTTCTTCAAATCTTTTGAACCAAAAGTGGCCTGAACAAAAATTGTGGCTAAAGAAAGAAATTCATTCGTAGTCTTCAAGTCTGTATTCACTTCCTGCATCCTTTCAGCATGCCCTAAACAGTCAAGACTGTAGTGTAATAACTGCGGAAGAAATACAAGAATTAAACTGATAGTCTGGAGGCTGGACCTCAGGGACCATGGGATTCCAGATAGTGTGAGGTACCTTTTAGAGCTTTTTCCCCAGCCTTTTGTTGCAGTTATGGCCTGGATCAAAAATCATGACTAACTAAAGAAATAGTCTTATTTTTAATTTCAAGGAAGAAATAAGTTGTGCCCAAGGCTTAATGATCAAAGTTAACTAAAAATTTTGTTCCCAATAAACTGAGAAGATAAATTCTTGCAAGGATATGTGAATCATATCTTAAAATAGTGTCTATCTCCTTGTCAAAAAAAATATACAGTCACCCTTTTGTATTCCTCTGTTATTGGATTATGATGAAAGTGAATGACTAAATTACCTCAGTCATATATTCGAAGTTACTGGTGTCAAACATCAGACAGCTTGCCTACTCATCCCACCCCTAAAAGATAATTACCACCATCTGTGTATCCATCTGACAGCCAGAGTATAGAAATGTATTTTAATTTGTTGATCACAGATGTACAGTATATTCAGAATATGTCTCCTTATCCTTACCACCCAAAGTTAGCCAGATGTATACCCTTCTGATATGTGATTATCAGAAAATTGATGGAAAATTATTATAGTTGTGTATTCTAACCTGTTGTGCCTAGACAGTACACTGCCCCCCACACAAGCTATAGTGATGTTTTGTGCATACCTTTGAGGTATGATTGTCTGAAAAGTTAAAGAAATAATGACTACACTGTCACAACCCGACAAAAGACACAATGACCTGTGCATAGTGTCTTGGAGGTTTAACTGTGAGGAAAATTAGAGAAATCATGACTGGAGTGAGTGTGCGGAAAATTTAAGAAACACTGTTCCCAGTTCCCACCATCCACACACACAAGCTGTAGCAGCGTTCTGTGCTTGCTTCTGAGCAGGGACAGTTGTAGAATAGGTGGGTCCAGGGCAAAAGCCCTGAATAAGCCTGTGTCAAGCTCCACTTCTACAACCTGAGTTGTGGATGTTGCCATGATCTAGATTTTGCTGACCACCTTCATAGCCCAAGTTGCAGTGTTTCTTTAAGGGGCCTCATTTGACTCTTGAACTTGGTGATAATTCTATAGAATGTTAATACTTTGACAGGACAGCATGTTTTAGATGGTGGGAGCTCATTTTTTTTTCAGATTTGTTGATGACCTTTTATACTTTATGCTGGTTTCAGGCCAATGCAGAATTTTTTTATATGGTAGGAAGCGGAATGCATTCTGCTGCAGGTGCCTTCTTTAAGTTCTGAAGTTCCTTTACAAGTTCTTAGTTTATATGCTTTCTCCTTGGGGTAGTGTATGCATGAAAAACAGATTGCTTAAGAGAGACTGAACTGTCCTAGGAGCTACAGTTCTGCTTAAACACTGGCAGTTCTTTACACTCTGTAGCTGGTCTTTCCATTCCTCTTCAAGGTATGCTGCTGATAAGAGTGGTGCTAGTCATTCCCCTGCAAGAGCAGCACTTGTATTTATTTATCAGTCTTTGAGCTTTTCCTCTGGAAAAAACTAATTGTACAAAGAGGACAATGACTGTCCGCCATATGCTGTTATAACAGGTGTACTAATGTGGAGTGATTGTGATCCTGTCTAATAGTGCCTGATTGGTACCTCTGACATTGCAAAGTATTCAGTTTTCTCACTTGTGACTGAATACTGTACTGTACTAGAATTCACTGTCCCGTATTTAACTAAGTGCAGTATGGAGATATTCAGTACTATAATTAATTTGGTTTTGCAGGATAAGCATGTGTCTTAGTTTTCGTAATAATTATGAAAGTACCATTTTTTATGTCGATATTGATACTGATTATAAAACATTTCTGTTGAAGACTTTTCATAAAGTCAAATGGAAAGAAAGAAATGAAGAGGTTTTCAGTGACCCTTTTCAGACAAAAAGTAGAAGTGATGTAGATTTAGTTAAGTAAGGGACTTGAAAGTTCATTATTGCTTTTCTAAGTGCTCATTGTCTGGGACACGTGTTGTTGAAATGTGAAAATTTGCATGACATATCACACCTGTAATCAGTATTTAGGCCTTAAATACGCTTTATTTCAGTGTTACAAAGCATTGTGTTAGTTCAACTGTTTCATATTATATTGATGTGTTTCACTTACGAGGTCACAGATTGCTGCCAAAGTTGTAAGAAAATCATTTTTTTATTGAAACAAGAATATTTACAATTTTCCATGTTCCTTTTTGACCAAGATCCTTGATCACACAAGAATGGGGATATTATTGCTGCAGTAGTCTGAATTGTAACTCTTTTTTCTTGTTAATGTTTTAATTATATGCTACATTTAACCTTCCAAGTATATAAATCTGTTATCTTGAAATTTTCCAGGTCATGCCCGAGTACTTAATGAAGCGTTATAACTTAGGTAGTCCTACAATGCAAGCATTTTGCAGAAAGTTTCTGCCAGCTCCTCTTTTAGGTAGGTGTAAATCTTAATGATTTTTAATTATGATAGTTTAGGATATGTTGTTTTCATGTTTTATAACCATCAGTCTTAGTTTTACTGTTAACATTGTTATGTGGGCCTCAGGGTTCGGATAAGGTTTCATGAACTATAACTGTATTTTGTATAAATTCTAAATATTGCTGATGTAACTAAGAATATCTTACACTGGATCCCCTTCTAATATTCGAAAGGCCATATCATCGAATTTCATTTTCGTGAGATGAAAATCACGAAACTGAAATACCCAAATGGCGAATTTTTCCCAGGGCAAGTAAACACTTGCCTAACATGTCCTTTTCTGCACTGTAGTACGATCCTGGAGTTGGTATATATAGTTAGAGGGCATGGGGGATGTAGCCTCCAACCAGGGTGGGTTTTATTTACTCTGGTGTATGTTTCATTGAAGTTTGGGCAAATGTTTACTTGCCCTGAGAAAAATTCACCATTCGAGTATTTTGTTTTCGTGATTTTCGTCTTGCAAAAAAGAAATTCGATGATATGGCCTTTCAAATATTAGAAGTATATCCCTTACACTAGTAAAGTGGTTTTCTGATGACAATTTCAGTCAGTGAGTTAACAGTTAATTAGCAGCTGACACTTTTTTAGCAGGTTACAGTTATTTACTTATTTTGACAGTATTAACTGCGTAAACAGCACTTAGCCTCTTTAGTAGGGGAGACCCAATGTTTTTCTGTACTGACTGGGCAAGGTTTGACCAGAGCACCATGTAAGGTCTGTTATTGATCATGTGGAAGTTTGCGTTGAAAGTATACAATGGAACTGTAGAGGGAGGCATCATAGATAGCTGATGAAGTCAGACTGGAAGTGGTGAGCTGTGTGCTGAGTGAAGTTCAGACACTTGTCGAATAAGCTGAATTTTGACTTGCCTCTGATTTTAGTAATTATGTATGCTTCATGAATATCATTAGTGAGGATGTATGAAGTAAATTGTTTTCTGTTGTATATAAAAAAAAAACAAGCCAACTGCCAAAGGTGACCCACAAATCAAATATAAAATAGTAAAAAAACAAAATGTGAGTCAACCTCCACAGTACAAGCTAAAAAAGACACATTGAAATAAAACTTTTATTAAAACAAAAGGTTAGGGTTGCCTCTTCATCAGACCATACAGAACAGAAAAGAACATTTGATTTAATACAATTACTAACCAGTCATCAGTCTACATCAATTAAAGCAATTATGAACAACCAATCAAAGTCACCGTCTCCTAATCAGGGCAGGTTGAAGTGAAATCCCAGAGTTAAGATCAGGTTATCTATGGGCTTGTAAGGAAATAATCCATTTTAGCTCACACATTCAGTGTCACCCCTTCTGAGACTAGGTCTAAGTATCTGTAACACCCTAAACCTAAAAACATTATGCCCTGGATGGGACATAACATGATTAGTTAATGCATTGGTTGATATATTCCTACGAATATGGCCCAAATGTTCAAGTATACACTCCCTTAGCTGTCTAGTTGTCTTATCAGCATAAAAACCAGAGCAGGAGCTGCAGGTAGCAAGGCATACCAGATTGCTGCTCCTGCAACTGTACAAAATGAAATATCAGCAGGAAAAGACCGCAACCACCAAACCAAACTTGTTGGTCGTTATCTATTGGTGGTTGCGGTCTTTCCCTGCTGATATTTCATTTTGTATCGTTGGTTCTTTATATCAGCTTAGTATCCGTTTTTTTATTTTTGCTCCTGCAACTGGCTGTAAATCTAGGGGGAAAAAAGACGTCCTGTAACTGGATGAATAAAACAAACATCAGAGGAAATGGAAGAACAAGCCTTGCAGTTATGGCATGGAAACGTTCCTTTCTTACAGATGGTCTCTACTTCAGTACTTCTAGGCCCATAGCACAGAAGCCTCTTAATGGACATACTGTTCCTAAAAACAAAAGAAGGATGTGCCCCACCTGCCTGCCCAATATTGCAGTCAGCTAGCAAAATAGGCTAGTTCTTTCTTATAACATTGCAATATTGTTGAACATTGCTGGAATATGTAAAAAACAAACTTGAACCATCCTTCATGCCTCTGGGCTGTTATGTCTGATGGATAGTGGATTTAGATGAAAAATAGGTAGCAGCTATATCCTTTCTACTACTAACGGTTACCATACATGTACTGACTATAGAACGATGGTTATAGCCTCTAAGTAAAAAAACATCATTCAGCATATCAAGAGCACTCTCAAAAACATCATCGTTAGTAGATAATATTGAAACCCTCATAGACTGACCTTTGAGTATATTAGAAAAAATGTGGGGGGGGGTACATGCTGAATCTGTGCAAAACCCAATTCCTCCAGCAGGGTTTCCTGTATATTTTAGTTTCCAATGACACAAGACCATTTTTAAAAACTGTAACATCTAAAAAAATCAGTAGATGTTCATGAATGACAAATCTTAAAAAGCCAGACATACTTTCAAGATAATTCACAAAATCAAAAAGCTCACTGATGCTGCCTGCCCATAGGACAAAGACATCATCCACAAATTGTGCATAATATGTAATAAGTTTACAGAATGGGTTGTTAGTTGGACACTTTCATTCTCCCATTGCGCTAACACCAAGTTGGCATAACTGTTAGCGCAAGGTGTGCCCATGGCTACCCCCAACCTTTGCAATTAATGCTGACTTTCAAACAAGAAGATGTTGTTGTCCAATATTAAATCCAATAAAGTACACAAAACTGTGACCATATTGTGCGAATAAGCACTATTATACATCAAACAACAATCTAATAGAGTCCACACTAGCTTGGTTGGGGATGACAGTAAATAATGTTTGAATGTCTAACATCATCAAAAAGATAATCAGAGACATCAAGCCCAGATACTGCTGCAAACAACATAGAAATAAAATGTTGAGTGTCTCTAAGTACTGATGGAACATTGTGCAGTAAAGGTTTGAGCTTATCCTCTACAAATACCAGAAGGGGCTCTGTAACCCATCCATGTCCTGAAACAATAGGGTGCAATGGTGGGTCACAAGTGCTTTTATGAATTTTAGGCAGTCCATGTATTATCAGTGTCAAAGGAAGCTCAACCATAAGACAGTTATAAACACTCAAATCAATTAGACCACACATCAGCAAATCATACAGATCATTTTGTACAGTTCTTAAACATTTATCCACATCCTTGGGGCCAACTTTCATATAAACATTCGAATCATAATTCACCATATAATGGTAAACAGAACTTGTCCTCTTCTAACTGTAATATTCGTAAACCTAGTGGTTTTAATCCTCTTTTGTTTTCCTTGTTGGAAAATTTTGTCAAATTTATGTGAGTGAAATGTTTGATTTATATCATTCCTCTGAACATTGCTTTCAGAATTTAATGTTAGCTGAAAAACAAGCTTTATATGAGTTACAGTCTGAACCCTCCATTAGCATAAGACCTGCGGTTAAGGGAGGGGTTGTTGTTATTTTAAATAGAACTGATTATTTAGCTAGTATGAGTGCTGTGTTGAATGATTTGAATGTTTATATGAAAGTTGGCCCCAAAATGGAAGTAGACACACTGAAGGTATACAGACTCTATGTAGAAGGCACTCCAGCCAAGGACAGATCCTGCAACAGTGCTAGTCTTTGCAACAGAATGTAAACCAAAAAGGGAAAGATTTTTTTGGGCTGTTAACATTAAAAGAAAATTATAGGTGTGAATGAGCTAAAACAAAGTGCAGTGTAAGGGGTAAAAAACAGGTTTTCATTGTTTGCTACCTTGTTAAGTGATTATAAAGTGACATCTTCTTCCATAAAATGAAGAAAAAAGTATGTTTTTCACTGTATCTTGCAAATTTCTTCAGGAGTAATGTCTGTCCATCACACATGTATATATAAAAAAAAAAATATATATATATATATATATATATATATATATATATATATATGTATGTACACATGTATATGTGTGTATATATATATATATATATATATATATATATATATATATATATATATATATATATATATATATTTTTTTTTAATTTATTATCCCCCAGAATGACCAAAATAGACTGCTGTTTCGACTTAATTTTGTTACTCTTTGTCTAATAAGATTGTATCAGGAAGGACAACATTTTCTGCTTTTTTCTGTGTATTCAGTTATAGTGTTTGCTGCATTTTCTGTTCAAAACTGTAGCCCTAGGTTGCACTTTCTAGCTGACGTATGAAGTTTATTTTCTGTGGCTGATAATACATGCTTAAAAATAAATAAGCGTATAGTATGTACCAGGCTTAATATTTAATGCTCTTCATAAAAATTAGTGCTGCAGTAGCCTAAGCTATATGAGTTATATCCTGCTACGGTTATAATAGCCAGACAGCTTCCAAAGCTTTCAGGGCACCTTCCACATGCCCAAGCTATTAGTCAGCATGAGCTGAGCTGACTAAAAGTCAAGTTTGGGTGCCAAGCCCTTCAGAACTTTTCTGCTGCAGAAGAGTGAGCCCCTCTTTGGGCTTTTGAGGATCGGTGGTCAGCTAATGCTGATGCACAACTGGACAGACAAGTTCTCTTCAGGGAAAAAGAACTTTCACTTTACTTTTTTTACTATTTTATTTTTTTAATTCTGCTTTATGCAAACATCAACGTATTACATCTTGTGCAGTCCTCATGCATGGTGGATGTATTCAACTGGTTATAAAAATACAGCATCACAATTTAAGTAATTTTATTTACATAAACATCAAGTGCAGCCTAGACCCAGGAGTACAGTTAAAAATTTTCTGAGATGATATTACATATTGCTTACCTCTTCTGCTTCATATCTTTATCACAGACGTCCTTTTATTGTAATCTCTGACCTTTTATTTCACTGTCTTTAATCAATCCCATGTTTGCTTTCCAGCTTTCTTTCTTCTTCCCAAACTTACTTTTCCTTTTATTAGTTTACTAATCTTGCTGAATTGCTTCCCATTTCAACTTTACTTTTTTGAAAAAAAAATTACCTTTTTCTATAAAACTAAATTAACAAAGCTAGGAGAATGTGTTTTAATAACACTTAACTTTTATGCTAGTGTTGCATTTTTTACTTTTGTGGTAAAAAGTTGTTAAAACTAACAACCTGTTTTTCTGTGGTAAAAGTTGTGTTATTTTACTTTTGGGGCTGGGGAAAGTGTTAAAAGTGGTTCTTACCCTGTTTTATTGGGGTAAAAGTTACTTTTTTTTATAAGTTACCTGTTTTACCGACTGTTGTTGTCAGACTTTCATTGGATTATAGGAGATTACTAGGCTGTCAGCCCAGAAGTCATTTTAAGCCTAGCCGGTTCATCCCAATATAATACCATAAAAATGCTAGTCATTACCCAAGATTGCATTTAATGATGACTGCCCATGTCTAGGAGGGTTGTGGGCTCTATTCCCAGTAAGAATTGATGGTGCCCCATCCATTCATCCAGGTTCTTGAACAGCCTCATAGAGTGGCTCTGTTTCACATGAATTGGTAGAGTGATCCAAAGACACGGCAGTCTTTGGGAGATAAATCTACCCCTCCAGCATGTCCTATTTAAATCGCAGGCCATATTTAGGTCCCTGGAATTGGTAGTCCTACCGCCATTTCATCTATGGATATACAGCAATTTCATTAGGTTTGGGTCTTGGATTGTGCTGTAGGCTAGGCATAAGCCTCCCTTAAGAAGTCTGTACGATATTGAGTATAAGTGACAGGGACTTTAGTCGATCTCTGTAAGGCACATGCTGAAGCCCATTGATCTTTGTGAGAAACCTATAAGATCTTTCTAATTGCTGAAGGTACTTAGTATGGTACATGATAAACGGGGTGTTATACTCAGTTATGGTCCGGATAAGTGCCAAGTATATGGGGGGGTTATAACTTCTTTTGCTCTCAAGGTGATGCCTTTACTAGTCAAGTGTGCCACCTAGAAAACTTTCCTTACTACAGTAGACACATGTTGGTCGAAGTCAGGATCGCAGTCAACATGTGATCCCAAGACCCTTACCACTTCATGGGTACTTGGCAGGCGGTGCAGTGCTGCAGTGGTTAAAGTTGTTGCTTCACAGCAAGAGGTTCTCTGGTTTGATTTCCTGGCTGGGGTACTGTCTGTGTAGAGTCTGCATGTCCTCCCTGAGTTCGCTTGGGTTTTCTCCGGGTACTCTGGTTTCCTCCCACATTTAAAAGACACGGGTCTGGAGCATTTCTCTCCCCGGGCCTCCACTGAAAATAGGCTGTGTCCCAGTCGGAATGTCCCAGTCAACAAATGTTAAATAAATACATTTAGGATATTATTGTTAATTTGATACTGTGAGGGGACATTGTTTATGCTGAAGGGAATGATGATGCATTTCTTAGCATTTAGTTTGAGACCGTGACTAATACACCAGTGGTTGGTCTGCATGAGACCCTCCTGGAATATATTGACATCATTTGGGGATTCAGTGATTGCACCTAGTTTGCAGTCATCTGCAAACTTGGTCAGCCACAACTCCTTAGATTTGACTTGAACTTCTGAGAAGTGTATACCAAACAGTAGGGGGCCCAGCACTGACCCCTGTTGCACCCCACTGGTAACAGGTCTGCTGGTTGATGTGGAGTTGCCCAGCACTGACCCCTGTTGCACCCCACTGGTAACAGGTCTGCTGGTTGATGTGGAGTTATCCACTTTGATAGTGTGTGTCTGGTTTGTGAGCCAGTTAGCAACCTATCTTACAGCAAAGGGGTTTATATTCAGTTCAAGTTTATCAGTAATGCCTGAAGGTGGGATTGTATTTAAAGCTTTTCTCAAGTCGAGGTATGCTGTGTGCACAGATTTACCCTCATCAGTGGCCTTTTCGACATTTTCAAAGAAATCTACCAGATTTAACAGGCAGGATCTCCCCTTCACGAAGCCAAACTGGGTAGGATCCAGGGTTTGGAGGTCACCTATGTCTTTATTTATAAGGTCCATAATGATATGTTCCACAGCCTTAGACATGAGACTGGATAGGCTTATGGGTCTATAATTCCCCAGGTCTGTTGCTAAGCCACCTTTGTGGAGGGGAATAACTGTTGCTGTTCTCCATTCCACAGGAGCAAAGCCTGTGGCTAGGCTATGATTGAAAAGGGTGCTTAGCGGTGATGTTAGTTCATGTTTTATGCTGTTTAGAAGATAGCTTCGGATGTCATTTGGTCCCATAGAGGCTGTGTTTTTTGCCTTGGACAAGGCTTTGAGGACTTGCTATTCAGATATGTGGTGATGGGGGAAGGTTGTTGTAAGTTCATAAAGAATAAGGAAGTAAAATTTTCACCAAACCTATCTGCTAGCAGGTTTGATATCTCGGTAAGGTCAGTGTGTGTGATACCATTGGCCACTAGTTTTGCACATTCTTGGGTTCTACACTTTAGGTTACATACGTAGCTGTAAAAGGTGTTATGTCCTTATTCTCAGGAATTAGGCATATGTTTTGGCTTAACCATGGAACAACTTACTTGTTTTTCAGTTCTTCCTTTTTTCAGACACATAAAGAAGAGAATTTTTAAACAGCCTTTTCCACCATAGCAGGCTGCTAAAGTGCCTGAGCTGCAGGTGGGTAACTCTGCTGTGGCCAAAACTGTTTCTTCAAGCCACTCATCTTTCTCCTTGGGTCCTGCTTGTGTAATCCCTACAGCCACCATGGACTGAGGGTTAGGCACATCCTTTGCAGCTGTTGGAGTGCCCTTTGCTGGTAAGGGAGAACCATTCATGAGAAGGGACAGAGAATGCCACTCTGCCTACCTAGAAAGCTTACCATCCCTAGGGAGGTATTTTGCAAGCAAAAGTGAATTTGTTTCTACAGAAATTCCTGTCAGAAATAAAAAGTTAAATGTGTCATTTTCTATTTCAGTTACCTAGGACAAGAGTAATCTATTGGACTTAGCTCTGGGTTTAATGCAGGTTTCTGATCTTTCATGTATGGCTGTTTCTGGTAAAAGAAAAGTAGTGTCTTCATTTCCTGAAGAGATTCAAGAGTCTGAACAATACTTCTTAACTGTCCAGATTTTCGCCTCATATTTTTGGTCTATTCCTCAAAAAATGTATGGTTTTCTGGCAAATTACTGGGTTGACCTGAAAATTGAAGTCACTAAATAATGAGTTTGAGTTCACATCCTTTAGAAAATGCATATTAACACAAACCTTATTACGGTAGCAACTTTCTAAGTTTATAAGAGCAATTTTTAAGACCTGTCCCTATTTTTGGGCCTTTGTCCAGATTTCTTCTACTACGAGGTTGAGAGGTATGGTCTGTGTGATGCCCGTGCCCTGGCCCAGCAATCAAGGAGTCTCAGTCCTCACCACTAACACCAGAGAGGGCATCTCATATAGGAGAAAGGATAACAAATACACACAGTAAAGTGCAATTTCCCTTACGAGTACACAGAGATCACAGTCAGTCTGGGGCTGGTTACTCCCTTGCTCTCCAGGTCCTCAATAAGACTCCCCAGTGGCACAGCTATAGGGTCCAGATCTCAGACTATCTGGCAAGCTAACATCCAGTACCCTCTCTGTCTAACCAGTGCTTCGTGTCCCTGCCCATGTAGCTGACACACACATTTTGAGATAAGTATTTATACAACTTCACAGACACTCCTGGGAAAGGCTGACACAGATTCTCCAGCTGTGCCCCATACCCAGACTATACGGTAGTAATTCCTGCCACCACCAGCTAATAATTATCAGCTACCCAAAGGCCCTTGAAAGGGTGTCCAATTATTACTGTGCAATATTATTATCCAGTATTAGTGTAACTAAGCAATCAAGGCTTATTGGAAGGGCTTAGTACAGGATCACTTATAAGCATGCAGTGTACTCTAGTGCTTAAATTATCTATACATAAACCAGCCACAGTTGGAAAGGGTTTAAAAATATTTAATAATAAATACTAAAAACACAAGACAATGCTACTACACCACAGTGCTATTCAAGAGTTCAGAGATCACACAGAAACTTAAAATAATTAAGTAGTACAGTTCTGACATAACAGAAAAACACTTAGTCTAATAGTTTCTATTTCCTAGCTATTGCTACAAGAAAACATACTTCTAAAGTAACTGACTTGCATAGAGCACAAGGCAGTGCTGAGTTGGATAGTCAGACAAAAATGCTTACAGTCTCTCTCTGAGCAATAGTTTTTAAAATCACTAACAAACATTTCTGCTGGGCCCTCCCAGAGTACATCATTTTTGACACTTAGGTTTCACAGTATACATATTACATCATTTTGACACTTAGTCTGGGGTTCCCAGACCAACAGGCTACATTATTTAGCAAGCTAACACCTCCTCAGGAAGCTACAACAATAAAAGACATTTCACATGTACGCTCTAGTAATTATTCCTTAAGTTAAAACAATAGAAAAAATGTGCTAGCCCAGACAGACTGACTCCGAGCTCTAGAGATCAAAGGATAGATCTGAAATAACTTTAACTTCAAAAGAAAGATTTGAAATGCTTGACTTAGTTTTCCTTACATCAGATGGCAATGTTACTACAATCTTGAAGTTCAACATTTTACCGTATTTTCTTTCATTTAAGAAACAAGCCTGTATTTTACATTTATATTTACAAATGTCAGACTTATCTGCACAATTCTATCTGGCTAGGCTGGCAGCCTTCACCCTTCTCTACCTGTCTTCACCCATCTCTACCCAATCCTCACAGTCTGAGCCACAAAATATTTCTGAACACACTGATTGTGCTTTCTCCAAAGAATTCTGATTCATATTCTGTGGAGATTATGGCTTCAGACAGTACTTTTGAAGGATTCTTTTTCTCTGGAACTATTTCCATAATTAATCAGTTGTTTTAGTAGGAAAACAGTGGTATTTCATGGTCCCTCAGGAAGTATTGTGATTTGTTACAGTTGGAATTTCCAGAACGTACTCCTTTCCTCCTGTCTTATTTGGAGGATTTTTTGACACAGTCTTCAATTTCCCTGACAGCCTGACTGATGTCCCCAGAGAGCAGATAGACTATATAAAGTGTCTCAGTTTTTTAAGTGTGTATATACTCATCCCAGATCAGACCTAGAAGCTACTATTTCAGTGAATCCAGCTCTACTAAAATTTGGTTAATACTAATACTGCTCCATCTGATGAGGATAAGTGGGCTTTTGATAGATTTAGGGAAAAATGCATTTGTCTTCAATACTTGGTTTTAGATTTCTGAACTGTCAGGCTCATATGTTGAAGTTTATATTTCTGTCTTGTAAAAATATGAGTAATATTTTGCCATCTATTTCTTCTTGTGAGGAGAAATCTGCTTTGTGTAATTTTGTTTGTTCTGTGTTTCAAGTGACTACCCTGGGTTTGAAATGTGGTTGGGATTCTGATGATGCCACTTCCAGGGCTTCTGCCTCAGGAAATGTTATGAGATTTGGCTGGCTGCATTCTCCAAACCTTCCAGAGTTTGTCAAAAATGACATTTTGAATTCTCCCTTGGATAGAAAGCTAGTTTTTGGACCATCTGCTGCAGCGATAATTAAAAATGTGATGTGAGAGGAAAGCTAATCCAAGGGATCTCTCGGATTTTTGGCCCTCTTTTTCCGTGTTTTCCAAGGGATTCAATATCCCTCCTCAACTTTCTTTAAAAAAAGCAATACAACTAGTCCCAACAAGCTTCTGGTAAGCTAACGTTTAAGAAGCGATGGCAGTGCAGTTCCAAATAGAAAGTAGGAACAACAAAAAACAAAGGACAGTCTAATAAGTTTGAATGACTATATGAATGATTTCCAACCCCCTCCCACCCTGACTCCTTTAATCCTTCTAGAAAGTCTGAACCTCCATTTCTTCTTTGACAGCAGATAGTTTTGAACTAACTGAGCTGCTTTAATTTAGAATGAAATCTGATGAAGCGTATCAAGGATACGTGAAAGCGCTCATTTCGTCTGTTTTATTTGTTGGAATAAAGAAGAAGTTGGATTTTTTACTTTGGACTGGTGATTACTTAACTGCAATAGAACTGCTACAGCCGTTTTTGCTCTGGTTCACCTGTGTTTTATACTCGTATAGTTTTGAACAGCTGTATTGTAAGAAAAATCCATCAAGGTTACAGTTGATGGTAGGAGTCTCTCTGTCTCTATTTATCCTATTTATGTGTGTGTGTGTGTGTGTGTGTGTGTGTGTGTGTGTGTATATATATTTATATATATATATATATATATATATATATATATATATATATATATATATATATATATATATATAAACATTTATTTTTTCGGAGGGGGATTCTTCCTCGCCTACCAGGCCATACTCTTCTTTTCCCTCCTGTCATTCAACATATACTTGCTCAGTGGGTGATAGGAGTTGTCCCTCCTCCTCATTTAGTGGACGAATTTTATTCCAGGATGTTCCTGGTGCCAACAAAAGAAGATTCTTGGAGATCAGCTCTGGATCTTCCCTTTCCTGATCTTTGTGATAGTACCAGAGTTCAAAATGTGTCTCTTCACCACTTGTTACCCCTTATTCTGCATTTTAGGTTTCTAGTGACCTTAGATTTGAAAGATACTTATCATCCCATTTATATAGATCCAGATTTCAAATGTTTCTTAAGGTTTTCTTTACCTGGATCACATTATCAGTTTTGTGCATTACTGTTTGGTCTATCTATTGCTTCAGGGGTTTTCACAAAGTGACTGGTTCCTGTGATAGCCTACTTTCAAACTGCAAAATATTTACAATTTTCCTTATTTAGATGACTTGCTTAACTTTGCAGTGTCTTTTTCAAAGTGTGAAGAATCGCTCACTTTGTTAAGGGATCTCCTGCATAGGCTGGGATTCCAAGATAATGTACAAAAGTCTTGTCTGCCTCCTTCTCACAGAATTGTTTTCCTGGGCTGTTTTGTTTACACCTCAGTTCAAAGAGCTTTTCTTCCACAGGAAAAAGAAAAGATCTATATTTAGATGTATTTCTGAGGTTTTTTTTTTCACTTGGACTACTGACCCAGAAACAGAATTTCTCAGTATTCTGGGTCTGATGGTATCTATGACACTCATAATACCTCTTGCAAGACTCCACATGAGAAAAATCCAGTAGTATCTGAAATTGAAATGGTCCCACCATCAATATCCCGCTGATATTTCAGATTCCAATTTTGGGATTTGTGAAAAGGGAGATTTTGTGGTAGAGACTTTAAATTTCTCAGAATCCAGGCCTCCCATTTTCCCCTTCCAACTTCCGCATGCTCACAACAGATGCCTCAGACTCTGCTTGTGGAGCAGTATCTGTGGGAACAAAAATACAAACCAAAACACACAAACATAAAAGAAATGCTAGTTTGTATAAATCCTCTTGATTCTATCAACAACCTATCATCCCCCGGGACTTCTTCAAGTGTTTATAGATAACACCACAGTAAAGTGATACATAAAGCAAGGGGGAAACAGATCTTGCCCTCTGCCCAGACCACCCATGGTGGCCTTGGAATATAGCTTTTCTTAAAAAAAAAACAACAATTTTTATTAAACCCATTGTCAAAATATACAAATATTTCCATGAAGATATACAACTTTTTTTATGTAAAAAGAATTATTCTTGCATACAGAACAAAAACAACAAAACTATGTACAAAGATGTTCATGTAAAGACATATTGACGTTACAGCAGGATTAATAAATATCATCTGTTTACAGAATTTAATAAATTATATTTTCAATAGATCATATCTGATGTTCCATGAATTATGTAAAGAAGTATTCCAAGAGGATCTAGCTTTAATATTCAGCATTTCTAAATTACATGTTTCAAGGAGGAGATTTTTAAATCCCTGAAAAGTGTGTGATGTATTAGATTTCCAGTTATTTGTGATTGTTTTTATGGCAACAGATAATATAGACCAAACCAAAGGTATTTATTTTCCCTCATACAATCTGGAACTGTGGTATTAAATAATACAAGCAATTTAGAGATAGTAAAATATTATCAGTAAAGATTGTTTGCAAGAAATTAATATCATCCCAGAATTTTCTTAAATATGAGCAGTTGTAGAACATATGAGATCATTCTGCATTCATTTCATTGTTACATCTCCAACATGTCACATTCTTCTGACTAATTTTACTTATAAGGAGTGAGAAATGATCTATGTAAAAATCTCAAAGTGAATAATCTCCACTTTAGTGATGTTGTGGTCATACTTGCTGATTGTTGTATATTCGATTTGTCTTTCTCAGAGGGAAGATTATTATTAATTGAAGAAAAATATTTCTAGTAGTTATCTGAATGTATTTCCAAATCACACTTGATTGCCGTATAAATGCATGGCAGCTTATTTTTAACAGGAGACTTATGCTTAACTGATAAAATCATATAATGTATTAGTTTAGTAATTGATTTTCTTGTTGTAGGAGACATATGATCCAGTTTATTCAGTACATATTGCCTAGCTTCTTGTAGATGCAGCCATGAAAAGGTATCAAACTTATACTCTTCCATAAGTGAACTATTAGATTTTAACTTATTATTTCTCATTATTTGATGCCAAAATATTAAATGTTTTTGGTTGGAAAGAAGACATTTTTATATAATCTGAAGAAAAAAATAGCGCCATGTGTGTAAACAGTAGGAAAAAGTAGAAAAAGCCAATTCTTGTATATGTTGTGTGTGTATATATATATATATATATATATATATATATATATATATATATATATATAAATATAATTTTTGAAAGATTTTAAGAGTAAAACTATATACTTGGAGTTACAATTAAGGGAAGAAAAATCAGACAAATAATCTTTTAATCTCCAAATAAAAGAATTAGTGATTAGATTTAGTTTATAGGAGATATTTATATCTTTCAAATCTTGTGATAATATGTCTAGGATCTCTTTCCACTTAGCAGTGTATTCCATATCAATGAGATGAGAGATTGTGTTAAACACTGATAAAATGTAATACATTTCTAGATTTGGGAAAGCTATACCACCATTACCCCAGTTATTCATATGATATGTAAGTGCAATCCTAGGTTTGTTTGGATACCATAAACATTTTTGAATCGTTGAATTACATTTTTGATTATTTGGTAAGGAGGACGTATAGATGTAGATTGAATTATATTTAAAATTTTGGGGAGAATCATCTTTATGATTAAAAGTTTATCGTCCATAGAAAAGGGAATTTTGTTCCATTTGATTATTACATTTTCTATAAGTAGTAAACTTTTATTGTAGTATATTTGGATAGTATCTTTAATATTGTTAGTAATAACTATTCCTAGGTATGTATACTATTTGTTGAGATTGAGCTATATAATTTTTATATTCATCAAGTATATGGTATTTTTTTTATCCTGTTAAAAGAATTTGTGTTTTATTATTATTAAAGGTAAGACCGGAATTTTGTTGGAAATGTTCCATATTTTTAAAAAGCTTTTGTATAAATTTGCTGTCACCCCCAAGAGTGATCAATATGCCGTCTGCAAACATTTGTATTTTAGATGACATACTAGAGGTTAATTTGTATCCCTCAATATCTCTATCATCTCTTATTAAATTTGCCCATGGCTCCATAATTAATGTTAACAATAAAGGGGATAGGGGACATCCTTGCTTGGTACTTTTTATTATTGGTATATTTTGATAAATACTAGTACCAATTTTAATATAAGCTTCACTACCATTATATAGCTGAGTAATAAGATTTATAAAATTATTGGAGAAATTTAATTCCTTTAATAACATGAACAAATATTCCCAAGAAATTCAGGCAGAAAGCACAATTTATATCTAGGCTGACTAGGGTTAAGTTTTTATTTAAATTTTTCACCGACTCATTCAAGGTTAATACTCTTTTAATGTTGTCATATGAAGTTCTATTAACTATAAAACCCATCTGGTCATCATCCACTAAATTAGGTAAAAATAATTTAAGTCTATGTGCATAAATGGACATAAACAATTTGTAATCAGTGTTTAATAGGGAAATGGGTCTATAGTAAAAACACTTTATGGGTCTTTATTAGTTTTCAATATAGGGAAATAAAGGTATATTTCTAAGAGGGTGGGATTATCTTTTTGTCCTGAACATAATTAAATACTTTGTGAAGTAATTTTAGACCATTCATAGGTAATCATTTATAAACTTCAGGAATGATGCCATCATTACCTGGTCCTTTATTTTGCTTT
The DNA here is from genome assembly GCF_019279795.1 of Protopterus annectens. Lineage (NCBI taxonomy): Eukaryota > Metazoa > Chordata > Ceratodontiformes > Protopteridae > Protopterus > Protopterus annectens. The sequence continues at coordinate 269,849,944 of NC_056748.1, read as the reverse complement.
ACCTTGGTAATTTGGGTTTGTATGGCTTTGAATCATATTTGCTTGTCAAAGGTAGTCACTTGTTCCTCTGATAGCCTTTTTTAGTGTATTTATTGATAAATGTTTTAATTTCCTCTTTAGGGTTAAGTGCATTAGAAGTTTGATGTTTAGGAAAAATTCTCTAAGTTTGGCTAGGATATTGTGAAGATCAGAGACCATCTTATTCTTTTTAGGGGAGAATATTTCATTAATATGATTAACTTTATTTATTCTTTTTGTTTTATTTGCAAGGATATTTAAAGATCTAGGATTAGTAGAGAAATTAATAAATTTGAATTTTTCTATATTAATCATTTTTATGATTTAATATCTCTAAGAATTTATTATTCAAAGAGTTTATTTTTTTCTTTTTATCAGTTTTATTTGTATCTCCTATAGCACTAAGTTTCAAATTCTCTAATTTACATTGACTATCTTGTAGTTCTTTGTCCCACGATTTTCTTTTTTTGTTGTACCAATTAATGATTCTCATGAAGTACAGTGGATTAGCAAGGAGGAAGTAAGGATAGCTATGAAGAGAATGAAGAATGGAAAGGCTGTTGGCCCAGATGACATACCTGTGGAAGCATGGAGGTGTTTAGGTGAAATGGCAGTGGAGTTTTTAACCAGATTGTTTAATGAAATCTTGGAAAGTGAGAGGATGCCTGAGGAATGGAGAAAAAGTGTTTTGGTACCGATTTTTAAGAATAAGGGTGATGTGCAGAGCTGTAGTAACTACAGAGGGATAAAATTGATCAGTCACAGCATGAAGTTATGGGAAAGAGTAGTGGAAGCAAGGTTAAGAAGGGACGTGATGATTAGTGTGATAAGCCGTATGGTTTCATGCCAGGAAAGAGCACTACAGATGCGATCTTTGCTCTGAGAGTGTTGATGGAGAAGTACAGAGAATGTTGGAAGGAGTTGCATTGTGTTTTTGTAGACTTAGAGAAAGCATATGACAGGGTGCCTAGAGAGGAGGAGTGGTATTGTATGAGGAAGTCAGGAGTGTCAGAAAAGTATGTAAGAGTGGTACAGGATATGTATGAGGGTAGTGTGACAGCGGTGAGGTCTGAGGTGGGAGTGACAGATGCGTTTAAGGTGGAGGTGGGGTTACATCAAGGATCAGCTCTGAGCCCTTTCTTATTTGCAATGGTGATGGACAGGTTGACAGACGAGATCAGACAGGAGTCCCCGTGGACTATGATGTTTGCAGATGACATTGTGATCTGTAGTGAGAGTAGGGAACAGGTGGAGGAGACTCTGGAGAGATGGAGATATGCTCTAGAGAGAAGAGGAATGAAGGTCAGCAGGACTAAGACAGAATATATGTGTGTGAATGAGAGGAAGGATAGAGGAATGGTGAGGATGCAAGGAGTAGAGGTGGCGAAGGTGGATGAGTTTAAATACTTGGGGTCAATAGTTCAGAGTAACAGTGAGTGTGGAAGAGAGGTGAAGAAGAGAGTACAGGCAGGATGGAGTGGGTGGAGGAGAGTGTCAGGAGTGGTTTGTGACAGACGAGTACCTGTAAGAGTGAAAGGGAAGGTCTACAAGAGGGTAGTGAGACCAGCTATGTTATATGGGTTGGAGACAGTGGCATTGACAAAAAGGCAGGAGTTTGAGCTGGATGTGGCAGAATTAAAGATGTTAAGATTTGCACTGGGTGTGACGAGGGTGGACAGGATTAGGAATAAGTATATTAGAGGGTCAGCCCAGGTTGGAAGGTTTGGAGACAAAGCCAGAGAGGCACGATTACGTTGGTTTGGACATGTGCTGAGAAGGGATGCTGAGTATATTGGGAAAAAGATGCTAAGGATGAATCTACCAGGTAACAGGAAAAGAGGAAGGCCTAAGATAAGGTTTATGGATGTCGTGAGAGAGGACATGCAGGTGGTTGGTGTGACAGAGTAAGATGCAGAGGACAGGAAGAAATGGAAACAGGTGATCTGCTGTGGCGACCCCTAACGGGAACAGCCAAAAGAAGATGATGATGATGATGAAATAAGGTTTTAGGGCATCCCAGATGTAAATTTCAGAAGTATCATCCGTATTAAGTTCTAAAAAATTCAGTACTTCTGTCGAAATTAAGTCCTAAAAATCTTTTAGTTTTGTAATATAAGCTGGAATCCTCTTTATATGAATATTACAGTTTGGATTGGCTAGTAATTCAAAAGTTATGGAATTTGATCCGAAAAGGGACATGACTGTTGATTTGATTAAGGAATCTGTTAAGATGTTGGAGATTAAAACTCTGTCTATCCTTGAGTATGAATTGTGCCTATGAGAAAAAAAGGTGTAAAACAAAGAACTAGAATCTGTGTAGTTATTGGCATATTTCAGTAAATATGTTTCTGAAAAATCTTTTAATAGTTTAGCTGATGTAGATATTCTTCTCTTCCCATTGGTGCTGGAGTCTTTCTAATCTAAGATACAGTTGAAATTGCTTGCCAATACTATATTTCCTTTAGAGAATTGTACAATGTGATCTAGGTGTTGTCTTACTGTATTTGTCCCTATGACTGGAATTCAGTATATATTAATCAGTGTGTAAATTTTGTTATTTAATTCCATGGTGACTGCACAGAACATTCCCTTCTTATCTTTATGTATGTCTATTATTTTAGGAAGGGGTAATGTATTGTTCCATAAGATAGCTACTCCTCTTTTCTTCTTTGTGTGTTCAGAGCTTACTAGAGTCTTATATGCTTTGGAGTCTATTCTGGAAATATTATCTGTTGAATGAGTTTTCTGTAAGAATATTAGCTGGGATTTATGCAGCTTAAGATATTTAATTAAGCTCCTCCTCTTGTTAGGGTTATTTAAACCATTAATGTTGACTGATACACATTTTAAAGAAGTCATTAAAAAGCATGTTATGTCACAATAAATGTATTGACCCATGAAATGCACTAGTATATAACCATAAGGAATACTATTATGATCATTAAAACAAATATAAAATGGAACTATCAGAATAAATTAATTAAAGTTGTTTCCTACCATATAAAAGATAGTGAACATCTGAAGAATTATTAACAAAAAAGTCATAACATAATCTTATAACATTATAATCAACCAGAATCCACCTGTAGTTAAAAACTCCTAATTCGAGTGACATTTATCACTCGAATTGACCCCCTATCAAGCAGCAATCAATCAGCGTTTGCCTAAATATATGCTATCATAACTATAAGAATAGAGTCTATATCATAACATTGAAATGTTATATCATCGAATGCAATAACATCGAGTCTATAACGTCGAAATCTAATAACGTCAAAACGTTACAACAGCGAAAGCAGTAACTTGGAAACTTTATAGTTGGCCACTCTGCATTAGCATATGTGTTTGCACAGTATTCAACAGTGAGAAGGTTATGGACCGGGTTAAGGTAAGTGTGCAAAAGGACCAGGTTAAGGTGACTGTGGGAATGGGATAGTTAGGAACCTTAGGGTTGGGGAGCGGGTAAGGTAAGTGTGCGATATTTAGGGACCTTAGGGTTAGGGAGTGGGTAAGGTGAGTGTGCGATAGTTACGGACCTCAGGTTTAGGGTTTGAGTTAAGGTAAGTAGATAGTAGTGTATGTACGGTTTAGTGTAGGGTTAGAAGTAGGATTTTAAGTGTATATGTGTGGATTACTTTTTTGGTGTGCTTCTGTTGTGTGTGTGTTTCTTGGAACAGCGAAAATTTTTCCCTGGGAAAAAAATTCGCTGTTCTGAGCTTTCGATTATATAACATTTTGACATTCCAAGTTCAAGCTTATGGTGTTCGATATTTTGGGATTTCTATTATGTGATATACACCCTAAGAATATGGCTTCTAATAGATATCTTGAGATCATCAAACAAATTAAAGTTCATAGGAAATATATTCTTAGAACTACTCAAGCAAAATGAATTTAAACCTTGAAAGAGAAAAAAAAACATCAAAGTACTTGATGATATACAAAACTAACTGAGTATCTAAATGTGTAGTAACACAATCTTCTTTTTATAAAACACAGTAAATAGTCGCAAACTCCCAATATATGTATTTTTATAAAAAAAATATTCAGTTAAATTAAATTCCATTAAATTAAGTAGCCCAATAACAACTATGTAATTACAGACTTAAATTAGCTCAAATTAATTAGATATACACATTTTGATAGAAGTTTTGTTCCGTTAGTTTTGCATAACACCAAATAGTTCTCTTTTATGTGAGCAAAATGAGTAAATATACTAATGTATCACTTTATAAATATACGGTTACTCTATATTGAAAATGATCTACATTGCTTTTCATTATATGATAGTAAATTATTCAGAACTGTTATAGTAATAGCTTTCAAATTCTGTAAAACTGGATGTGGCTATAAGAATAAGAAACATTTATCAATATAAGTGCCTTAAGATATGAGTGTTTACCTTGACTAGAATAAATAAAGATAGTTGTATATTAGGCTAAACAATCATTAGACCAATAGTTATTTTTTAAATCAACCAACAAATATTTTGTTAAAACTGTGAAGATTGGGTGAAGATAGGTAAAGGCTGCCAGCCTAGCCAGATAGAGTTTTGGTGATAATTCTGTTATCTGTAAATATTAATGTAAACCCCAGGCTTGTCTTAAATGGTAAAAATTGTGTTACATGTGGAACTGAAAAAAATGTAACAGTGCACATTACTGACCAAGTAAAGCATGTTGTGTCCCTTTGATGTTAAAACTCGGAGTCAGTAAGTCTAGAGTGAGGCATCCTGCCTATTGTTTTAAGGCCAGAGTTAATGGACAGAATTTGCATGCATAAATTTCCTTTATTGCTCTGGTTTCTGCCCAGAGGTGAAGAATGTGAATGTAGTTTCAGTTAGCCTGGGAACCCAGGGCAGTGTGAAGAATGATGTAATGTGAACCAGGAATGTGATTTTAAAAACAGAGAGAATCTCAGAGAGCATTAAACATTTTTGTCTTGACCATCCAACTCATCAGCACTGTCTTGCTCTATATGCAAGTTATCTTAGACTTGTATTTTCTCTTAGAAATAGCTAGAACCTAAAAAGATTAGATTGTGTTTTTCTGTGATGTCAGAGCTGTAGTACTGAACTATTTTAAGTATTTCTCTGTGATCTCTGAACACTTGACTAGCACCGTGTAGTAAAAAGTATTGTCTTGTGTGTTGACTATTTGTTATTAAATATTTTAAACCCTTTAAACTGTGGCTGTTTTTGTAGCGATAATTTAAGCTCTTTAGAGTACTTGCATGCCTTTGGTAAAATTGTACAAAGCCACTTTAATAGCTTTAGCCCTGGGCTATACTAACAATTGGATAATAATATTGCACAGTAATAATTGGACACCCTTTTAAGGGCCTTTGAGTAGCTGATAAATATTATTGGGTGGTGGCAGCTGGTACTACCGTATAGTCTGGAAAAAAGGTGCACAGCTGGAGAACCTGTGCCAGCCTTCCCCAGGAGTGTCTGTATGGATGTATAAACTTTTCTTAAAGAGTGTGTGTGTGTGTGTGTGTGTGTGTGTGTGTGTGTGTGTGTGTGCGCGCGTGTGTGTCAGCTACTTGGGCAGGGACACGAAGCACTGGTTGGACAGAGAGGGTGCTGGAGGTTTTAGCTTGCCCACTAGGCTGAGATCTGAACCCTATAGCTGTGCCAGTGGGGAGTGTTATTGGGGACCTGGAGAGCAAGGAAGCGACCAGCCCCGGACTGACTGTGATCTCTGTGTGCTCTTAAGGGAAATCACACTTTACTGTGTGTATTTGTTATCCTTTCCTCCTATATGAGATGCCCCCTCACTGGTGTTAGTGGTGAGGATTGAGGCTCCTTGATTACTAGGCCAGGGCACAGGCATCACAAAAACGTCATGTGGATGATCAAGACATGAGTTTTACAAAGATCCTTACTTCAGAGTACTCCAGGACATCTTGGAGTACAAATCGTATAGTATCCATCCCCCAGCAGTGATTATCCGTTCCACTAGCCTCTGAGTTCATAGAACTATCTTGCTTATTCCTCGCAGATGTGGAACAAATCCTACCCCAGTATGGTGGTGACTGGTGTCATATTCACCCCATCACCTATCAGATACAGGGGTATGAATCTCCCACACCATGACTGTGTTATTGATTAAACTTTTTAGTCAGCTACTATCATGTGTGGACTTCATTCACATAGTGTCTCTGGCCTTTTCTTTTGGCAGCAATGTACCATTCCTGCTTCTTCCTCTTATTTGACAGTCACTAAATTGTACATTACTCTCCCATCTTGTCAGTGAGACAGAGGCATTACTCCTTACCCTTATAATCCCCTCAAAATGTGGCTGAAAATCCTCTCTCTCATACATCTCCCAAACAGGCAGTCGGAATAGGCTGGCCATCTGTGGAACTTTGTCGTGTCAACAGCATCTCCAGACTTGTGTCCCACAAATGTAGATGAGATATCACCTGACCGGCACCTGTATGCCCCATTGCACACCTAGTTTCCCTTATACTATGGTAGGCAACTCTGTGATTCCTACTATTTGCAAATATGAAGATAAGCTACCCAGCTTAGTATATCAATCAGATATAAAATGCATCCCTGTATTAAAACAGACAGTTATTCTGATTTGTCATTTATTTAGAATGGCCTTTGTGTCAAAGAAGGTGTTACACAACAGCTGTCACTCATCTGGTCCTGCAGGAACCATTAATTTTACTAGTGTGGTGGGATTTGGCATTCTGATTCATGTCACAGCTGTACTTTAAATCACAGACTGCCTTAACTAAACGAAAATGAGATATTAGCATTTTCTAGAAAAAAACGGACCTAATGGTTATTTAGGTACAATAAGCCTAAGAAGACTTTCATGCTTTTAACTAAGCTGATCAATTAATATAGTTATACATATAATATATTTAAAAAAGTTCTTTGTGTGTCTTACAGTTAGAAGATTTAAATACTTTATTTGCAACATATTCCTGGATGCATTTTATTGTACTATGCGCAGGGCCTATCTTCAAGCTGGAGTTTGAAGGTAAGGGTTTTGATAGTCGCCTTCATGATGACATTTCCGGGAAGCTTCAAAGCTCATCAGCCGCAATGGAAGGCAGAGTCTTGAGGGCAGCAAAGGAGTTAAATGATTTAAAGTTCCAACGGGAGCTGGTGAGTAAGAAATTAGTTATCTACAGGCATTGAACTGTCTTGAGGCTCACGCAACACCAAAAAAAGGGGAAAGCTTCATCGCGCGCAGAATAAGGCAATAGCAATCCATAGAACAAAAAGTTCACTATACCACCAACTCTAAAGCCACTCAATTAACGAGCACTTCCAGACCAAAGCAAATAGAAATCCAAACATCCAGCACCACACAAATGCTCCAAAGACAGTCAGCAAATCACATCAAGCCCTAACTGGAGCCTACCAAGAGACATCTAAAAGCCCCTTATCCCACATCACCACTTCGCCAACACTCCAGCTGCACTTCTCCCCGTATCTCTGGATCACATACAAAGCAAATCTCTAAATATATACCAGACACAACAACCAAACTAGTGGCAATTTCAATAAGCAGCTGTAAAACCATCTGTAAAACAAACACAGCTGATCCATAATAAAAAGAACGTTTAGCGACCATAAAAGCTGGTAACGAAGAATACAAATATGCTTCCATATCAAAGCACTACATTAAAAATGTGCATAAATAGAGGCGACAGCATTAGAAGGTGCATTGATTCAAGTAAATATTTATCTGATAGATATCATCGCATTTAACTTTAACCATAAGGTAAAATGATTGAAATATCCCAACACATAGCAAATCTAATGAATCAAATAAATGACTATATGAATAACTGAACCAAATTAAATTAGATAAAAGACCAAAAGCTCACCTGGAAGTCCGGTTTTATTTCACCAACTAAATGAGTCAAGAATAATTATGTTGTTTATTAAACTTCATCTCTTAATTTTCTTCTTAGGGTCAGAGGTTTTCCACGTATTATTATCAGCATTTCTTTTAAGACTAGGGCTGGCCCATTCCGCTTCATCAAGTTTGTCTAAGATGTTATTATTTTTTATATATGTAATTGCAGTGTCCAGGTCTTCAAAAGTTGTTGAACCATTTTGATAGAATATTTTCAATCTTGCAGGAAAAAGGTAAGTGGGTTTTTATTTGATTTTTTTTTTAATTCTCTGACTAAAGGTAAGAAAATCTTTCTTTTTGATATTACTGAGGGGGAATAGTCGTTATCAAAGCATATAATATTGTCCTTTAGTGTACTTGGAGATTTTGCCCACACAGTCTTTAAAACCATTTCCTTATCATGGGATGACAGTAACTTTACAATAACAGACTTTGTTGAGTTACCCTTGGTATATTTAGATATTGCCATAGGTCTGTGGGCTCTTTTAATACCATATGAAAGAGCCTCCGGGAGTTCCAGGACTTCAGGTAACCAGGATGATAAGAATTTATCCATGTTATTTCCCTCTATATTATCCGGTAAGCCAAAGATCCTTACATTATTCCTACGAGACCTATTTTCAAGGTCATCAATCTTTATCTGAAGAAGAGAATTTTGTTTTAATAGGAATTCAGCATTATGCTCACTCTCCTGAATTCTGCTGTCCATATCCTTTAGAGCATATTCTATTCCAGTAATCTTGTTGTTGTAATAAGTCTTCATGTAAAATGTCCATTTGATGAGTACATTTTTCTTTAAAATTATCCATTTTTACATCCATTTTGTCAATTTTTGCAGTTAGTTCTTGTATAGTAGTTAGTAAGGATTGCAGTTCTCTTTTAATAGATGTCTCTTGATGAGAAGATTTTGTGAAGCTCATCTTCTTCTGTTGTAGAAATGTCAGGAAAACTTAAAATTTACTTAAAAATTTTTTATATACTACCCTAATATACATTATAAATAATTAATTAAGAAATAAAATCTGTTAGGGAAGTTTTTGTCAAAATTTCCTGTCACTAAAGTTCTGTAGAGGCAGAGCTGATAAAAAAATGTTGCTACTCTGTGCTCATGTTGGCCACGCCCCAAAATATAGTTTTTCAATGCAGTCTCACTCTACAGACATCTTACATATCATCAGAGAAAAATTGTATGGCAGACAAGCTGAGGAGGACCACGACAGACTCTCAAGAATGGAAACTGAATTAGGGAGGTCTTCCTAAGCATTGCTTCAACAATGGGAAACACCTCAGATACATCTATTTGCCTCTGCTGCCAGCAGTCATTTGGAAAAATACTGCTCCAGGACTCAATGCAAGAAGGCCTGGAAGACAGGTGCATTTTCCTTTCCTTGGATAGGAATGTTCATGTATGCTTTTCACTAATATCCAGTGTCATTTTGAAAATTCTGAAGGACTCCCCTGAGATCATTGTGGTGACTCCCTTGTGGCCCAGACAACATTGGTTCTCTCTCTTCATTTGGAAATTGCCAGGGACAAATACCACAAGAATCCTCCCAGAATGGATTTACTCATTCAGTGCCAGAGGTTTTTGATACTTCCTTTACTCCCAAACAAGTACAACTAGCTGCCTGTATGATAAAAGTTCAGTACTTTTTAGGTGCCTTTTTTCTCAAGAAGTGCACCAGATATTGATGGAAGCAAGAAAGCCTGCTACTAGAAAATCACATATTAGTAAATGAAAAAGGTTTTCTAGTTGGTGCCAAGTAAAGAACAAGCACCCTTTCAGGGCTAGTGTCTGTCTGGTTCTGCAGTATTTATCAGAGTTACTATCCTTTGCCCTATCTTACTCCTCACTGAAGGTTCATTTGTTGACCATTTCAGCACGTCTGCCCCTCTTTCATGCAACCTTGTAAAAATGTTTTTAAAAGGGGTGTTGCATAAGAGGCCTCCTAGAAAACATGTGGTTCCTCCTTGAGATCTTAATTTTGTGTTAACAAAACTAACTCTTGCACAGTTTTAACCAGCTTATCAGGCCGACTTGAGGTTCATTATCTGTAAAACAGCCTTATTTATTGCTCTGACGTCTGCACAAAGTGAATCTGAGTTGCAAGCTTCCATGATGAGTCAGCCTTATTTCATTTTCTGCAATGACAGGGTTTGCTTAAGAAATAATCCTTAATTTATACATAAAGTAGTTTCCAAGTTTAACTTAAGCCAAGCTATCCATCTCCCTGACTTCTTTCCAGAACCTAAAAATGAGAAAGAATGGGTATTTCATACCTTAGATGTCCACAGGCAACTCCGTTACTACCTTGGCAGAGCAAAATCTTTTAGAACTTCTAATTAGTTGTTCATTTTTCTTGAAGGTAAGAAATAGAAGGACAACCTGTGTCAAAGCAGACTATTTCAAATGGTTGGCTCATGCACGTTTTGTATACCCTCCACAACAAAACAATTCCATACAGGGTCAAGGTTCACACTACCAAGGCTTGGCTTCATGCGTGGCTGTTTGGAAAGGGTTGGATTCTAGAAGTATTTTAGAAGTAGCACTTTTGCTTTCTGCGCTTGCTTAAAGCACTATAAACAAGATTTCTTCTCCATGTCTAGGACAGGCTTTGTTGGACCATTCTCCAAGGGCTCTTGGACACTTATCTTGTCTCCTGCTAGTCCTGTTAAGCTATGGTAATCTTCCCCTATATGAAGAAAACATAAAAATACTGGCAAAAAGTGATTAAAATGAAACATGTAGAGGCTCCTTAAGAACGTAAAAATTTATTCCATATACATGAAGCGCTTTTCATCTGACAAATGTTCAGACGTTCTCAGGTAAAATCATTCATAACCAACTCATTTATTAAATAATTAAACATTAAGTCATGTGTTTACCAACTTCCAATAAAATTGGGTGAAAAGTATATATATTAAACATTCAGCCCCACCTCCTAGCACAACTACTATTAAGGTGATTTTATATTAAAGTGATGTTAAATTAAAATTCATCAAATGCAGTTGCTACAGAATACATTTATAGCTAGTGCATATATATATATATATATATATATATATATATATATATGTACACCATAAATAAAATCAGTTAACATATGTAATATTAAAACAAATGTATACATTTGAAATATTTTTATTTTTTAATTATTTAACCTTTTCTTACTAAGCTCTTTAATGTCACGATGCATGAAATAAAACATGCTTCATTTAAACCTGGATAACTGTAAGTGTTGACTAAAATTTGCCAATATAATTCCAGTTCATCCAGCTTTAATGAACTGGGCCCCCCTCTTATGTTTGGGGGAATCTGATCTATTACCAAGTAACTAAAGGAATGTGTGTTTTGTTGCTGAACGTGCTTGGCTAATCCATTCTCCAGTTTGTCTCTTGAGATGGCATACTGGTGCTCGTAGATCCGTTCTTTAATCTTTCGTTCAGTTTTCCCTGTGTAATATGTGGAGCATGATTTGCATTGAGCCAGATAAACAACCATTTTAGAGTTACAATCAAACCTCTTATTAATCATGCGTTTGATGCCTCTAACATAAAATGTGTTTCCCATTTCAACTATGTTACACTGTGGACACATACCACATTTGTACATCCCTGTGGTTCTTGACTCTTTCTGGATTGGATGTTCTAATAAACTTTTGAGGTTTTGACCTCTACAAAATATAACTTTAGGTTTAGTACCTAGCATTTGACATAATGTGGGATCACTGGTCAAAAATTGCCAGTTTTTCCTTACCATACTCAAGATGTTACTTGCATCACAAGTAAATGTTCTGATCAAACTCATAGAAAAGTTTTTGGTTGCATTGCTCGTTGGCAATACATTGGTTACTGTCACACTACCTGTGTTCTTAAGTATAGGTACAAAAATACCCTCCTCCCTTTTTGTGACTACTTCGGCTATCAGATGTTCGACTAGTGTTTCAGGGTAGCCCTGTCTGATAAACATATTCTTTAAATTCTGACATTCTAACATAAAGTCTGTATCTTCTGTCACCATCCTGGCAGCTCTTACCAATTATCCTTTTACGATGGCTCATTTTTGGTGGAATGGATGGTTGCTTGAGAGATGCAGGAAGGCATTAGAATATGTCTCCTTCCTGTGAATTGTTGCTATATAGTCCCCTTTATCTTTTAATACAGACATTTAGGTAAGCCATAATGTCAATGTCGAACTGATATGTAAATCTTAAGAAATCTGTACTATTGTTGAAATATGTCACTAATTCATTAGCCATATTGTAGTCTCCTCTGATGATCATAAATATGTCGTCCAGGTACCTGGTGTAAAAATAAATCTTTTGTTGTATTTCCTTTTTCTAATCTATTGTATCAAATTCCCATTTAGCCATCACAACATTTGCAAAACTACCGCCACAGTGTGATCCTATCACTACCCCCACTTTTTGGACATAGTATTCCTTATCAAACATAATATAATTACTGGTTAATATTATGTCCAACAGTTCCCCTACCAGTGAGATGTCGGACTCATTGGCTCCCTTTTGTTTCAATCCCCACATGTTGGGAAATGGACGTATATTGATCTTTGACATCTACTGTCAGGAAGCCATAGTCTCCGTTGAAGGTTAAATTATTAATTTTCTCTAAAAAGGACCAAGAGTCTTTACATATATGTGGCTCTTTTTGAACATAGTTTTTTAATATATGGTCTACCACTTTGGTGCATGCATATGTAATTGAATTGCGTGCATCTACAAGTGGTCTCATTGGTGGGTCAAGTGGGTTTTTATGTATCTTTGGGACCCCGAATAAAAGTGGTATTTTTGAGGTGGGAATGGTCATATAATTGTAGAGCTTAATATCTACTCTATTTTCGAGAAACAAGTCTTCTAGGTACCCTTTTACCCTGTTTTGAGCTGTGTTAACCTCATTAAGGGAAACTTGCTCATATGTTGCACTAACATCTTCTTCATTCTACAGATGTATTCCCATTTGTCCATTATGACCAGTCCGCCACCTTTATCAGGCTTCATAGATCTCACCTGGCATGACCTGATCATTTCTAGTCCTAACCTTTCATCGCTACTAATATTAGACAGAGTGTTCCTAGTTCTACAATCTTTCAATATTTCCATAATATATAATTCACACATATTTTCAAACAAAACAAGTGTAGGGTTAAGCGGGGGGTTGTAGACACTAGGAATACTAAACTTCTCACTTAATGCATGTTCAACATTATCAAATAATAACTTAAGGTTTAACTTACGTTTGAAACATTTAGTGTCCATAATGGTTTTAGCAACATTAGTGTATGTTGTTGGTACGAAAGTAAGTCCTTTCGCTAGTAACTCAACCAAAACAGGTCCGACATGTATTGAAGAAAAATTGTATACTTTGAAGTCCCTGGTTGCATTTAAAATAACCTCACAGTTCACTTTCTATGCATGTCCGACTGTGTCTGATGTTATCTTCTTCATTTCTTGTTCTTCTGTCAGTTCTTCCTGGTCTGTGCCGTTCTCGTCTGTCTTGGGGTGCTCCTCGTTGCTGGTGCTACTTGAAAATTTTCTTCTTGTGTTGCCTCATCTTGGTAACTGATGTAGATAATTTTGGGGGGTTTATTGGATTTACTTCTTGTAACAATGTGCCCCTCGTTATGGTTACTACTACTAGTTGTGTTGTCGTGGACTTCATGAGTCGTATGTTGTGCTTCACCTTGATCGGATGTTACAGTTTTAGACGTCTTCGAGCTCGTGAATGGTTGCCAGCTCTGTAACTTAGGTGGCTGGGGGTATGCTACCCCTTCCTGATAGGCTACCAAGTCCCTGTCTAACTTTTTTTTATTTTGTCACCTTTAATTTAATGATAAGTTGATCTATACTATTAAAAATTTGTTTGTACTTGAATGAGTACCTACAGAAGTCTTTATCGGTTCTAATCTGTTCATCCAACAAGATGATTTCAGGCGTTAATGCGTCAGTTAAAATTTGATAATGTTTGGACATTAGTTTTAATAAATCCAGCCCTTATTGGTCAAAATGTTTTAGTAGTACTGTATGGAATGCCGAGTTTAGCACCAATCCTGTGGGCATTTGCCAGGACCATAGACATTTTGGTACAATCTGAAGTCTCAGGCACTCGTCAAAGTATTTGATCTCTAATTGTAGTTTTTTGCTTTTTAAAAGCTTATGGTCAAGTTCCTTTAATTTGGAAACACTGTCTTGTTTGGTACTGTCACCTCTAGCCGGGTTCCTCCATTCATCTTCGTGGCCTTCCTGTGAGAATAGTATAGGTCCATTTAGCCAATTTGTGACGGGGGTCCCAGTAAGCCCTGAGGTAGTATAGTTGTCCACTGATTGTCTGGGTGGTATACCTGCTGAAATACATGTAGCTGCAGCAACTCGGGAAGCTCATATTGTTCCCAGTATGAACTGAGCTTAAATTTAAATTAACATTATCAACATTGTTACCCGAGATTGCTTTGCTTGTAGACGTAGCCAACTCTGCTGTCTCCATACTAGCGATTGCAAGGCAAGGGATTCCATTGCCTGAGGTTGCTGTTGGATAAATAAGTCCATGAGTAACAGTTTTTGAGATGGTATCCGATGAACAAACATGCAGTTGCACATCTAGTGCATCTAGGCGGGCTGAAACTTGGTCAGGCCGTTGAGTAAGGGCTTCTATTAACATAGTCACGTTTCCTTTCTCAGCTCATTGTTGCTGCTGCTGCTGCTGAGTAAATAAGGATGGGCTGCTACTTTCATCTCTGTTGCTCGCCATGAAAACGAACTGCTGATAGTAAACTGAAGACGAACAAACCAACTCATTAAACACAAAAATACTGGCAAAAAACGATTACTACCTTGGCAGAGCAAAACCTTTTAGAACTTCTAATCAGTTGTTCGTTTTTCTTGAAGGTAAGAAAAGAAAGGACAACCTGTGTCAAAGCAAACTATTTCAAATGGTTGGCTCATGCACACTTTGTATACCCTCCACAACAAAACAATTCCATACAAGGTCAAGGCTCACTCTACTAGGGCTTGGTTTCATGCGTGTCTTTTTGGAAAGGTTTGGCTTCTAGAAGTAGCACCTTTGCCCTCTGTGCTCGCTTAAAGCACTATAAACTAGATTTCTTCTCCAGGTCTAGGACAGGATTTGCTAGGACCATTCTCTAAGGGCTCTTGCACACTCATCCTGTCTTTTGCTAGTCCTGTTAAGCTATGGTAATCTTCCCCTATATCTTAGACTACTGCAGCAGTAATATTTATGAAGAACAAAGAAGAACCATGTAAGCAAACTTTCCTAACAGTAGATGTTTGAATAAACACTGCTGCAGAAACTGTTACCACCCCCCATCCCCTAACTTTTGTATGTTTTTTATGCAAGGATGTGAAGTTTTATTGATTTATTCCTACGTTTGTCCTGTCAGGGTTTTAGCCTTTCATTGTCTGTTGGCATGAAGGCTCTGATGGGCTTAGCACCCAGACATGACTTTTAGTCATCTCATGAAGCTTTGGAACCTGCTCTGCTCTTATGTCCTCAGCAGGATGTAACCCATACAGTTAAGGCTACTGCAGCAGTAATTATTCAAATGTCTACAGTTATGGTACGTTTACTCACAACTGTACTTAACTGTCCCAGTAGCCGTTTAATTGTAAACTGAATCACTAACTTACCTAATTATTTTGCTTTTTTAAGGCTGCCCATTTCTTAGCTGTACTTACCCCTTTACTTATTTGTCTTGCCTCAAGCATAAATTATCAGCATTATGTAAGAGATAATTGTTCTGTAGGACATGGAAGTAAACAGGGTTTCATAAAAAAAATTTAGTGTACAGAGAAACTGCAGAATTGAGGTTTAGACTGGAAACAAGACTTAAGACAAGTTTCAAAGTTGGACTAAAGAGAAGTTTGTAAAGAGAAAACTTGACATTTGTGTGGAGTTGTCATTTAAAAGCATGGTTTGAAAGGCTACTTTGACTTCAGATCAGAATGTGAGAAGTTAACAGGCAAGTTTATAATAGACATCCACTGATGATTCTATATAATGTTTGTTGACACTTTTGTCTTTTTTCATTTAGCAGTCTTAACCTTTTGCTTTAAGTATTTGGTTCTGCTAAAAAGAGTGTAATGGTTTTGGTTTGTACATTTTTATTTTTATATATTTTTCATAAAAAATTTTTTTAGTCTTTCGGCTTTTGCTGTTTAGGGGTTGCCACAGGGGATCTCCGGTCCGCTTATGATTGGCAGTGGATTTTTACTGTGTCGAGTTGCCAGCCCGAAGCCCAACCTTCAAAGAAGGTGCACACGCATTCACACACCTGCCTGCATGTCTTTTTAACATTCCGTCGATCGCAGGGAGGACATGCAGACTCCGCACAGATGGCACTCCAGCCGAGAATCGAACCGGAGAGCCTCTTGCTGTGAGGCGACAATGCTAAAACTGCTGCACCACCACAGCGTTATTTTTCTAAATATATGTTTTAATATTTTCTTTAGTTATCAAAGTTTTGCATGATGCAAAATTTTTAAAAGTTACAAAAATAATTAGTTGGCTTGTTGTTAAAAGTGCTTCTTGCCTTTTTTTGCCTCATGATGCCACTATTTTCTTCTTTTTTTTCTGTGAAAATATCATTTCTGGGGAACTTTTCCTCAAGGCAAAGAAGATTATTTAGGTTATGTAATGCTGGAAGGAAAACTATTTAGTAATTATATATGTAGTTACATGCTTTATTTGTTAATGTGTATATTGTTTGGTATCACGATGGTTGCATAAAGGAGTTATGTTTTCCTTTCTCACCTGAAGGGCTTTTTGATGGTTAGTAGCTGGTGTTGCTGTGTGCTTCTTTTTACAGAAGGCTTTGAGGTGATGTGTGCTCAAACTTATACTTATCTGAGTGGTCCATTTGTTTTTATTTAAGGATAACTTTTGAAGGTTCTGATGTAAAGTGTTTTTGATTTTTTCATGTTTAATTGAATCGGTGAATGTTTAGTGACTGGCTGAAATAGGAGTTAACTTTCTGAAAATGGTTAATATTTTAGTTTCCTGCAGATTTCAGTGCTTTACAATGTACTGACATTAATTATAGTGCTTATAAGCATCCAAGTACAAGGGATGAGTTTCTCACTTGTATCAACTTTATGTGGTTATCAGAAGGAATAATACATACTAAGAAAACCTGGTACCCACCTGGTTGTCACTACTAACACCCACGTCATACCAGTATGCCACTCCAAAAAAAAAAAAAAAGTCACGCACCTAGGTACTCAAAAAAATCCTCCTAAATCACAAAGTCAACTGATATATAGGATAGATGATATTCGTGTTTCACTGTTGCAGTCATCACATTTGACTTATCTGCCTGCAGGTAGCCCTCAGCCGGCCTGAATACCAGAGTCTTCAGATTTCTGCATCAGATGCCGTCGCTTCTTCCATGATGTCAGGTCGTCAGGGGTGTAAAACATGCAGCCGACGCCATTACATTAGTCTTACTTGCCATGCAGTGCCCGAAGCAGTTCGCAAGTGCCGGTCGGCCGACTCCTGAAATTTTCGTTTTCGAGTTTCAGACCCGAAGTCTTCTAAAAACGTAAGTACCCCATTGGGGATCGTTTTTCTTGCTCTAACCAATGTCAGTAAAAGTTAACAATTGTCTTACCTGTAGAAAGCAAATACCTCATAGAGATTTTCATTCATACTGCATCCCCTGTTTATGCCCAGACCACAAAGTCCCTCGATGTCGGTTTTGTGCCTTGTTCAACGCCCGAACTATTCGTCATTGGGCTATTTTTTCAGCCAATTACTTTCGTACTCTATCTGTATACTCCGAAATGGCTTCGGTAAGCCGTCCGACTACCGATCTTCCGAAAAAACATAAGGATAAAGACAGAGACAGACCGCATAGGTCCAGAACTGCAGACAACACTTCCATTAAGCTAGTCACCAGGTACTCAGTGAGGTGCATTCGCAGCCCCTGATACCCGCTACATAAGATTCGCGGGCCTCTGCTGAGACCCATTCGGAGTCCGGTATGCCGCGAGATGCTTCTTTGACTATGGAACCTGCTGATGTCTCTACCTTGGATGGGTCCGGAGCCACTGTACAGGCACTGCCTTCTGAGGGTGTATTCAGGCCTACAGACATTCATATTAAAAAGACGCCATCGTTTTCATCCAGGCCAAAAACTCGCACTACGCCTAGAAAACCGACGACCAAACCGCAGGCTCAGGCCCATATGCCTCAAAAACAAATGCTTAGAATGGCTGAAGATCTTATTACCTTACTTAGGGGTAGTCAGCCTTACCCCTCTAAGAGACGAAGAACTGATTTTCTTTCTGATTTTTCTGACCAGGAATCTGATATTTCTGCTCCTTCTGATTACCAGTATTTGCCCTTATCTACTTATGAGGATTCTGATGCATAGGATTCTATTCCCTCTGCTTCCCTTCCAGAAGATTTTTCTTTAGGTGAAACCTTGCATACTCTTAGGGAGCATTTCCGCTGGGAAAGCCAGGATTACTCTGAGTCCAAAAATAGACTTAGGGAATTCTTACTTCTACCTCAACACAGGCCTTTAGCTATCCCTCCTGTTCTGGACATTGTAGATGATGCTTTCTTGGAATCTAGCCTTACCCCCAGACACTTTACCTCCAGCACCCAGAAAACCTGACAGGTACTACAGAGTACCTGACTCTCACAGGTTTCACTTCAAGAATCCTTCTGCGGATCCAGAGACCATTTCCCAAGGACCAAAAGGCATTAAGGCTACTGCTGCCAAAAATCGTACCCCTTCTGATAGAGATTCTAGAGCCTTGAACAGATGGGGTAAGAAGGTATACACCTCTGCTACTTTGGCCATTAGGGCTTTAAATTGCCAGTTTCATATGTTGAAGTATCAGCAGCATATTATGGGACTACTTAGAAAATGATGTTGATTCCTGCCTGTGTTGAACACAAAGAATTGCAAGATTTTAATGCATTCTGCAGAACAAGTTGGTAAACATACTTTGCAATGTGGTTTTGACGTTTTAGAAGCATCTTGCAGGGCTGCTGTCACTGGATCTGTACTTAGAAGGCATGCTTGCCTTAAGGAGCAAAACTTGCCAGATCATGTTAAAGCTAAATTACTGGATGCTCCCTTAAACCAAGACCGCATTTTTGGCAACAAAGCAGAAGAAGTCCTCAAAAGGATGGAGGAAAAAGCTAAATCTATGCAAACTGTTAAAGATTTCCTACAAGTACAGCCTCCCAGATTCAGTAGGCATTGGCCTTCAAAGAACTGGTGCTTTCCAGTCCCTTCCAGGCCTTCTCAGTCCAAACCAAGGAACAGCAGACCACCTAGGCTACAGTCTCAGACTATGCACATATCTAAGCAGTGAGGGGCTCCCACTTCCAAAGCAGGAGAATGCAAGAGGCCATGAACCCCAGAGCTTGCAGCCACCCCCCTACGGAAAAATTACATTGTGACTTAACCTTAAACCTTCCAAGCACTGCTCAACTACCTGCTCCCTTAGGAGGAAAGCTCGCCCTGCATGCAAAAAACTGTGAACTCATTACCCAGGACAAACTGGTTTTGAACATAGTTTCCCAAGGATACAGATTCCACTTCCACACACTACCAACCCCAAATGTTTGGCCAGACCTACCCCCAAATCAATAGGCGGAGGCCAACAGCAGGTTCTCTCTCTTCTCACTATCAGGGCTATTCAACCTGTCCCAGCAAAACAAAAGGGAGAAAGTTTTTATTCAAGACTTTTTCTGGTACCAGAAAAGACAACTGGCGTCCTATCTTGGACATCTCTATTCTCAACACCTTTCTGGTGGTTCCAAAATTGAAAATGCTAACTCTGCAACAGCTTCTTCCTATTCTAGCCAAGGATGCCTGGCTGACAACCCTAGACTTAAAGGAAGCTTACCTGCACAACCCGATAAGAGGATCCTGCAGACAATACTTACGTTTCAGGGCGGGCTCCAACCACTTTCAGTTCTCTGCACTTCCCTTTGGCTTATCTACTGTGCCCAGGGTGTTCACAAAGTGTCTAGCTCCAGCCATTGCATTTTGCAGGCAGAGAAATATTCAAATTTACCCATACTTGGACGATTGTCTTATTCAGGTAGAAAGCCAGGACTTGCTATTACAACACCTGGTATTTGTAAAGAAACTGCTAACCTCACTGGGGTACACCATCAACAAAAAGAAATCTCACGTAGTACCATGCCAACAGATTGTATTCCTGGGAGCAAGCTTGAACACAACCTCCTAGATGGCATTCCTCACTCCGGAGAAACAAGTTTAGTTAACAACCTACTTCAAACTATTGGCCACAAAACCCCAGCTATCTGCAAGGAAAAATACCGCAAGCTCTGGGGTTCATGGCCTCTTGCATTCTACTAATTCCATATGCAAGACTGCATATGAGGAAACTGCAATGGTATCTAAAAAGCCTATGGTGTCAACATTCTCAGGACCTGGAAACAATGATTTCTATCATTCCTTGTATAAAGACAGAGTTCCTCTAGTGGGCAGAGGCCTGCTACCACAACAAGGAACTCCCTTTCACTCTACTACCCTCTGCCGCCCAAACCCTAACAACAGATGCATCAGACTATGCATGGGGGCTCACATGGCAGGGCAGTGCATTCAGGGCAAATGGAACCCGAGACAGATGTACCTGGATATTAGTCAAAAAGAAATGTTAGCTGTACAGACTGCTCTGACAGCTTTTAAAGACCGTATTCTTCCAGGATAACTATTGGTAAAGACGGACAACACCACAGTTATGTGGTACATAAACAAGCAGGGGGGAACACACTCGTACCCTCTGCAGACTAGCCATGGTTCTGTAGGACACAGCCTTGATCTACCAAGTACACCTACAAGCACAATTCCTGCCTGGCAAACTAAATTCACTGGCAGACGACTTGAGCAGAAATCTCATGGACCCTCACAAATGGAAACTAGAACCCAAAATATTCAACCTCTTGAGGAACAAATGGGGGACTCCAGAGGTAGAACTGTTTGCCTCCCCTCAGAACTACCAGTTGAACAAATTCTGCACAAGAACTCCTCACAGTCAAGCTTGGAAAGTGTATGCCCTGTCCTTCATCTGGGAAAGCCTCTCGGTTTATGCCTTTCTCCTTGTGCCTCTCCTCTCAAAGGTTCTACTAAAGATCAAACAGGACAAGGCAAGGACAATACTGATTGCACCAGACTGGCCATACCAGCACTGGTATCCCCTCTTGCACAGTATGACACTGTTACAACCATGGCATCTGCCTCAGACCCCTTCCCTGCTGTCCCAGCAGGCGGGCCAGATTCTGCATCCTCAGCTTCAAACCCTGAAACTTGCAGCCTGGCTAATTCCTTGAGCTCTCCTCTGGCATCCCCCAGTAAGCAGGTACTGGATGTCATTTTGGAGGCAAGGAGGCTTAGTACTAGAAAATCCTATGCTGAAAAGTGGAGAAGATGCTGCTCCTGGAGCCAGGCTCAGGGGATGGGCACAACGGTGCCCAGCTTACCTCATATTCTACAGTACTTAACAGAAATGCTTCACAAGGGACTATCCTTCTCGTCAATAAAAATTCATGTCTCTGCCATTTCAGCACATTATAATACTGAGCCACTCCTCTTCTCTCACCCCTTGCTAAAGCAATTCCTAAGAGGGGCCAAAAATGTAAGACCCCCCCCCCCCCCCCAGGAGAGCTCCCACTCCAGCCTGGGACCTTAACTTTGTATTGGAAAAGCTCACTCTTCCAGCTGCTACAGCAGACATGAAATTCCTTTCTTGGAAAACAGCCTTCCTTCTAGCCAGCACTTCAGCAAGAAGAGTGTCTGAACTACAGGCCCGCATGGCAGTGGAACCCTTCATTATCTTCCATGCGGACAGGGTTTCCCTCTGGACTAATCCTTCCTTTATGCCCAAGGTGGTGTCTAGTATGGCCCTAAATAAGTCTATTCATTTGCCTACTTTTTTTTACCTAATCCACAAAACAAAGGGGAATGAATACTGCACTCTCTGGATGTGCACAGACAACTTTGATTCTATTTGGACAGGACTAAGCCTCTCAGAAAATCTGAACAGCTGCTAGTTGGCTTTGCTGCAGGGGCAGAGGGGAAGGCCATTTCAAAGCAAACTATTTCCAAATGGCTAGCCCATTGCATTCACTTCTGCTACAAGCACCATGGAAAACATACCCCACAGGGGATAAGATCACATTCTACCAGGGCTGCATCTACCTCTCTGGCATTTCTCAGAGGAGTCCCTTCCAGGGACATCCTAGAAGCTGCTACCCTGGAGTTCTGTACATACCTTCACCAAACATTACCACATGCCTATCTTTTCTAAATCCAGAGCTGGATTTGCCACTGCAGTCTTGCAGGGCTTAATAGCTGGCCCTAATGCTCTTTAACTTCCTCCTCCCTTCCTTAGCTTTGGGAATCAACCCAAATGTGATGACTGCAACAGTGAAACACGAAGAACATAGTACAGTTGTGTACACTTACCATAAATGTAGATGTTCGAGTGTGTTGCTGTCCTGGTTACCCTCCCTCCAGCCCCCTGACTTCTCTTGGCACTACCTTTCGTTTTTGTTGGTATATTTATTTTTTCTTGTGTATTTGCTTTTTTGATGGGAGTGTACCATATCATATAATTGCTTCCTATTGTGGGGGCACCAGACATCTGGGGCAAGAAAAAGTGATGTAATGGCGTCGGCTGCATGTTTTATACCCCTGATGACCTGACGTCATGGAAGAAGCAACAGCATCCGACACAGAAATTCGAAGACTCTGGTATTCAGGCCGGTTGAGGGCTACCTGCAGGCAGATAACCCAAATGTGATGACTGCAACAGTGAATACACTCGAACATCTACATTTATGGTAAGTCTACACAACTGTACTTTCAGCAAACTCCTCATTGTCAGATTTACACTCCAGCTACATATATACAGCACTGTCTAGCACTAACACTAAAATATGGTGTCACTTAGCTTGCAAGCCAAAGCTTTTAAGACTACCTGGACATTAGCCAGCTTCATAGCATAGAGAAATAATGCCCTGACTCTGGTGCAAGTAACATGAGTTGGATTAATGGCTTGGGTGCATATAGGAGCTGGCTGGGGTG